>NW_024582364.1:4386373-4473985 GCF_018398535.1 Haplochromis burtoni | reverse complement strand
GTGCAGCCTAGGCGGAGTAGTCGAACGCAGATTCACTGAGCGCTCAACACAGACAGCATCGTCAGAAGGAAAGTTGATAAAATAAATTACAAATGTTCTATCCTTCGATACATATGCGTACCGAACCGAAAGCACTGTATCGAACGGTTCAATATCGATACGAATATCGTTGCACCCCTAATAGACATAGACATTAAACACTTACTGATGATGGTGAGCTTGGCCAGAGAGATAGCATCTCTGGCAGCAAATGTAATTTCCTGCTGGGGCAAAAGAGGCGCCTGTCTCAGGACAAGGCGGTAAGACCGACCATCGGCCCTCATAGCCCAGAGGTCACTGGGCTTCAGCTCAACTCCATTAGCATACCAGACCACTTCTGTCGTAGGGACCACCTCCGTGAGCTCAACACAGAACTCGACTTTCTCCCCCACTGCAGCCACTTTGTCCTCCAAACCCTTCACAATGGCCAACTGCCAACCTTACATGGGAAAAATCCACAAGAAAGTCGTAATTCACAGCTGACTAAAGTCAAGATTATAATATTACTACAGCTTCACTGTTGTACAGTCTTCATTTTGATGACTTACCTTTAACAGTGAGCTGGGCAGATGTGGACGCTGCGCCAGCTCTGAAAGTCACCGTGCAACTGTCTTTGACGCGCAGCTCTTTCAGCAGGAGCAGATGGCGACGACCGCTCTCGAATGATACAACCTCAGCATTAGGGGATTCTTTCAGTGGTTTGCCATCAAGGAGCCACTGGCAGTTTTTGCTCTCAGGACGAGACAGGGCACACTCAAAGAGCGCTTCGCCTCCATCAAAAGTGTCCACATTCTCCAGGCCCTGAACAATGGTAATGGGTTTGGCTGTAGAAAGCAAGAAACCATGGTAACTTAATTATAATAGATTAGAAAAGGACTGCAGTTCTCAAGGACAAAAGTAAAATAGTTAAGCCTTTTTCAACCAAGAGCAAAAATGCTGTGATGATCAGTAAAAGGCCTGTTTTGGGTTTTTTTTTCCAAAGACGTTTTTCTGGGAAGAAGCAGAGAAGATCCCCTAAAGCCTGGTGCTTTTTCCATGTGGAGGGAAGCTCACCTTCCACATGAAGTGAAGCAACCACGCAGGTCCCCTCTGCCTCACAGGAGTATGTGCCCCTGTCCTCAGCAGACACATGGCTAATGTACAAGCGAGCCACATTCCAGTCCTGCTCCACTACCACCCTTCGGCCATCAGGCTGCAAAGGCTGCCCATCTTTCTTCCACTGAGCCTTCACTGGTCTTGAGTACTGGCAGATGAACTCAGCCGGCTGGTTTTCAACCACCCGAAGGTCCTCCATCTCGCTCACCACTTCAACTGTGGGATCTGAGGTTGGGGTCAGGGGATCATAGGATCAAATCCTGGCCATGAGATGTAAGGATAAAAGCGGGCCATGCCGACTGACATAAGAGCTTTATAACCCCCAAAAGCATGTCTGAGTGTAAATATGATGTGAGTGATACTATTTTGAAATTACTGATTGTAAGGTACCAATACTCTATGTATATTTTTATGTATTTTCAAATCGTCCAATGCATTTACCTACATAAGCTCTCAGGGGGTCAAAAAGTCCAACAGTCAAAGTTCACAACCAAGGGTCAAGACTTACTGGCAGCTCATAGAGAAGAAGGGAGTGATAGTAGATAGAAATGCCAAACTCAAAGTGTATATACAAGAGTTAGAGATTTTAATGCTGGAAGGTTAGAAGAAGGGTTTGGTAGGATGGGACAGAGGAGATGAATAGAGCATGACTATTTGAGAGCAGCCGGCCTGTATGGATGGGTGGAGCAGCACTTTCTTTCAAGCATTTCAATATTCTGGTTCACCATCTGTGAACTTTAACATGGCGGAAGCCAGATCTAGATTATGTTTGTTTTTTTTACTGAATCCAAACATCAAATAAGACAGGCTTCTTATTTATATTACTGAGGGATACTTACAGTTAGGGCTGCAGGTTAACATTGTAATAATCACGATCATGCTTTAAAAAGCTTAAAATGAATGAAGAAATCCCAGATTGATGATGCTTGTTTTCAGCATTCTTGTATTAATTGGTCTTCCCTTCCCTGTTGTTGAAGGCATGGTTAAAAGGAGCTGCTTACAACTTTAATAGCTGTTTGGCTACAACATTTGCAGTCAGAATATGGATAATAGTATACTGTATAGATACGAGTGTAATTAAAGCTTGAATCTGGGCATATAACCTTAAATTGAGCATGAAAAAACCGGCAAGATGTTAAAGCAGGAAAATCAAACACAAAAAGTCACAGGATGTGGACCAGAAACACCACCCACCAGCCAAAAGGTCAGCTAGCCTGATAGCTAGACTGACTAAACCACAAGGGACTCACAATGAAGACTAAACTAATAAGAAGCACTCCGAGAGTCCAAACCTGGGCAATATTTACTTTTCAAGAGAGTAGTACTGTATTTTGTATATATTCATTTTGTTTTCTAGAAGTACTTTTGGACACCTCCCTTGTTAAAATCCTTTTAACACACTTGATATCATTTTGAGAATAATTTTTCAAATTTCAGATGATATTTGGATGCAAACTATAATGTTGTATTTAAAATGTTTTATCCCCATATACCAGTATTATTTCCCAAATGTTGTCAATACAAACAAAGGCAGTAAAATTTAAAGCATACTTTTAAAGATAAAATACATTATTATCGTTATTAAGTTTCAACATTATTTTATCTTGAAGAAGAACTCAATGCACACACATGCCCATATACTGACAATACAAATGATGGCAGTAAGAAACATAGTTTTAAATACCTCCATATATATCATTATTGTCACTTTAACCCTCAGATTGATCTACTGACCTTGTAGGAAACACACATGCACACTAATGCCTCTAAAAACATCACCTCCTTGGGAGAGGTTTTAGACCAGAGCGTCACTCTGAATCAATCATTTTGTGTTCTGTTCTACACCAGGCTCAAAGTGAGGTCTGTCTACTGTAGCTTGAATGTGAACAATATAAGGCTAGCATCATTAGAAAACTAGTGTTTATATCCGTTTGTAAAGGATTTTATCAACAAAACTGTCACAACGTTGCTAGATTTAGTCAGACCAGGTGTGGGGGCTTGTGTGATCCCATTGCAAGTTGCTCTCTAGTTGTCCTTTTCACTATTATGTAATTATACTCATTGTTTACACGTCAATGATGATGCATCAGAAAGTACTTCTTAAGGTATAACAATGCTCCACAAAATTAGTAAATCTGATTGTGTTTCAAAGTGAGAAACATAACCGTGATTATTATTTTTCATCATTTCAGCAGCCCTACATTCAAAAGAAGAGCAGCATTTTTAATACTAGTTAATTGAGTCGAAAAGGTTCCTAAAGCTTTACTGTGGTGCTGCACCCAGTTGTATTTTTTAGATTATATCAAAGCATATTGCATAAAACATAACTTCTTATTATTAATGAAATGCAAACTACTGCTTCTCATGCATGATGGAGCACTAATATGTCAAATAGCTGGATGGAACCCTGCAGTAAAAATATGATTATATATGAAATATGATTATATTTCATAGTATATAACCCCATATTCTTCACTAAGAATGGCACATTTTTTTGTAGTAAATGCCAGTTATTAGATAGAAAACATAAATATATTAGTTTCCTGCTTCTACTATTTAATTCAAAATAATAAGGAATACTGAAGTAGGAAAATTGACCCATTAAGATTTTAAATGTAGAATTAAAACACTGCAGGATCCTTAGAGATTGTATAAGACTAAAAGAGACTGTTTTATCTCAGTCTCTGGGAAAAAGCTTATCTCAGTCTGCAGTTAACATTTTCATGATACCTTTGACCAAGAGCTTGGCTGTTGATGTTAAACTGCCAGCTTTGAAGGTGACAGTGCCAGAGTCATCTGTGGCCAGGTTCTTTAAGGTGAGTGTGTGGATGTGGCCCTGGGCCAGCCCTATCTCACTAAAGGGGCTGTTCTCCAACAAACTGCCATCCAGCCACCACTGCACCTTGCCGTGGGCTTTACCAGAGAGCTGGCAGGAGAAAGTTGCCCATTCGCCAACAAAAACATCGGTGGACTTAAGGCCAGAAACAATGAAGACTTCTTTTGCTGTTGAGTGGAAAATATGAATACATTGAGCCTTAAATGTACTCATAATCATTATAATGCCAACTCTAAACAAAAAGCACACAACATATGAGCCAGATAGAAGTTTCACAATTAAGAAAAACTGCAACAGTACTGAATGGGAGGCTACCTTGCACTGCTAAAGAAGCTGTAGTGAGCTGGTCTCCTGCATCGCAGGTGTAGTAGCCACTGTCATCAGGCTCCAGATTCCATATACAGAGCTCTTGAATACACCCTGACTGTCTCATGTCATACTTCTTACCAGGCCGGAGGACTAATCCTCCTTTCCTCCACTCAACACAAACACACGGCTTAGAGAGCTCACAGTGCAGAGTAATATCATCACCCTCTATGGCATCCTGGTTCTTGAGCTCTGTCTGGAAGAAGACTGGGGCACCTGGTGAGAGTTTAAAGTAAGAAAGGTTGATATATCATATTGAGATGGCAAGTTTGATGTCAAATAGTGGAGATGATGACAGAAACATCCCTGAGGGCTTCAGACTATACTGGATGGTTGAAGGAGGTGGACGTTCAAGAATATTTTAGTTGTCCATTTCAATCCAATGTTTTTACCTTCCACAGTCAGCGTGACATCACACTGTGCATCCCCAGTGTCGCAGGTATACGTTCCGGCGTCCTCAGCCACCAGGTTGTGAATACGAAGCTGATGAAATGCTGCATTCTTCTTCAGGTCATACTTGAGACCCGCTTGGAGGGCCACATTGTTTTTGATCCATGTAACCTTACCACTGGGGTCAGAGATGGTACAGGCCAAAGTGACCGTTTCACCTTCTAATGCAACAGTGTTGTGTGGCTTCTCTAATATTAGCACTGCAAATACAGGACAAGTAGCATTTATATGCAACCTTTTCCGTTCTGCACTGGCATTATGCTTTCATTCTTGATTTCTGTGCACTACTGTAACACAAATTATACATAAAATAATATGACAATTAAAAAAAATGTAGAATTACTGTCTTGTGTTTGTATGTTTCTAGCAAGCAGTCAAATTTACTTTAAATCCATGTCTAGCTAGACTAATAAACAAGCACAGGGATGAAAATTACATACAGAATTTAACGGCTGGGCACCAAAGACTAATGTAAGAAATGTATTACCTCACCAAATGGGAAATACAGTCACAATAATAACTATGCTGCAGAACTACATTATATATCTGAAACTACCCAGTTTTAAAACATACAATTTACAGTAGTATTGCTTTGTTGAGCTAAAGTACCTCTATCAGCCCTTTAAAATTAATAAATACTATAAAATATATTTAATTAAAATACAAAAAATGTAAAATGCCAGTGGATTTGAAAAAGAATAATAATAATTTGTGGTTTTTGATGAAGATGGCTTTGAGGGTGAAAACTCTCATCTCCTTTACCTTTGGGTTTCTCCTCCACCAGAAGACAGGCCACACTCTTCTCTTCTCCCACCACGAAGGCAACATCTCCAGATTCATCCGTGGTTACCATCTTGAGGACCAAGCGGTGCACTCTCCCTATAATGCTCATTTGATTCAGATCATTATTTTGAAGCAGGTTGTCTGAAAGCCACCATTCCCCATTGGTGACACCAGAGTGTGACAGCTCAACCTCAAAGACGGCGTCTTTCCCAGTGGTCACAGTAATGTCGCAGAGTTCTCGAATGATTCGCACATGTTCTGAGGGTGAATGGGATGATGGATGATGAGAGATCAGAGATCAGTTCTGTGCAGAACTTCCAGACATCATGACTATGAGGGCATATGCTTACTCAACATGTCATTCCCAGATCTAAGAAACATAGATCTAGTGGTGTTTTTTAACACCCTAGAGCTACTAAACTATCAACAATGCATATAAATAAAATCAGATAATTCCAGTAAAGCACTGGATTCTCTAAATCTGTGAATCCAAGAGAATTAGCTGTGAGTAGAGGATACACTTTTCTCCAGTACTTGATAATGCGGTGAATATGAACTTCAGGAAGGATGAAGACAAGAGGAAAGGAAATGAGAGACACAGACAGATGATAGATGAAGATGTGCTCTGTTACCTTTTACAGTCAGGGTAGCAGTGCTTTTCTGGTCTCCAGTATCACAGGTATATTCCCCACTATCCTCCATGATCAGCTTGTGTATGATCAGAATGTGAGTGGTTGCTTTTTGCTCCATGGTGTATTTCTCTCCCTGTGTGAGAAGAGTTGAGCCCTTCCACCAGGTCACCTTGTGATCAGGGCTTGATACCTCACAGGACAGAGAGGCTTCGCCACCTTCTTTGGCCTCTTGACTTTTCAGCTCCTTCTTGAATACTACAGGTGCAGCTGCCAGAGACACCAATTTCATTACGATGACAGACTTTAAAACTTTAGAAAGTGAACACTGACACCAGAAAACACACTATAATCCACAGCGAGGCTGCACAGTCCTTCCGAAATTTACATACAATCAATCAATGTGCTCCAAGGAGACCTACAATCCACCCATTCATAAGTTTAAAGAAAGTCACAAATACAACTAATCAGAAAAAACTCAACAATCAGAACAGTTTTGCTGTTGGTGGTGCATGGTGCATGTCTTAAATCCTTAATCCAAGTAACCCCAAACATGAAAAAGTCAAAGACTCAACACTTTCAGCTTAACTGAAGAAAAGTAAAACAACAGTTATAACAGCATTCGGTGATGTACAAAAATTTACTGGATGAAAACACATTGATCAACAAGACCAATATGTAATTTTAGTACTAAAATGAAAAGTAAAAGAGTTTTATTAGTTCCAAGTTCAATGGAAAGTAAGGTAAGCATGCATGTACTCTGGAAATAGAAATGTAATGGAAAGTGAGAATTTTCTTTAGATGCCATAGCAAGATGAAAAGATAACAAGACAGTTGTTGCTTTTAAGAACTTCTGAAAAAATAGAGAGAAAGTATCCAAAAACAAGAAGACTGACAGCAAATGAGCAGAAAATGGTCCCAAAATTATTGTAGAAGCCAACTGGAAGATGTTCCCAAGGAATACATTGCCTACAATTCCCTTACCTCTGACTGTCAGAGAAGCTGTGGAAGTGTGGTTTCCCACAGTGAAAGTTACTGTCCCCGAATCAGCTGTAGTGACGCCTCTGAGTGTGAGGCTGTGCAGCTGGCCCTCAGCCTTGATCAGGTTCATTTCATTATTCTGCAGAGGGACATCCTGGAGTTTCCACAGTGCCATTGGTGCCTCCTCATGAGAAACCAGACACTCAAAGCAGACATCTTCACCCTCGTACACAACGCAGCTCTCCAAGAATTTCAGTACTTTAACCTCGACCTCTGTTTGACAAATACAGTTTAGAAGCACACAACGGTTGGTGAAGTTCAAGTTGATCATTTATGAAGATTTCTGCTGAGCTACAATTACCAGTGCCAAGTGAAGAAAACAGAATAGTGTTTGTTAATATTTGTGAAGACAGAAATGTGAAAGGCTCAAATGGTGAAATCAGTGATTGAGCTCAAGAGAAAAGTGCGTACAAATAACAAGAAGTGCACAAAAGAGTGAGGTGCTAATGAATATGAGACGAGCAAGTTTTCTTGAACACTGAAAACACTTCATGCTCAAGTGTTGCTCTGTGAGAAGATGGTCAATAAGAGGGAGTATGTTGGAAATGAAGGATGACTGGGCTCCAGCTCAAGAGAGTGCATGGGAGGAGGAGTCTTAAATAGAAAAAAATCCTACCCTTCACAGTGAGGACAGCTGAAGTCTTCTGCCTGCCTGTATCACAGGAGTACTCTCCTGAGTCAGTTCCTTGCAGTTTGTAGATAATAAGCTCAACTACAGTCCCTTCCTGCTTCAGGTGATACTTGCTGCTGGATGCCAGCACCCGATCACCACACCTCCAGACCACACTGACCCCCGGCTTTGTGATTTCACAACGAAGACAGGCGCTCTCTCCTGCTTGTCCTTCAAGGTTCTGTAGCTGGGTTTTGAAAAGGACAGGCTTGGCTGTAGAAAAGTGAGAAAAAATGAGGGAAATTTTTTAGGAGAAATGAAAGAATGAATACACTTAGGCCAAGTTTTAGCCTTCAACTCGCACATGTGAAGAAGTAAGCAGCAGAAGTTGGAGTCAAAGCTACATACTTTAGTTTAGAGTTTAGAGTATTAACCCTAAGGTCAAGTCAGATATTTCGAGCAACATTCTAATAAAGATAAACCAAAAAGTCACTATTGCCACTATGTTTAAACTACTAACAACAGCATACCATTCACAGCTAGCTGTGCAGTGCTACGACGATCACCGGCATCACATGTGTAACTCCCAGAATCCTCTGAGTCAACATCATGGATTATTAGTGTAGCCAGGTGTACTTTTTGTCTAATTTCATACTTTGCACAAGGACAAAGACCAAGTTCTCCCTTCCTCCACTCCAAAGGAACACCAGCTTTAGATAGTTCACAGTTCAGGGTGACACTGTCACCCTCATCAGCCGTTTGGCTTTCCAGCTCTTTTGTGAAAATAACTGGAAGAGCTGATGGACAAAAAAAAGGAAAACGGAGTAATTATGCAAAAAGGAACAGGGATGATGAAGAAAGGAGAAATGAAGTAACAAATGAAGGACTTGTTGGAAGAAGAAGAAAACATGCGATAGCTTCATCCTACCATTTACAACCAGAGATGCTGAGCTTATTGTATCCTCTAAAGAGCAGGAATAGCTTCCTGTATCTCCAGGCCTCAAATCAAGAATGTGCAGCTCATGACAGAATCCTTTTTGTTTTATCTGGTACTTTTCTCCACAGCTCAGGACTTCTGATCCTTTCTTCCACTCTACATGGACTCCAGGTTTTGATAGCTCACAGTGCAGGGTAACACTACCTCCCTCTTCAGCTACTTGGCTCTCCAGGTCTCGAATGAATATGACTGGAAGAACTTGGGATTAAATAGATAAAATAATCTGTTGGTATGTATTATGGTAACCCATAGGATTTAATAACAAAAGATTAGTTTGGTATAAAAATATACTTTTTAACCTACTAAAAACAAAAATAGAAAATATAAAAAGCATCCAATATGGTAGCTCTATTGCACAAACACAAATAACACTGATACACAGTCAGGGCAGGTACACCTCTGCCTATTTGAAACATAGCACTTAAAAGTCTGTCAAATACAGCTCTCAACTATTCCTGTTTGAGAAGAACAGGAAGATAATTCTGCAAATCTGGTATTCAGAGGTAATAACAAGTGAGTAACAACCAATTCGGCTGAATAAAAACAAAACAAGGAGAATAAAGAAAGCACAGTGCCACTAATTTCATTCCAGCGCTCTGGTATCCAGCTGTAGCAGAGGGATGACATCAAAACCAGCAGGTTTACCTTCACAGTCATAAACACAGTACCGAACAAACACAAGAAGAATGGTGATGTTTAGGATAAATAAGAGAAAATGCTTGTTAACAAACTAGTAAAATACAGAATAAAGTCTATAAAAAGCAACAGTGAATGATTTACAAATATCCAAAATCCACAGATCCACAGACTTGAAGTTGCACAGCCAACAAGAACAAATGAGGCAAAGACTCAACGATGCCTGAAATTTGAGCCTGTGTGGCCGCAGCATGTTCAGTACAACAGTACTCAGTAAATATGAAACATAGACAAGTATGTAGTTAATTTTAAGCTCAAACATTTAATGTTATTTTCTGCGATGCTATGTAAGGATTGTGCTTTGCATTTGTGGATTTTCAAAGCTTGAGGTGTTTATCCTTCTGGTTAACATTAACTGTGCTGCAAACTAAAAGGTTTTTGTAATGTTCGCAGACCCCCAGCTGCCTGTTGTGAGAGTGTGGAGTGTCTTCAAAGGCAGGCAGGCTGCCCATTGTACCCTTTTTGTCTCTGCTGGGAGTTGAGAAGGTCATGACGGGACCACAGATTTGAAACTGTGAATTTATTCAGCATCTTTCATATTTGTAGACGAAAGTCCTGCATTCATACAAGACTCCTGTATGAATGCAGTCAAGAACGCCAGCACATACCTTCAATTGTCTTTAGGGTGTCCTGCTTCTCAGCTTCAACTGTCAAGGTCACTGCTGAGGTCTGTGCTGTAATTGTATTTATTTAGTTGGTTTTAATTGACTTGCATTAACTAGAACTTCAGCTTCAACAACAGAATAATTGATGCAACAAATCAAAAGCAACATGCTTTTATATCCAGATGTTTCACCTACACTTCATTCCTAACCCTGACAGTGACTGATAGAGGAAAAGCTCCTAACTTTCAATTATTTTCAAATAACACACAGACTCGTGCACTGGATTGGAAATGCAGTGTCTTAAAATAGTACTGACACACCATAACAAATAGCACTCAGCATCTTCATATGGACACACTGAACACTGCATTAAGGCAAGAAGCATTTCTAAGGTACAGATTTTATATTATTTAACTTTATCTTCCATATTTCATCAGGTTAATGGGACCACAATATAGGTAATTATAATTACTGTAAATATATGGCAAACTTTTATTTAATTGCACAGGAGAATTTACAAAGCCAGGCTGAGGCACATGATCACAAGACACAATATACACTATGTGTCACAAACTAGACTTAAAACTAGACTGAGAGACAAGAGACTGGTCTTATATCAGTACTGGTATCCATTATTTAAGATAAACTTTCTTGCAACAAACCTCTTTGCAGCAATCTTTCTGCCAACATATCACAACCACGGGAAGCACAAGAAGCAAACTGCAGTGCGTGGGATAGGACAGTTTAAAAACAACACTCCATAGCAGCGTAGCCACAAACAAAATTATTCCATATAACTCAATATTATGAAATCTATTTCCATTCTGATAGGATTCCTGAGGGCAAGTAGTGAAAAACTTCATGTTATGTTAAACCCAGTGTTCAAGTGAAAGTAAAAATATTCAAAATAATAACCTGTGTATAAAGTAATGATGTAATTAATTATTTCATAATTAATCAGGCTGAATAATTATGAAGTTACTCAGTGCTTCCTCAGGTGAAAATATGTATTAGTTGTGATCATTAATGAGCAAGTCAAATTACCATTACTTCATGAATAAGTATTCAGTGTATAAAAAAAGGACAAAATCCCCATTCTGCCTGATGACTAATACTATAGTCTGTTCAGGACCAGTAAGGTCGATCATTCTTTGTTTGTAGTGTCCTATTAAATATTACATTTTGTTCAGTAAACTGGACAAAAGTGGGCTTTATCTTTTATGGTCCAGTTATCAGTGACAGAACTGGTGGAAAGCCAATTAAATGCAGAGGATACAAAGTATGTAAAATAGGTTCTAATCAAATTAAAATACCTAAAAGGTGACTAGCTTGGAAAAGATAATGTGACATTTCAATATAAATTGCCTACTTCACCCAAATGTGTGCTGGCAGTTGTGGAAACACCAGACCAGCCTTTAAGCTGTATGAATGAAAGCAATTACTATTACTTCATTAAGTAAGTAGTTAATATATAAAGTATAATGTGATCACCATTCTGGTAGATCACTAGTCCATTAGGAACCAGTAAGATCAGTCATTCCATTCTTCGTTCGTGGTCTCCAGTACTTCATCATAAATATATCAAATATCACTGACTATAGTAATATCAGTGAATATATCATAACATGAAAGCATAAAAGTAATGATTTTTCTACAAATCTTTAACCTGCATAAAAAAAACTTTCCAGCAATTTTATCAAAAAATAGAGTAAATTAAAGTTGTTACACTCAAGTTCTTTAGAAAAACTCAGACAACATCGAATTGTTTGCTTTTAAATTGACTTAACCTTAGAAATCAATTTAACTAACTTTAAAAAAGTCACACAGACAAGCTACAGTCAAACATATTTCAATCCGCCAAACAATGTGACGAAAACACAAGCATGCAGCAAAACTAACAATGGTAAATGGCCTGCATTTGTATGTCCCTAAGGACCCCAAAGCGCTTTACACTACATTCAGTCATTCACCCATTCACACACACACACATTCACACACTGGCGATGGCAAGCTACATTGTAGCCACAGCTGCCCTGGGGCGCACTGACAGAGGCGAGGCTGCCGGACACTGGCGCCACCGGGCCCTCTGACCACCACCAGTAGGCAAACACGGATTCTTGCCCAAGGATATTTGGCATGCAGCCAGGAGGCAGCCTGGGATCGAACCACCGACCTTCTGATTAGTGGCTGACCTGCTCTGCCACCTAAGCTACAGCCACCAACAATGAGAGTAATGTAGCAATAACGTGTACTGTACAGCAAGAAACCTGCTGGTCAATGCAAAAGTCAAGTCTTTGCGTACCCGCGAGCTGCTCTTTGGTCCCATGTCGCTGGGTAGCTGGTTTGTCAGTGGTTCCAGCAAAAGGCTTATCAGCTGGGATAAAACACAATAACCTTACAACTGGAGTTCTAGCGTAACTTTAACACAAGAGCCAGAATTAGAAAGGCACAGACACAAACACGAATGTCGCACATTCTTATGTGATCCGCTTACAAGTGTGCAAACTGAATACTTTAAACAACAAGAAGTTCTCAGAGAGTACAAACCTCCACCAAGGCAGCACACTCTCTAGTCTCTATTTTAAGGGAATATTATTGTATTTTGTGTAATTTCATGTTGTTTTCTTTGTTCTTTTTAAAGCTACTTTAATAATCAGTGCAGTATAAATCATAAGGACAGCAGGACAGATGTTTACTCTGATTACACAAACACGTAGGGGTAGGTAGTGGAAATAAAGGAAGAGTAAATAACTGGACATTAATAATTTGACCTTATTTTATAATATCATCCTATTAGATAGTTATTATATTTCCAACTATCAAGGCAGCTCATTATCGTCCTCTTGACAGTATTGTCTTGAAAAATATAACACATCTTGGGGTCAACTTGAAATAAAGGTAAATGTGACACATAAAAGTGAGGTCAGAGGTCAAATGTGACACGACATTTGAATGCAAACTATAATGTGATTTACAATCCCCATATACGGGTATCATTTCCTAAATGTATACGATCCAAACAAAGTCATTAGAATTTTAAGCATAATTTTTAAAGATTTTTTGGTTATTTTCATAAAATGTATCCACATGTATTTCAGTTATTTTATTGTTATTTAACCTTAAAAAGAGATCAGATGTAACACGATATTTAGGATCTCCATATATCATTCCCTATATGTTGTCAATAAAAACAATGACAGTAAGACGTTTAAACAGCTTTAAATAGCACTATATAGCATTATTATCACTTTGACATTCAGATCAATCGATTAATCTTGAAGTAGATTAATAGGAGTATGATACTTTAAATTCTTATTCTGTAAATTGACAATACACACCACACACACGGAGCCATAGTTTCTAAGATATGTTTTTTTGTCGATTGCTGACCGATAAATGATTAAGCTCACATTAAAGGGTGCATGTAAGAGATTTTCAAAGGACTGATAACATGCCCCCACTCTACACCCCTACAAAGTTTTATCAGAATACATTCAAAACTTTTCGAGCTATTGCGTTTACTAACGAATGACACACACACACACAGAAGCACGCAAACCACTGCTACCAAAAACAAAACCTTCTTGGTGGAGGTAAAAATAATTCGGGGCGGTTGTGGGGGGTTAATATCTGTGATGACATGAAGCACTGAAATATTTCAAAATGAAAAAACCTACAAGCAACAACAAAAAACAAAAACACCTCAGACCATTATCTCAGTGATCCGACAGAAAATGTGTCACAAACACAACAAAATGTTCCCTGTTTAACACACAACACAATGCAGCTGGCACAATAAAAACATACAACGAAAGCCAACTTCATTCTGTATTTTTGCCATTCACCTCACAGTACATATAGATGAGCACACACTGAAGCAAAGACTGACAGGACTGCGCACAACATTTTAAAAGACTGCAACTGAATTTTCTCACTGCTCTTGCAGTGTCCAGAAAAATCCATGCAAACACGCACTGCATTACCTTCACTTCCCACTTTAAGCTCTCTTGAATGTCCCTGAAAATCCTGTTTAGGAGTTTGTTCAGTTGTTGTCAATGTCACCGCTAAAACGATTGAACACAACATTGGTCCCATCATTTGAATTTGTCATAGTAAAGCAGCAGAAACAAGTAATTCAAGTCTCATCAAGAGCAGAAACACAAACAGCTAATGGAATCAAAGACAGCTTCATATCTTCATACTACGTCAGCCTCCATGCAACAAAATAATCTAGTGACCACACAAATCCACAGATGTGGAGACTGAAAATATTGCTGTTTTTTTTTCTGCAAAAATAGCGCAAACCACAAAAACATGACAAAGACCAAAACATCAGTAAGTGCAAATCAACAGCAGTTTTCCAGCAGCAAATCTTCCAGCAGTCCCACAAAAAACAAAGCAAACTAAATAGAAATTACGCCAGAAAGCAACAAGACAATTTAAGCTAAGTCATGACCCAACAACTTTCTCTCTTTGGCAAAGGTCAGCAGCCAAACACAGAGGTACAAAGTCCCTAATGGCTTCATTTACTTAATTTGTGACTCCTTTCAACAAAGAGCTGCAGTGTATACACTGATTCACTGCAAAGGCATAATGGAAACAGGATAAACCAGCAAACAAGTCGAGACTATTGAAAATGACCTTCTACCATCTCATTTATCTCTTGCCTCTTGTGCTTGTCTTTAGCAACTACAGACAGAGATTCTGAAATATAAATATGATATAGATATTACGCATTGTAGCCTTAAGGGAAAGAGACCTAAATACTCTATTGTAAGACAGAAGGATTATTCGATACAGCCAAAATCTAGGAAACAGCATACTGACAAATATATCTATCATGCATTTTACAGGCCACAGCATACAGGTACAATTTAAAGGAGGATTGCAGATGGCAGCGCAGAGGCCATTATCAAGCTGGACAGGGCAACATAACACTGACAGTTATGTTATTACATCACCATCATCCTTTCATACCTTTTTCTTTGGTTTCCTGCCTCTTAGATTCTGTAGCAGCTGAAGGAGGAGCTGCCAGCTTCACAGCTGAGAGGAAATAATTTTGTTTCAGATCGCTGTACTTCACCAATATATCAATTGAAAACTATCATCTGACAAAAGGGAGTTTCAGGAATGATTAGACCCCATAAAACAGAGCCAATAACTGCAATATAACACGACAGAACAGATCAGATGAAATGTAGACAAGAGAGGTTTATAGACCAACATAAATATAAGATCCAGTGCCAAGACTACCACCGATGAAAACAACCAAAACTCACAAAAATGCAGCAACAAGTAAGGCTGCCTGAAATAGGTGAAGTGAAAAAGAAGAAGCAGTGAAATCTTCAAGGAAAAGTCAGACTGTCAAAACGCAGGTACACTGCAGAAAAGCAATTCAGACGAAGACTGGTTTCAACCTGATGATGCACTAAAATGTGACAGAGTAACATCCACATGAATGACATTTCATTATCCATCAGAAACAGAACAACTAAATAAACAGACAGTCGGAGAAATTTCAAAGCAGAAGCAAGTGCCACAGTACAAGCGCTTCAGTTGAGATAAAATCAGTCAAATATAAGACAATCATCCACGCGGTTTAATCCAGGTATTATCATTGCATTTAAATGTAAACAACAGGTGTAGTGACAAAAAAGTCAGAGTCTGAAAAAACAAAACGTGAGAACTGTTACTGTATTACAAAGAAAATTTGATATACTTTAAATACAGATTTAAATCACAAATCCTACCCTTGATATTGAGACTTGCTGTGGTCTTCTGGTCTCCACACACACAGCTGTAGTCTCCACTGTCTTCAGGCACCACTTTTTCTATCACAAGTTCATTCATTGAGGCCTTCTGCTTCATCTGGTACCTCTCCCCAGACTTCAGGACCTGCGTGCCCTTCCTCCACTCTACTGGGACTCCAACCTTAGAGAGCTCACAGCGCAAAGTAACACTGCCTCCCTCCTCGGCCTCCAGGCTCTCCAGCTTCAGTTTGAAGGTGACTGGTTGGGCTGAACATTTATTAGTTTATTAATAGTAAGTTATATCCCACAACATGACATATATTTTGGGGGGGACAAAAGTGGTTTAAAACATAGAACACAAAAGGCAAACAGTGACAGCTTGAAATAAAAAAATAATAATACAAAAACAAAAATAAATAAATAAATACATCTTCTCTTACCCTTTATGCTCAGGCTAGCTGTGGTCTTCTGGTCTCCACACACACAGCTGTAGTCTCCACTGTCTTCAGCCAACACCTTCTTAATTACAAGTTCATTCACAGAGGCCTTCTGCTTCATCTGGTACCTCTCCCCAGACTTCAGGACATGTGTTCCTTTCTTCCACTCTACTGGGACTCCAGCTTTAGAGAGCTCACAGCGCAGACTAATGTCAGCTCCCTCCTCAGCCTGCTGACTCTCCAGCTTCTGTTTGAAGGTGACTGGTTGGGCTGAGCATTTATTAGTGGATTAGTAATCAGTGGCAGGGCATTACAGAAAACATAAATATCACATAAAAAAAATACAAAATAACAAAGTGAGAAACAAGGATCCACAAGAACATGCAAATTTGAATCCACTGCACCAACTAACTGTGAAATTCCTTTTCCTACCCTTTATGCTCAGGCTAGCTGTGGTCTTCTGGTCTCCACACACACAGCTGTAGTCTCCACTGTCTTCAGGCATCACCTTCTTGATTACGAGTTCATTCACAGAGGACTTCTGCTTCATCTGGAACTTTTCTCCAGACTTCAGGACCTGCGTTCCTTTCTTCCACTCTACTGGGACTCCAGCTTTAGAGAGCTCACAGTGCAGAATAATGTCAGCTCCCTCCTCGGCCTGCTGGCTCTCCAGCTTCTGTTTGAAGGTCACTGGTTGGGCTGAGCATTTATTGGTTCATTTCCAGTCAGTGATATGTCATGACATAAAATACAAATATACAAATAAAATAAAATACAACTATTAAATAACAAATACTGAGAAACCAGTGGCATGCTGACATAAACTATATGGAATAACTCTGTGAAAATCCTCTTCCTACCCTTGATATTGAGACTTGCTGTGGTCTTCTGGTCTCCACACACACAGCTGTAGTCTCCACTGTCTTCAGGCACCACTTTTTCTATCACAAGTTCATTCATTGAGGCCTTCTGCTTCATCTGGTACCTCTCCCCAGACTTCAGGACCTGCGTGCCCTTCCTCCACTCTACTGGGACTCCAACCTTAGAGAGCTCACAGCGCAAAGTAACACTGCCTCCCTCCTCGGCCTCCAGGCTCTCCAGCTTCTGTTTGAAGGTGACTGGTTTGGCTGAACATTTATTAGCAGATTAGAAAACAGTGCCAGTGTTTTACATAGAACATAAAAATACACACGAAAGATTCTGAGAAACACTGATTTGCAGTAACATGCAAACATAAAAACACTTTGCTGACTAACTGTGAAAATCCCCTTCCTACCCTTTATGCTAAGGCTGGCTGTGGTCTTCTGGTCTCCACACACACAGCTGTAGTCTCCACTGTCTTCAGGCACCACCTTCTTGATTACGAGTTCATTCACAGAGGCCTTCTGCTTCATCTGGTACTTTTCTCCAGACTTCAGGACCTGTGTTCCTTTCTTCCACTCTACTGGGACTCCAGCTTTAGAGAGCTCACAGCGCAGAATAATGTCAGCTCCCTCCTCGGCCTGCTGGCTCTCCAGCTTCTGCGTGAAGTTTGGTGGCAATGCTGCACAAGCATGTTTTCATTACTCATCACAATTAGGTCATACAAACAGTTTTAACAAGGCCACAGAATTGTGTCTCTTTGAAAATTCGCACACAAATGTTTCCAAAACTATGCTGGAAAAAACATCATGAATCCATACCAGTGACTTTCAAGGCTGCAAATGTCTTCTCGTCCCTGCATATGCATGTATACGCTCCACTATCTTCTATCTTCAAATTCAGAATCTGAAGTATACAAGAGCCCTCTGCCTGCTTCATGTCATACTTCTCTCCTGGTTTGAGAATTTCAGAGTCTTTTTTCCACTGAACGACAGCTGCAGGTTTTGATAGCTCACAGCGAAGTGTCACACTCTCCCCTTCTTTTTTCTCCTGGTTTTTGAGCTTCTCAATAAAAGTAGCGGGCAGGGCTAAAACAAAATGGAAAATTACTTTGAGTTTTGTTGGGTTGTAAAGAAGAATGAATAATGGGAAGCTAGGACGGCGGATGGAGTTGAGGTGCTCCAGTTGTCCAACATTAGTCTTTGGAACAGTGCAGCTGATTCTGAACAGTGGATTAAAATCTAGGAGCAAAACCCAAACTTTACTGCACTAAAAAAATTTAAATTCTTAAATGAAAGGAGAATAATCCAATGAATTTGGGCAATGGTCACTCAGAAACGCCAATGCATGCTCATGAATGTCATTCACAGTTTATGGATGTACAGACAATACCTCAAACACACATATACCAGACAAAGATATGAACGCCACTTAACACAAAAGCAAAGAATTCCTTGCAGTAACCTAAATGCTGCAAATGACTGTAGAAAAACACAGTAGAACTGTATAAATACATAAAGATAAAAATCCACAAGCTTGTAAACTCCTTGGATGGTATCAGCTGGTTTGGTACCAAAGTTGTTTGCATATGCGCTCTGATCTCCTGTGACTCCTCTTGAGTGACAGAGTGGACTTCCAAGGGTACAGCACAATGTAACCACTGTCCGTATGTTTTGAGAACAAAATGTAAAATTGTGATTTTTGGATTCAATTTATTAAAAAAATCAAATCAAATCTCAAAATTAAAAGAAAACTTAGCTCAAACCTTTCTGCAGTGTAGTAAGATGTAAGTAAGAACAAAACGTTGTCTCACCTTCATTCATGCTAAAGTTCTCACCTTTAACGGTCACCTTGGCCATGCTCTTGGCAGTGCCTACGTCACAAGTGTAGATATCAGTATCGTTCTCCTCCAGTTGTTTGATCATGAGAGTTAAGACGCCATCTTTCTGAGACATCTCATATCGCCCTCCAGCCTTGAGCTCTGTGTGACCTTTAAGCCATACAACCGTGGATGGGATTTGTTCCGTCGTGCATTGCAGAGTCACGGAGCCCTTCTCGTCTGCTTCACTGTCCTTTAGCGTTTTAGTGAATTTATGGATTGGCTCTGCAAAAAGGAAACTTCGCTGTGACAATGTTTGCCACAGAATGAAACTACGGCACTAATCTATAGTTTAATTTTTTTTAAAAAGACTCCAGAACATATTCTATGTCTAGCAAATATTTCAACTTGGAATATCATTACTAATTCCTGCACCTATACACACCTGAGCTGGCATAATGGAGAAAATGTAGAATGATTTTCTGCGTTAAACAGATTACGTTTTCATGTAATGAAATGTGCTATATAAATACAATTGTCATTTTATCTTTACATACCTTTAACAGGGATATTTTCCAGATGAATTAAATCATCAACACAAATACTTTTTAAAGGTCCTCTTGCCAGCTAGTATAACAGCCACCACTAGGTGCTGCTTCCAGAAGGACTGACCCACAAACACCTTTGTGTTACTTTACGTATGTGTGTGGTGTTTATTTGCTTGTGTGTGGAAAATCGAAACACAACGTAGAATAATCGTATCCCATCAAAGCTGAACTGTGAAATTAGACCAAGGCAATTTTTGAGTTTTCTTAGAGTCTTACCCTTGATTTCTAGCTTAGCTCTGGTGGTTGCACCTCCAATAACTTCACAGCTGTACTCTCCAGAGTCTTGAGCAGACACATTATGGATGGTCAGTTTCATGACTCTATCTTGCTGGCTGAGCTCATATTTCTGGCTCTTTTTGATGGCTTTACCATCCTTGGCCCACTTTACAGCAAAACTAGCCTGTGTCACCTCACAAGTAAAAACAGCATCTTCCCCTTGAATGACACAAATATTCTGCAGTCCTTTTGATACAGATGAAGCTTTACCTGCAACATAAGAGGATAAATGTTTATTTTATGATTTGAATCATTGCCAAAGCCTCTTAAAGACTGATATCAAGCTTACCTTCAACTGTCAATGTTGCTTTGGAGCTCAAGTCTTTGATACTGAACACTACCTCACCAGCATCAGCAGGGGAGACATCTTTAATAGTGAGCATGTATTTGCGTCCTTTGGTGGAGATGTTAAAGCGGCCTCTGTTTGTAACAGCTTGGCCATTGACAGTCCAGGAGCACTCATCTGTGCTCTCACGAGACAGGATGCACTCAAAGCTGCATGTATCTCCCTCATTCACTTCAACTGATTTCAGCCATTTAGTTATTCCAATACCAATTTCTATGATAGAAACCAAATTGTGTATAAGTTAACTGTATATATGAAAAGCAGTGTGTACAAATAAATATACAAAATGATAGAAAAACACACCTCTGACCGTAACCTTTGCCTTGGATACCTCAGTGCCAAGGTCACAGCTGTACTCCCCAGCATCATCTTTGGTGGCATCCTTGATGATCAGGCCCAAAGACTTGCCTGTGTGAAGGAGCTCATATTTTGGCCCAGCTTTTAAGACTTTACCCTCTTTTCTCCATGTGGGGGAAACTCTTGGCTTGGATGCCTCACATGCCAGAGTGATCATGCCTTTCTCTTCTCCAATAACATCGTCTAGTGACTTGAGGAACACAGCGCGCTTCTCTGCAGAAAGTAAAACAGTGATTGAGGGATAAATAAATGCCTCATTTGTGAAATATCAACTCTGGAACTGCATTTAATGCTCTCACCTTTAACCTTGAGTGTGACAGACTCTTTGACCTTGCGGACTTGAAAGGTGATTGTTCCTCCATCTTGAGGTGCCAGGTTCTTCAGTGTCAGCTTGTGAACCTTCCCCTCATGAGCGATGGTGTTAACTTCATTTGTGAAGAGCACCTTGTCATTCAGAAGCCACTGAGCTTCTTCATCAGCGTAGTTAATCTCACAGGTGAATACCGCATCGCTGTCTTCATCGACTTCTGTATTGGCCAAGTGCTTGGTGATTTTGATTTCACGCACTAGGCAGATGAATCGGGACAGCAGTTTCAGTTTGAAGAGCAATCACAAAATATTTCAAATCAGTTGTTTATGCTAGGGGAACTCTGTGATATTCAAACAGACTGTATTTATTTTATTGGTTGCAAAGAGACTTCTGCTTGGATACAAGTCTTTTGAGAATGATATTGGAATGACACTAATATCAATATTAACTATTATTGAAAATCTTTAGCCAAAGAGCATGCAATGTCCTCGGTTTCTCAGTCAGATTCTCACATCTGGTTTCAAGGAACCAAAATGGATGGTGATAGTGAAAACACTGAACTCGAGGCTTCACAATGGGGAACTAACAGGTGGCTGACGTCACGGTGGCTTCATCCATATTTTAAACACAGTCTTTTGACAATTTAAAGTTGGAAAACGTACCTTCAACAGTAAGTGTGCCTTTGGTCTCAGCAGGTCCAGAATGACAGCGGTACTCTCCACTGTCCTCCTCAGTCAGCCTGTGAATGGTAATTTGGGCACGTGTACCATCTTGCTTGATGTTGTACTTGTCTGAAGCTGCCAGAGGCACTCGACCTTTGAACCAGTTAACCTCTTTGGGTGGAGCAGAGAACTTGCAGCTGAGTATGGCTGAACTTTTCTCCTTCGCCTTAACATCTTTAACGGCTTCTGCAATCTCAAGTGGGCGCTCTGAATGTGAGCAACAATGACTGATTAGACTCAGCTCAAATCTAATGGAAGTTTTCTGTGTATACATACAGAATTTTCTGTGTGAACACAACACTGAAAACTTTTACCTTTAACTGTGAGCTGGGCTAAAGATTTGCTCTTCCCAGCTGTAAACTGTACAGCTCCCGTCATTGATGCTTTAGTCTTTTTGAAAGTGAGACGGTGCATCGTGCCTTCTTTCTCCATTTCGACATCAGGCCCCTCCTGCAGAGCAACTCCATTCAAAGTCCATACAGGAGGTTTCACCAGTTCCATACTGATTTCCACTTCAAAAACAGCTGCAAAGGGTTCTGTGACTTCTACTGGACTAAGTTCCCGCACTATGCTGATGGACTGCTCTGGAGGGATCATAAAAAGAGAATGGATCAGTGAAAAGAATTCATCAACTGCAAATACTTCACATTCTTTCCCAGGGATTAAGAAATGACATCCATTTTTTGCATGAAAGTCATTTTACAAGAACTAAAGCGGGGGTGTCAAACATAAAGTCCAGGGGCCAGAATCAGCACCACGAAGACTCCAATCCAGCCCGTTGTTTAACATTGGAAAATGTAAAGAAGGATTGTATGTATGTTTTACAGTGTTTCCAGTTGACAAAGACCTCCCTGGTGGCAACAAAGTAATTAAACAATAGAAATTATGTAATGTTACACATTTACTTACAATTTTAAGCCCAAAGAGTCGTGCTGACAGATTTATTTAATTTACTACAACAGCATGTCTATATCATGTAGAAAAACTGAGACATACTGTTGAAATTGTGCTTCTTTTTTATATTAAGATGACCTCATTGCTTAAATTTGTAGTTAATGTTCAATGAACTAAAAATTGAGGCCAACCCTGAGGCCACACTTAACAAGTGTAGCTTTAGACTGATGGAATTTAAGGTTGATAAGGATATCTGAGAGTTCAAAGGTCAAAACAAAATATAAGCAAACAATCTTGATAGGCATCCCTCAGATTTGTACTGTTTTAATGCTTGTTTTTTTTTTAAACTTCACATTGAGAGATATGTTTGATGTGCAAATATATAACTTCATCAATATTCTCCCCAGACACGATTTGTTTATAGCATGTTGTCGTGATGCTTTCTGATGTATTCACCGTTAGGATTTATTGGTCTAGCCCTACACATTGTTTACTTGACTTGCTAAAATATGCACAACCGTCTGGATGATCTATTAGCATGTGTAGACATTCATCAATGATATTCAAATATGATATGACAGTTTAATGACCTTACACATATGACTGCTTATATGCTTGCCCATATTTAATGAAGTTGATATGTGAATTTTTAATGGTATAGCTCATATAAGGGATTTATTTTTTTTAAGGCTGTATGCAACTATTATCGCTACCAACTATTAGCAATGGGTTCGGAATTATAAATCTTACTTTATAGGATGGAAACACCACACATCATATGCAAAATAACTGTATTTAAGTATAAGACTTTCATTTATCCAGAGCAACGCATCTTCATACAGTGTATGAAGTCGTCCTGTGACTTCATACACTGTACCCCACACGGTGGTACATGCACAAAGGCCTTTTTTCTGTAATAACAGAAAATTCCCAACATAAAACTTCAACACATCAGCAAAACTAAAAACAGGTTGCACTAAAATTTAGTTACTCATTTAGATTAAGAAAAATCTTAAAATTTCAACCTCAATGTTAATTAATTTAGTAGGTTAGGCTTGTTATAGAACAACTGAGAGATAACATATTAACAACCTATTATACACATATTTCCCATTAGTACACTATTTCAGATTGGCATACACCTCATTGAATTGGACACTGATGGCTTGTTTTCTGAGGATATAATGAGAAAGTATTTACATTTACAGTGGCAGTAAGTTTAAAATGAACTATTGTCACAATCCACTGTTTTACCTTCCACAAGCAGTTTACAGGATGTCTTGTCATCAGTGGCATCACAGGTATACGTGTCTTCATCCCCAGAGTCCACATCATTAACGGTGAGCTTTCGGTACAGGTCTTCGCTTTTGATCTCGTACTTCTTGCTGGGTTTGATCTCCGTCTTGTTCTTGTACCACTTCACCTTTGCGCTGGCACGTGACACTTGGCATTCAAGATGACCACGATGCTTATACATCGCTATCTTATCCCTGAGTCGCTTCACAAACTTCACAGGCAGCTCTACAGTAACAATAACACTTAATCAATGAAAACTATTATGTGTGCTGCAAGGGGTTTGCCGGTGTCTATGCATAAGTTAAAGTAATTTCAGATGGTATATGAATTGTATTGCATATTAATGCTTTTGATGATATATTAATGCTTGCATTGAAATATAACATGTTTTGCAAAAGCTAAAGAAAAAAGAAAGAGTATATAATGGCACTAACATAAAATTAGCCCATATATGCAAGTTACAGCAACTGATACAAAACTAGACAGCTATTCTCTTTCAGGATCAAATGATCTTTTCATACTAATAGAAATCAGATGCACTAAATATTTTATCTTTATGGTGGCCCTGAGACACCAAACGGACCGCAACTTAAGAAAACACCAGCAATAGCAAAAACGCTGCAAAAGCACACAAAACAACAGAAATAGGAAAAACAACAACGGAAATAGGAAAAGACAAAACAGAAATAGGAAAAATGACAATGGAAATAGGAAAAAACACAAGGGAAGTGTTTCTGGGGAGACAATAACCCGACGGACCAGTTGCAGGAACCCAAAACATTGTAGGTGTGCTTTATCATGATTCATATAATACTGATGACAGATTTTTAGGCTAATAGTCAGGCTAACACACTTACCTTTCATCTTTTGTTTCCTCACAAAACCGATAGATCCTCCACATCTTTTAAGTGTCTCCCAGCACAATTCTTAGCATATTTTGGTTCCTGCAACTGGTCCGTCGGGTTATTGTCTCCCCAGAAACCCTTTCCTTGTGCTTTTGGAAACCTGTTTTTTCCTATTTCCTTTGTCGTTTTTCCTATTTCCGTGCTTTTGCAGCATTTTTCTTATTGCTGGTGTTTTCTTAAGTTGCAGTCTGTTTGGCTTCTCAGGGCTACCGTACATCTTACTATAACACACAAAATCTGTTTGTTTGCCTACAAAATCCTCCTTCACAATCGATCAAAAAAAATTGGCACAAATGCATCTTAGGCCCCTGAAGTCTTATCTACACCACATATTGTTGATGTCATAATGTTGCCTAGGCTGGAGCCTATCATAGGTGTCATAGGGCAGGAGGCTATCCTGTAGGTTTGTCCCCGGGCTAACGCGGAGAGATGGACAACCATTCACACCTGTGGGCACTTTAGAATCACCAGTTAACCCAATCCCACCAGCTACATGTCTTTGAACTGTGGGAGGAAGCCACACAGAGAGCATGCAAACTCCACACAGAAAGCCCACGGCCAGGTGGTGGATTCAAACCCAGGACCTTCATGCCGTGAACTGCTCCACTGTGCTGCCCTAACAATATCTAATTTATAACCACAAAACATATATTATGGTGCCAGCATGTTGCCAAGAAATCACATAGCAATAGACTAAAACACTGGTGAAACAATACTGCATTGTGGGTACAAGTAATCTGTTTCACAATTAAATCACATTCTTGTACTGCTGGAGATTTTGAGAACCAATCTTCATAAGCCATCACACATTAAAAACAAAAAGAATGCTTTTCCTCTGGAATAAAATTATAAAACTGTAAAGCTGTGCTGTTGTTGAGTGCTCATTTTGCCATCAAGCTTCAATGAGGAGTGACAATGTGAATGTGAAGTTGCAAATGGATTTTATATCTTACCAATAGAAAGAATAAATATATGCAGAATGGCACAATGTGGTGACTCTCTTAGAATGATACTTCCTCAAGTTTTATTGTTTGTATCAGTAAATGATGTGGACGCATTCTGGGAGAATAACCGACTAACAGAAGTCAAGCTGTTCATCAAATTTAAACGTGTGTTTTATTGTTTGCAATTTTCTAAGAGCTCTTAACACAGTGAGAAGAAATAATCCATTTGCAGCCACACTGAACATCACGGTGTGTAACAGCATTGGACTGAGAAGCTATTACCATGCAACCATGCATTCAGTGTTATGTGATTTTAGTGCACAGAACACATATTCGTTTACCTTTCACTTTAAGTTTAGCAGTTGAAGATGCTTTCTCAGCTGTAAACTTAATTTCACCCATATCTTCTGGGGTAGCAGACTTGAAAAGCAGCACATAAGTTCTGCCTGGAATTAGAAACAGACATCATCGTGAAAACATCCTTGTTATTCCCAATCTTCATTAAGGCAAATCCTGTAGCACTACATGCTTAGCTTAATTAAAATGGTTTTCCAATTTCTTGAGGCCTTACCCTCTTGCCTCATCTTTATGTTGTCAGTGGCTTTGAGTTTTGTGTTTCCTTTGTACCACTGGCACTCCACTTCATCGTGTGAGATTTCACAGACAAATTTAGCACTCTCCTTCTCCATTACCTCCAGATCTTCCAGCTTCTTGATGATCTTGATATCTCTGGCTGCAGGAAAAAGAGGCCAAGTACAGAAAACTTTACTGAACCTAGATTAATTGTACCTTACTGATTTCCTTACTTTGTTGCATAATTAGTAATTACCGTGAACAGTGAGCTTGGCGGAAGTGTTATCATCAGTAGTACGGCAGATGTACGTGCCTCCATCTTCAGGGGAGCATTTGTTGATGGCCAAAGTGCGCTTTTGGCCCAATGAATGAATAGCAAAGTTCTTTCCCGGTTTTAGTTCCACCTCATCCTGCAGATTCGGTGTTATTCAAAATGTTACATGTGTACTGCACACATTTAAATCAGCAGACAGTAATAATTTCTCACCTTGAACCATCTAACATCTGCATTCGCTCTGGACACTTCACATTCAAACGTAACCTTCTCCTTCTCAGGAACACTCATATCCATAATAGGTTTGGAGATCATAGCAGGAGCTTCTGTAGAATCAGCACATTAGACTTTTTTTAGACTGGATTTTTTTTAGGAAAACTAGACCTCATCAGGACAAACATGAGCCCACCGTTACCTGTGACGATCAGTTTAGCTGAAGTATGCACTCCCTCTGCCTGGAAGGAAATCATTCCTGCATCCTCCTGCTTGAGACCGGACAACGTCAGGATGTGCTTCTTTCCCAGAGCTGTGATATGGCAGTTTGGCCCTGACTTTAATTTGACCCTGTCTCTGTTCCAGGAGCCTTCAACATTGACCTGACTGAGTTCTACCTCAAGTGTTACTGTCTCTGTTTCACGTGCCTTGGTTTCTGTTAGACCCTTTATTACCTGGATCTTCTTCACTGAAGGGAAAAGGAAAAGAGTGTTAACACGTAGGACTGATTTTGTGATAACAAGCGCCATGACAATGACATTCTTCTTCTTGTATGATATGCACATCATATTCTGTATTTAAAACATTAATCTTGATGAGTCTTACTCTCCACGCTGAGCTTGGCCTGGGTCTTATCATCCAGAGTTTCGCAAGAGTAGATGCCACGGTCAGCATAAGTCACACTCCTGAAGACCAGAGCCTGCTTAGCTCCCTCTACCCGAATCTCCATGTTTCCTGCAGGTTGCAGCACTACACTGTTCTTCATCCACCTGACTTCATCCGATGCCTTACTGAGCTCCACTTCCATCCTCACTTCGCTTTGCTCCTCCACTGTCAGGTTTTCTAGCTTTTTCTTGAAAGTCACAGGTTCATCTGGAAGGGACACAAAGAATGTTAGATGGAAGTATGTGTTCATTTATATAAACAGTTAAACAATAATTCCCATTATTATCTTACGTTGCACTTGTAGAGTAGCTTTGCAGCTTTTGCCTTCTGCATCAACACTTATCTCTCCTGCATCTTTCTGAGTGACTGAGGTGATGGTAAGTGAGTGGCTGCCACCACCTTGCTCAAGCTTATACTTCTGCCCAGAAACGATGGGGATACTGTTGTGGAACCATCTGACGCTGACGTCTGCTGGGCTGACGGCACACTTGAAAACGGCATCTTTTCGCTCCGTTGCAACCACGTTGTTCAGTTTGGTGACCAACCTCACTAATCTTGGTGCTGAAAGGAATAAAGCATAATTATATAAAAGAAAAGGCTTCCATCCTGGAAAGACGTTTTTTTAGTTAAACTAGTTAATTACCTTTAGAGGAGACTTTAGCAGATGTCTTGTCATTTCTACATTCACAGCTGTATTCTCCTTCATCTTCCTTGGTCATGCCAGTCACAGTGAGAATTCGCCTAGCACCATCTGCTCTGACACAGAACCTGCCTCCAGGTTTAATCTCACGGCCATTATGGTGCCATACAGCATCCCCTGAAGCTTGATTTAGTTCGCAAATCAGGCTTAGTGTACCTCCCAGTTCCACTGTGGCAGGTTTCAAAGGGAGAACAAACTTCAAAGCTGAATCTGAGAAGAAAGCATGAGAGGGAAAAGTTCAAAGAAAAATCTTGCATCTGCAGATGCATGAGAGTTGTATTTAAGACTTTTCTATGACCTGCCTTTAACTTGAACTTTGAACTCCAGTTTATCATCCGCAGTTTGACAAGAGTACGTTCCACTGTCTTTCATTTCTGCAGATTTCACTATCAGGGTACGAGAAAGGCCCTCTTTTTTCATTTCATACTTGCTGCTCTCCTTGAGCTCCATGCCATCTCTAAACCATCTCACACTACCGCCCTCTGCGGTCAGTTCAGTGGATAAAACAATGCTTTCACTTGCTTGAACCACGCATGTGTCCTTGACAGATTTCTTCTGGAACTTTATGGCTAAATCTAGAAAGAAGAACTTATTTTCAGTACTTTGTACAAATAAGTGGTAATCCATTGGCAACATGTTATATTTAAAATAAATTTACCTGTTAGCCGCAACTTAAATACCAGCTTCTCTGTTCCAGCCTCACACGTATATTCTCCAGCATCCTTTTTCTCCACTTTTTCTATCACCAGCTCACGTGTTTTGCCCTTAGACTCCATGTGGGCTCCTTTGCTGGAAGTCAGCAGCTTGCCATCCTTGTACCACTTTACCTCTGTCTTGGAATCTGAAACCTCACAACTAAGCGTGGCTCTCTGTGAGAGATAAGTTTTCACTTCCTTCTGGACTGACTCCATGTTAGAGAAGCCAGCTGGGGCTTCTGACCAGCAAATGGACAAAAAAAAAAAAAACATCAATCAATGTGAAATGCAAAAAAACTTTAAGCAACTATGACTCAACTTACTGGATACAAACGAGGCAATCTGGCAGAAATACTACACACCAACACTATTTTAAAGCTCATCAACATACAGTAGGAAAGTACTAGAGACAACTTATTGAGCTTACCTAACACCTGTATCTTAAAGGGCAGCTTCTCAGTCCCAGCCTCACAGATGTACTCCCCAGCATCCTTCTTATCCACACTGTTGATCACCAGCTGCCGACTCCTGCCTTTTGACTCTACACGAACTGTCTTGCTGGTGGTCAGAAGCTTGCCATCCCTGTACCATTTTACCTCTGTATTGATATCAGATACCTCACAGGTGAGAGTGGCTTTCTGAGAGAGAGTAGCTTTCACCTCCTTTTGGATAGACTCTTTGCTGGAGAAGGCAGACTTCACTTGGATCTCTGCAGAAATAACAGTGATTAATGTCATGGCAATGTAGCAAGTTTAAGTGTGATGTGAGATAAATATAACCTAGAAAATCAATTTTCATAGCAACAAAGTGGATAAATACATAGCAAAGCCAAAACCAGGGAACAATATTTAACAGCTAAAATCTAACGTGACCACAAAATATGCAAATATGTGAAAACATCTGCAATTCCACTAAACCAAAAACAAAAATTTCTAAATCTTTCATTGAGTTTCTGTTCCAGTTTTACTCAATTCAGGTGTCAGGAAAATAAACCTAAACAAAGATTTCATAAAGTATTTAAAAAAATCTCTATAAATGTATAAATCTATGTAAATGACGAGTCAGATCAGCTGATTGACTATAATGTCTAAATTACAATTTTCACAACCAAAGATTATTATAAGAGCATGATTATTGTCATGTTTTTGCTTTGTGTTCCAGTACTCTCCTTTTTCTTACAACGCCTTTACAATGCCCCACCTGAAAGCTCCAAACTTAGTGCCCACCACCTTCAGCTCATCTCCACTCAGAGCAACACAAAGAGCCTAGACAATCATCTGTCTTGCAACAGTTTTTTCTATAAATTCAACATTGATGTATGATGCTTGATGATTCAGGAGTCAGTGAGTTACTGTAATATTCACTTTTAATAGTTACTAAAATAACAGTAATGACAATAACTATTACATAGTTTTTGTTATATAATTTGCATGTACTTCTCTTTTAGGTGTTAAAACACTTAACCTGTATGTTACATCCCCAATTTTCACTTGCTTTTCACATATAACCTCCAGCATCTTTCTTCTCTACATTGTCAATCACCATTTAAGTAATCCTGCCCTTTGAATCCATGTGATCTGGTTTGCTGGGATTTGGCAGCTTGTCATCTTTTTACCATTCCGCCTCTGTCTTGTTATCAACTATAATGGAGTAAGGTGACAGTACAATTACCTGTACAAAAACAACAGTTCAACTGAAAGCACACAAAAACGCACAGCAAATGCACGATAACTCAGATAACTAGAACCTGGCAAATAACCAGCTAAAGATACCAGATCTTGTAACCAGAGACCAAAACATGGAGCTCAGCAGGTCATTTGAACAACATAACTCAATTTTCTACTCAAAGGCTGCAACAATTTTTTATCAAATTAAACCAAATACTACATCCCACAACTGAAGCAACCAACAATGTATTCAATGCAAACACAAAAACACTTTTTTGTGAAGAAGCCTTTGCATTAAACGATCTAAAATATGTTTTACACGTTACACTATATTATTATAAGTGTGACATCCATAGAGTCATACCTTGCACATGTATCTTAAAGGCCAGCTTTTCAGTCCCAGCCTCACAGATGTACTCTCCAGCATCCTTCTTCTCCACACTGTCAATCACCAGCTGGCGATTCTTGCCCTTTGACTCAGAATGGATTGTCCTGCTGGAGCTCAGCAGCTTGCCATCCTTGTACCACTTCACTTCTGTCTTGTTATCAGATACCTCACAGCTTAGAACAGCTTTCTGTGACAGGGTGGCTTTTACCTCCTTTTGGATTGACTCCTTATTAGAGAAAGCTGACTGGACCTGTGTGTCTGAGGAGACCATGAATATGGATGATAAATTTCTCTCTCTCTGCAGCACCTGCAAGCCCCATGAATCAAACCAGTTAGATCATTGCCCCTACCTGCCACCTGTAGTTTGAAGGCAAGCTTTTCAGTCCCAGCTTCACAGATGTACTCTCCAGCATCCTTCTTCTCCACATTGTCAATCACCAGCTGGCGATTCTTTGCCTTTGATTCAGTATGGATTGTCTTGGTGGAAGTCAGCAGCTTGCTATCCTTGTACCATTTCACTTCTGTCTTGGCGTCGGCTACTTCACAGCTCAGGACAGCCTTCTGGGAGATGGTGGCTTTCACTTCCTTCTTAACTGAATCCTTGTTAAAGAAGGCTGATTGGACATGTGTGTCTATGGAAACCATGAAAATAAATTCAAATTCTTTGCTGTCCAGAAACAAATAGGTTTAATATCTGTAAGGCGCATAACTCGAGAGGAAAAACTAGAAACCAGTTAGGGCACTGCCCCTACCTGCCACCTGTAGTTTGAAGGCAAGCTTTTCAGTCCCAGCTTCACAGATGTACTCTCCAGCATCCTTCTTCTCCACACTGTCGATCACCAGCTGACGATTCTTGCCCTTAGACTCTGTGTGGATAGTCTTGGTGGAGGACAGGAGCTTTCCATCTTTGTACCACTTCACCTCTGTCTTGGAATCAGAAACCTCACAGCTCAAAGTGGCCTTCTGGGACAAAGTGACTTTCACCTCCTTTTGTATAGAGTCCTTATTATAGAAGACTGATTGGGCCTCTGAACGAGGAGTCATGAAAGGAAAAAACATCAGATGATATTTATTCAAAATATAGAAACTAAGTAATGCTATGATTTCAAAAGATCTTACCTGCCACCTGCAGTTTGAAGGTGAGCTTTTCAGTCCCAGCCTCACAGATGTACTCTCCAGCATCCTTTTTCTCCACACTGTCAATCACCAGCTGACGATTCTTGCCCTTTGACTCAGAATGGATTGTCCTGCTGGAGCTCAGCAGCTTGCCATCCTTGTACCACTTCACTTCTGTCTTGTTATCAGATACCTCACAGCTTAGAACAGCTTTCTGTGACAGGGTGGCTTTTACCTCCTTTTGGATTGACTCCTTATTAGAGAAAGCTGACTGGACCTGTGTGTCTGAGGAGACCATGAATATGGATGATAAATTTCTCTCTCTCTGCAGCACCTGCAAGCCCCATGAATCAAACCAGTTAGATCATTGCCCCTACCTGCCACCTGTAGTTTGAAGGCAAGCTTTTCAGTCCCAGCTTCACAGATGTACTCTCCAGCATCCTTCTTCTCCACACTGTCGATCACCAGCTGGCGATTCTTGGCCTTTGACTCAGTATGGATTGTCTTGGTGGAAGTCAGCAGCTTGCCATCCTTGTACCACTTCACCTCTGTCTTGGTATCAACCACCTCACAGCTCAACGTGGCTTTCTGGGAAAGCGTGGCTTTAACCTCCTTCTGAATAGACTCCTTGTTGATGAAAGCTGACTGGGAATCTGAGGGTAACACAAGTAAGAAGAGCAGTGCTGTCATAAGCTTTAAAATCACAGATGATTGGAATAATTTAGAGGCAAAATATGAAACACACACTTAGCGCTTGATAGGATGATATGATAAATCTAAATATGTATATTTTTGGCACTTCAAGATAGTGGATGGTTTAGATGATTAAATGTACACCATGAGCATTACTATGAATTTTATACATTTATAAAGATTAAAAATCTTTAGATATAAATGAATCAACCAGGCTGTCCCACCTATGACAAATATCTTGAAGACTAGCTTGTCCCCTCCAGCTTCACAGGTATACTCTCCAGCATCACTCTTCTCCACCTTTTCAATCACCAGCTGGCGAGTGTTGCCTTTTGCTTCTGAGTATATGGTCCTACTGGATATCAACAGCTTGCCATCTTTGTACCATTTCACCTCTGTCTTGCTATCTGACACATTACAAGTAAGAGTTGCTTTTTGGGAGAGAGTGGCCTTCACTTCCTTTTGGACTGACTCTTTGTTGGAGAAGGCAGCTACAGCTGGAGTTTCTGTGAGGAAAAAAGAAGTTTCTGTGCCATCAAATACTCCCAAATCAGCATAAAAAACCCAGCCTTGTGCCATCATGCAGCGTTACCTTTTATCTTAACCTGGAATGTGATTTTGTCAGCTGCTGTCTCACACGAATAATGTCCTTCATCAATCTTCTTGGCACTCTTGATAATGAGTTTCCTTTGAGTCCCTTTGGAGATGATGGTAGTTCTTTGGTCCTCAGTGATTTCCATTTGATCTTTTCTCCACACAACAGCAGCACTTGCAGATGAAACCTCACAGCTCAGCTCAAGATCTCCTTTGAGAGTCGATGACATTCCCATGGTACCTCTGGCTTTGTTTAGAAATTTGGCAGGTTCATCTTTGGGAGGGAAAAGCAATAAAAAGTTACCATGTGACTTATGTGTAATAATAAAATTAAATGTCTTTTTTAAAAGTTTGGTTGGATTGTTAACGCAGGAGCTCATGTTTAGGAAGAGGGTTGGCCACAGCCCAACCACTTCCAACAACAGGGCCAGCCTGAGAAGCAGTTTCTTCTCAGGATTTATTTTCAATTAATTTAAAATAAACATTTAAATAAACAAAAGGACTAAACATGTTTTCCTTTCCTTTCTAATAAAGTAAAAGGAAGCAGTTATTAAATTATCATACATGAATTCCAACCGATAGCAGCCACTTTACAGTGACCCGTTAAATATAAGAAAGCACATCACAGGTCAGAGGGTTGATCAGCAGAGGATGAAGAAACTTTCTTTAACTTTACTTTGAATTGTATAATGCTGTGGGTCCATATCATGTGACATGTGGATGATGTTCTTGTGTTTTTATGAGATATTTACATTAGAAAAAACTCATCTAAAACATGTCACCTGTAATTAATGGATGTTTTTTTCTTGCATTTAAATTTTTTAGGCTTTCACATTTTTATGGGGTTTTTTGTTTTTGTTTTTTTAATGGCAGGAATACTCTGGTAATGGGTTAGAGTGAGGATGAAGTCACTTAATGTGGAAATTCATTTACAGTTAAAAACAGAAAAATAAACAGAGAGCATACTTGAGTTAGAGCGGACCATTTCTGCCCGTTTTATTTTGTCCTTGAAAGCACGGGCAGTTTCTTTTGAGACACGCTAATGAATAAGTTTGATGCCTCAAAGATAAAACCAATCAGAGCAGCTCACATTCCAGTAAATTATTTGAGGTGTTTTGCACCCTGAACCTAGTTCCTATTACAAAAATCCTCTCTGGAAAATCCTAATTGTGACTTGAAGCAATAAATGATGTAAAGTTAGCTGCAATTTTTACATATACCTTTAAGAGTGAGTTGCATGGACATCTTGTCATCAGGTAACACACAATCATAAATGCCCACATCTTCCTCAGTGACGTTGTGTACCATCAGGATCCTCTTGCGGTCATTAATCACATATTCATACTTTTTGCCCATTTTTAGCTCCCGTCCGTTCTTCGTCCAAACCACCTGAAGAAAGAAATACAGAAATGCTTTCCAAATTAAACAGGTTAGGATCACACAAACACATACATGTGCTATTAATGTTAACTGGAATTACTCAAACACAAAAGTGTCTCATTTGCAGATTATTCAAAAAAGGCTGCACCAAGGGTGTAGCATTGGAGGACAAAGAACAAGGCGGTCACAGGAAATTTGAGTATTTAATGAAAAGTGAAAAGTTGTGTTACACAAGAGTTAAAACAGAATTTTGTGTTAGGTAAAATGAAAAAAATGTATACAGATGTAAAAGTTATAGTCCTATTAAGTAATCTAATAGTGCACAAGTTGTATAGTCAAAATATAATTTGAGGTACCTAAAGTAAGCATATTAATCATGTCGAATTTGAATCAAAAATATTGTAGAGTAGAAGCAGGAAGTAACACTACACAGAAGTGCTTAAATTAAAATACAAGTTCATTAAACCAGTACTTAAGTAAATTACTCAAGTAAAGCTCTTTGTGTTTGTCAGGTCAATTCAATTTTATTTATACAGCGCCCTATCACAACAGCAGCCGCCTCAAAGAGCTTTATATTGTAAGGTAGACCCTACAATAATAATATGTAGACGTAGAATTAGGATAATTAAATATCCTATTGACACATCTATAAAGCTCTTTCAAAAAGACGTTAAACGTTATATTAAAACAGCTGTTTTAATAGAGTCTGTAAAGGCAAAAACTAAAACAAATTATTTACATATTTCTATCACTAACCTGTGTGTCGTAATCTGACACCTCAACAGTCAGCTGAGCAGTGGCTTGGGCACTGCAGGTCACCACCTCTAGATGATCGGATTTGTTGGTGAACCTAACAGAAGGGGCTGAAAACAACGTGGCACTGTAAGAGGGCATTACTGATTGGAAGAAAAAAAAACACAAAAAAAGACACAAATTAATAGGACTGGGGTCATTTCTCTAGTATGTACCTTTCACATTGAGGATGCAACTGCTTTGTGAGCCTCCACCCACAAACTTGACTTCAGTTCCGTTCATTTCCATGGTCACAACTCGGATGAGCAATGTGTGTATGTTTTTTGACCTGGTGATGAGGTAGTCGGCTCCGCTGCGCAAAAGGCGTCCGTTTAGGGACCAGAAGCCTGAGCAAACAGCAGACAGCTCGACAGAGATGGAGAATTCCTCACCGGAGACTGCAGTGCTGTTAATCAGACCTTTTCTGATTTCTGCAGTGGGTTCTGAAAAGAGGCCCGCAAACAGGATTTTAAGAAGGAAGAACAAAAACCAAACATAGACATAAATGACAACAATCACAGAGAATTCAGTCTTACCAAGGTAGAAGGTTCCAGGTACCTCCAGGTAGGCACTCTGCCCAAAGTCATTAATGGCAGAGATACGGAACTGGTAGCTAGCTTCTTCAGTGAAACTGCAGATTGTAAACTCTGTTGTGACAATGGTTTCTTCAGCATTGCACCTCTGCCACATTTGGGTACCAACCTTCCTTCGCTCTACAACGTAGCCTTTGATGGGGACAGGGCGGTCACTGTCAGGAGGAGACCACTGAATGGTGATGGAGGACTCTGTTTTGTTCTGCACCACAGCGTCAACTGGGGGATCGGGAGGATGCTTCCGGGCAGCTATAGAAAAATATTGTGATGTTATTTAGTTGGAGTACTAGTTTCAGTTCTTCTTTTGTATTTAATATATGCTGATATTTGACCTAACAACAAGAAATATATCGAGATACACTGTTTTGTATAATTCAATAAATGTTTGGTTCATTATTGTACCAAAGGGTCCTGTCACCCTCCCCTCATCCCCAAAAGATTGCAGCAGATGGCTGGAGTTTTTCCTTCCCACTGTTGCCAAGTGTTTAGTCATAGGGGGTTGTCTGATTGTTGGGTTTTCTCTCTAATATTGTAGGATCTTTACCTTACAATAAAAATCGCCTTGAGGCAACTGTTGAAATGATTTTGCACTATATAAATAAAATAAATTGAATTTAAATCAATCGCCACAAGATATTTTGTATATATTTACTACAGATATCATTAGAATGTATCAAACAACATTTAACCCACCAGTAACTGAGAATCGGGTGGATGTCTTGCAGTCTCCAGCCACAAACGCCACTTCTCCAGAGTCCTCTGCCTGGCAATCTCTAATTGTGAGTGTGTACTGTCTAAGCACGCAGCCGATGGAAATACGTGAATCCTCTTTTAACTTCTCGCCATTGCGAGTCCAGTAGGCGTCTGGATAGGGATGTTCCAGCTCCACGCAGAAGATGACAGTGTCGCTAACAGGAACTACTGTCCTCCGAGGAAGCTTCTTAGTTATGTTACCTGAGATATAAGAAGAAACTGATTTGAGATGAAGAAAACAGAACTGAAAACTGCATTTTTCAAATAGATATAGCAGTAAATAATGGTCCAATGTAGTAAACGTTCACAGACCAGGTCATGTCGCATTAAGTATCCACATGAGATACATGTAATATTTACATTAAACCCATATAGACAATTGTAATTACACTTGATAAGTGCACAAACAATGAAGAAGAACAGTGGAAAGAAAAAGAGTCTCTGCCGTACCCAGGACTGTGAGCTCAGCCACAGTGCGACTGCCCTCTTTCATCTCGCATATATAAACTCCATCGTCGTTGGTGGTAACGTTGTGTATGGTGAGGCGACGGAGGGTGCCGTCCTGCTCCATGCGATATTTAGCATTTTGCTGCAGTCGCGTTTCCTCCATGAACCAGTTGGTATAAGTGGAACTAAGAGGCACCTCACACATGAGTGTGGCTGAGGTTTTTTCCTGCACCTCCACATCCTGCAGCTTTCTCCTGAATGGCACCTTGGGTTCTGGCACAAGGAAATATGACAGAATCTTTAACCAAAGCTGAACTACATCACACTTTCAACTTCTACATGTATTTACCCACATATTCAAATATATGTCAGGCTAATGAAATATCAATAAAGTGAGAGAAACTAGAACATTTAAATTCAGGAATCAAGTGTAGAAAATCTGATTTAAGAAGTGAGATAAGTTCAACCTGAGCACTCAGTATAGCCAAATAAAATATTTAACATTTGCATTCATGTTTTCCAATATGTTTCCTAAACTGTGCTCTCCAAAGACTAAGTGATTTAATTTCATCTAGCCATGCTGAATATTTTTGCTTCAAGCATGGTTGTAATAACATCCAAACAGGCACTGCAAAGATTCAAATACAGGATGGCTTCCAAAGCAAACATAAGATTACTTTTTATCACCAGAAGTGGCAATAAACTCCAAATCCAAGGGGCAGGTTACACCATGGACAGTCTGTCAGATTTATGGAATACATAAGGTGCACTGATAGGAATGGGATCCTTTCTGTCAACATCTCTTATTCATCTCATATTCTTGTTCTTGTTCCAATCCACTGCCTTTATGTGTGAATTTTGCACGTTCTCCCCTTGCCTGTGTGGGTTCTCTCTCGGACACTCCGGCTTCCTCTCAAAGTTCAGAGTCATTTATTTTAAGTTAACTGGTGATTCTTGGTGTGAATGTAAGTGTGAATAGCTTTCTTTTTCTGTATGTTAGCTCTGTGGTAGACTGGCAACCTGTCTAGGGTGTATCCAGCTTATCCACCCATTGACAGCTGTGGTAGACTCCAGCTTAACTTCAACCCTAAACCCTAAACTGGACAAGCACTAAAGAAAATGGATGAGTATTAGCAAACGACTTCTCCAGTGCATATGTAAAGAATGGTAAATAAAGACTATCATGCAGTTCATGTGCTGGATACTGTATTTGCCATTACACTACCATTTATTTTCTAGCCACATATAGTAAAACTTCTTTCCATTTCAAAGCTTTCTGCAAAACTCCAGCAAAGTACCAAATTGCCGGGTAAATATCACACAAAGAACCAATTTTCCTGCACTTTGAATTCAGCTGGTACATCGGCAGCTTGGCACTCGACATCGGACTGACTGGAAATTAATATCTGAAATTAAAATCTGCAACTCTACAGCTTCATATCCTGGACCAACATCTTCCCGAGGGAAGTCACATCAGCAGTGTGCCAAAGTGATCTACTGAGTGAGTGACCATCTTAGCAACTGTGAACTACTCATCGCCAGCAGAAAATAGCTGCAACACAACACCTTACTTCAGGACATGAGCCAGAATTCAGTCTTGTTGTTAAAAGGCAAACAACAACACCCAGAAGATTCAGAAGAGTAATTACAGTTCCCAGTAAGCACTGCTCTCAGTTTGTAACTATTAAAATATACAAATGAGTCACACTGGAGCATGGGGGACACGATACTTAAGTACAACGGATGCTGCAGATTATAGATACACCATGACAGTGTTATAAACAGTGTAATAAATTAATATGCAGCTCAAAATATCCTCATCAAATAAACCATTTACTTCTCCTAGAAAAGGATTCATGACTTCTAAACTATTAAATATGTACATAAGTATGAGCTTTTTATAAACATTTGTATCTTCAGAGGGTTAGGGTCTTTAACCTGAATACTACAGACAGAAAGTGAGTTGAGATTTGTTAGCATTATCAAAAAATAAGGTAAAGCCGGCCTTAATATTAACCCTGCATACTTATTAGAAGTATGCAAACATATCTTTACTAAAAACTTACTTCAGGAGGATTTTCTTAACTGCGATTGCTCAAAAATGGTAATAGCTTACCTTTGACTGTTACTAACACAGCGCTGTAGGTCTGCCCAGCCATATTGGTTGCATTGCAGGTGTAGAGGCCATTATCAGTCTGCTTGCAGTACAGGATTTTCAGGATGAAGTTCTCAGCTTGGTCCTCATAAATGACATGTCTGCGGCCCTCGCTGATGTTCGTTCCATCCTTCCTCCAGATAGTGTGGGGTTTGGGGTGACCGGTCACAAAGCAGCTGAGTTTGGCATGTTTCCCCTCAGTCACGGTGCAGGTACGAGTGAATACACCTTTGGGAAGCTTCGCCAGGGCAGATGCTCGCAGATCGTGTTCCAGGCCCAGAGAACTGAAAGCATCCGTGATTTTGGCCGTGGAGGAGGAAGAAATGGAGGCGCTGCTTTCTTCATTGCGGTAGATGGAGATCTCCTCTTTGCGCTTCTGTAGGTGAGAGAGAAGGGAGCTGCTCTTATCTACAGCTTGGCGGTGGGAATCCTGAGCATCTACAACGAGGGCAGCCGCAGCTTGTGCGCGGCCGACAGTGTTCTGGGCCCTGCAGGTGTAAGTGCCGCTGTCCAGGTTTCGTACGCACTGGATCTTTAAAGTGCTGCCATCGCTCTCAGAAATGATCTTGATGCGGTTGGTCTCCCCCAGGTAGCGCCCATCCTTTTCCCATTCAAAGTTGGCCTCAGGGTAAGCTGCAACTCGGCAGTGGAAAACAACATCACCGCCCAAAACAACACGTGCAGAGGCAGGCTTCACCATGAAAACAGGGGCCTTCTGAGACATCTCTGTCGGCAGCGCCACTTTGAGGGTTACAGCGGCGTAAGCTTCACCGACGCTGTTCTTAGCTCTGCACATGTACTGTCCACTGTCCTCCAGAGTTAAGTCATAGATGGTCAGGCGATAAGCGTCTCCATCTTCCACAGTCTTGAAGCGGCCTCCGGACGTCAGCTTCAGCTTGTCTTTTTCCCAGGTTATCAGTGGAGTTGGGCTGCCCACAATTGTGCAGCTGAGTGTGGCATCCTTGCCCACACACACTGAAAATGCCTTTGGGCGAGTGAGAAACCTGGGGGCACCTCCAAACAAGTTTTGTTCCATCGTTTGTTCCTGTGATCAAACAAAGGGCAAATATTACACATCTTATAAGTCTTATAAATATCTTGGAACAGTTATTGAGTCCAAACTCAACTTTGAAGCAACATGTGTGCAAAAAATCTCCACACTGATAAAACCATTTGTTTCATCCTGCTTTTTTTAGTCTATTTTATCCTTTTTATTTGGTGTCACGATGTTGATTTCTGCCTCTCTCTCTTTTGTCCTTTCGCCCTACCCTCAACCTAACCCTGACCCCAATCAGTCATGGCAGATGGCTGCCCCTCCCTGATTCTGCCAGAGGCTTCTTCCTGTTAAGAGGGAGTTTTTCCTTCCCACTGTCACCACATGCTTGCTCATAGGGAGGCATCTGATTGTTGGGGTTTTCTCTCTATTACTGTAGAGTCTTTACAGTATAAAGCACTTTGAGATGACTATTGCTGTGATTTGGTGCTATGTATATAAAAATTGAATTGAACTGATATTTATCTGTGAAGGACAGAAAGGGCAGATTGGTGAGCCACGGCTGAGCTCAGCATCACTGTACACCACAATTATAGTGTCTGCTGGGCATGATTTTACTGGACAATTTGCTCCCTTTGCATAGTGACTTTCAGCTTCTCGTCCCAAAGTGCAAAACAATACGGTTTACAAAACAACTTTGTTCCAGCAGCCATTACTCAGATTAACCGAGCATAGCGTTGCTATCCTACATGGTGCCAAGTGAATTCTCTGTAATTATAGTATAATTATTTCTTCAGTATTTTTTTATTAAGCTTATATATTTTCTGTGTTTGCACTGACAAACATGGATGGAAGATGGATGACTCTCTACTCCAGACCAAATCTACCCATGGGTACAAATAAAGTAATTGAAACAATAAAAATATTAAATAAATAAATACAAAACTGATTTTATATATGTACAAGTTTAATAACCTTTATTAAAAACACCAATCTTCAACTCCAAGTATAAATAAACCAGGAAGTACAAATGTAAAAATTACAAAACTATATCAAGAAAAGTAAATACATTTTCTATTATTTCCTGTAGATCATATTCCTCCACAAACACCTGTCAACTTTACACAAACCCATTGTAAAATCTGGCATTCTGCTATGTGTTCTCTAAAATGTGTTATGCTATGAAAATAGACATAAATCCAGAGTTAGGGTGGCATATTTATAGCTGACAGTTACAGTAGCTATATATCAGTCAACATATCCTTGACCTGCCGCAGCGGACATTCATCAATACAAAGACCTATTCAAAGCGAAAGAAGCTAAATAGCAAACAAATTCCCTCACAACAAGGTCAGAAAGAGCGCTTATGTGTCTTTCAAACAGTGACATTTACCAGCTTTGTCACCTCCGCCGCTTTAACTGCCTGTCCCAAAAATAACCTCAGCTGTCAGACTCCGTCTCTGTCCATTGCCATTTGTAGAAGCGAAAGGGACATCAGCTGTTTGATAAAGCTCCCACTTCGCAAACATACTTCATTTCTAGCACTGTCCGTTTTCTACCAGCTGAGGAAAACTCGTAAAAAAAGACACTGGAATTTAATGAACGACTAAAAAAATCACGGAAAAAATTCGACAAAGGAGCTTGTGTTTACTTAAACATAACAGAAACTTCAGCTGGATGATGCGGTTGGCTAATGAACTCAAATCCGCCCCTGTAATAGTCACAGGTGAAAAATGACAGCTATCTACCTCTTTGAGCTGCACCGAAGCTCAAATTAACCAACAAAAAAAGGAAAAGAAATTCTAACTTCGACCAAGTTCCTATGTAAACTTTACTGTAAGAAAATGAGTTAACTGTTGTGTTACTGCTTCTTCACCTTGAGTCCTTAACCGCTCAGGAAATTCAGGCGCTGAATCATGTGGGCCAAACAATCAATAGCCCGTCAGGATTTCCGGATGATGGCCCTCTCCAACAGCGTTCAGGGGCTCCACATGGGGGGCAAGAAAAAGTCTTCTTTGACCTCAAATATATTTCAAAATGGTTGTAAATCCAAGATAGTGAAACATCCCCCCGTCTCCTGCAGTGGGCGGTTGAGCAGACTTACTTTTTCTTTCTTCTCTGGTGCCTCATGATGCCACATAGCTGACGTGCCTATTTTGGCGCAGCCTCCTTTCCAAAATAGACCTGTCATTTGGAGATAGGAGATAGCCTGATGGTGGCTTCGGGAAGGAGAGCAGGCTGGCCTGGCCTCTGCTGGGTTGCTGCTGCTGCAGGCTGGAGACGGCAATACGGACACAAGTCATAAACAACTCATACTAGGTGTAAATGTGTGCTTGACGCGTGTGGACGCGTCAAGCAGGAGCAGTTTATTGAGTTTCAGTTCAGTTCAGGTTTAGTTATATATCAGTCGCCTCAAGGCGCTTAATATTATAAGTTAAAGACCCAACAATAATACAGAGAAACACCAACAATCAGACGACCCACCCAATGAGCAAGCACCTTGGCGACAGCGGGAAGGAAAAACTCCCTTTTAACAGTTAGAAACTCTGGCAGACAGGGGCGCTACCAAGGGAGACCGTGCCCCCACCCCCCCCCCCCCTCCCCTCACCCAGGTGTCACTTTATATATCCCTCACATTTCCCATCATCACATGCTGCACTGTTCATGTTTTTTTGGGGGGTTTGCCACCCCAAGATTTTAGTGCCCCCTCCCCCCCCCCCCCTCACCTTAAATCAAGCCTATAAACAAATTCCTGGTTCTCCCCCCAGGCCAGCAGAATCAGGCTTCAATGTAATATCGGCCCACAAAAAAGTTTTTTTTTACCACACAAGTTTAAACACCTATTAACTACTTCTGTTTTAATATCATTTTAACTGTATTCAAAACCTGTCAATTATCCCCTCCAATGTAAAGGAGGGCATAAATTTTGGACTTACTGTATTTTCATGGTTTTAGAGATTTTACTGCTCCGAAACAAAAAATTCCCCCATGTCTATTCATACTACACCAAAGTAATGAAGTAACAGATAGAGTTTTATTCTTTTAAGTAATTAAATAACTTTACACATTTTTGTACTTTTAAATCCAAATTCTGCTTCTTTTTTCTCCTATTAAGATATCTCAAGGATTGAATGTTCAGTTAAACTTCTTTATCCTGACAGAAAGATGAGTTTCCTTTAAGATTTTTCACTTAAAAGTACATGTAAAATGAGTTTGATTTAAGTTCTGTACTTGGATAGTCAAGGTAATTGACACAAATTCACAGGCAGGGTATAATTCTGAAAACTATGTCCCGTAGGGGATTATTCATGATTTGAAGACTTAACAGCGCTGCAAACAAAACTGAACCTCCACTTGTTGGCTTGTTGTTGTTCACTTGTTTCAGACTTTCTTAGATGTGCAAATCTGAGATGCTTAAATCAATCTCTTGCCACCTCTGTCTCTACTTAATGAAAGTTTACCTCAGTTTACAACAGCTCAAGATGTGCCAGGTTAAATGTGAAGGTAATTAACACCAAGACATCATTAGATACTGCATCACAAATCCAGTCCCTGTCATCATATTACCAGTAACAGAATCCAGCCTGCACTCTGATATCATTGAACATTTGCAGTGGTGACAAAGGCACAAACAGCTTCCTCATTCTTCTGCTTATTTATAGAATTAAACCCCGCTCTGATCTCTGAACAAAAACATAAATCTATCAGTCTGCCTCTCTTGATAGTTCATTCATTTGCAGTAGTTGTAGTGAATAATAAATCCACTTAATCTGCTTATGATTAGGCTGAGAAGTTGACTGAGCTTGCAGCAGACTGTTTTCCACAACATCCACTGTGACAGCTGCTGTCCCCAGCTCATCAGGGCCAGAATGAAGTTATGACTTCATATTGTCCATATTGTGGAAAGGACTAGAATGCAGTAATACTTTAAATGTATCCTTAGTGAAGTATTCACTTTGATTAAATCACTTGATAAAGCATGGCAACAAACCTCAGGTTGCAGTGCACGTTTTTAATATAGACTCTCAATTTCCTTTTAGGAAAAAATCATTCTACTTGAAGTGACTAAAGCCAGTGTTAACCCTTTTGTCCCCAAACTTTGGCTTCCATGTTATTTTCTTACTCTTCCAGTGCGGGCTTTCCCCCCAGTGCCAGTGACTGACAGCAGCAGGTAGCCTGGACCCTGATTTAAACTCCCAGAAACTCTAGCAGACGGTAATCCACTGTTGCTGCTTTCCTCTGCTTCATCCTCTCCTGGCCACTGTGTTTAGTTTCCATACTCTAACTAGAGTATGTGTACTGAGGAAGAAAATAGTTTAGATAATGCTATCCTCTGTGTTGGCATGAAATACGTCCAAACCTTCTACTGCGGTACTGTGTCACAAATTAGCACAGGCTAGGTTCCTTGATTTCAAATCACTTAATATACCAAAACAACACCACAACATATTTCTGCAACTTTTAAAACTCACTTGCAGACAGTAACCACCCTCTCATGGCACCTGCCAACAGCCTGGCTATAATTTAGCAACCTAAATATTAAACACCAAGTAAAACATGTCTTTGTAATGAGACTTTTCTTCTTTTTTTTTTGCTAAATGGAAGCAATGCATACTCTCCAGTCCGGTCTCCGTGGCCTTCCACTTGACCTCACAGCCATTTCGAGAATAAGGTCATAGCTGTATCATGTTCACAGCTTGAAACACATGGGTGTTACCTTAAGAACAGTTACATGGCAGATGACAATCAAAGGAGCTTGCAAATAAAATACTTCTTTAAGTTGCTTGAAGACGTTTCACCTCTCATCCGAGAAGCTTCTTCAGAACTGAAGAAGCTTCTCGGATGAGAGGTGAAACGATGGCAGATGACAAGTGAGACAAATTTTAGTTCTACCAAAGATTAAGATTACTAAGACTGAACAGCAGATGGCAGGCATGTCCTCCCCAAAACACTCAAGGGGCTTGGACAACATTAAAAACAAGCAATAAGGTGGGCAGGATCAAGTAGGCGTAAGCTTCATCATACCCCTTTTGAAGCATGTAAATTGTATGGTAGAGCGATTCCTTTTTTTTTGTATCCAATATTTTTTTTTATATTACTTATATGTTTGAAATAAAACAATTAAATAAAAAATGAGACAAACTAGCAAAAAAGAAGCACATCTTTATTTACAGTCTTGATAGTATTTACAGTATTATAGCAAGCACAGGACAATAGTGGGAACACGTGGCAGTGAGGTGCTGTTAAAGAAAACAACTCACCTTAATTATTCCATACGAAAAGTCCTGATTTACAAAAAAAAAAGACTTGATCAACAGGTTACCCTAACACTGCCACTGAGCTCTTCTAGAAATGAGGGTCACTGAATGCGATTTATGCAGCTGTTGATGCTGTATGATGTAAAATGACGTTTAATCAATGGACCATGTATATGTGCTATTCCTTCATAAGTTCCAACAAGACTGTGAGCAGAATCAACTGGCAGGAAAGAGTCATAGAGCAAGTCAAAGGGGAGAAAGAGACAAAGGACAAAAGTACGGAAAACATATATATGACAGTAGTAACAAAATGTGAATAAGTCTGTATAAAACCTTTATATTCATTCAGAAGCTGTTCACTAAATACTTTCTTTTTTATTGTTATATAGATTTAGGCGTTATAGTTCAAACTTCTGGGCATCTATCTATCCATCTATAATGTCTCTTGTCTACAGTTATTATTTAACCAAACAAATGGAAAACATAGTAGACTCCTTTGGTTGGAAAATGTGAGGGTAAAGAATCGAGTTGTTTAAGTATTTAAGTTTTTACAAGTTAAGTTACATGAAAAACTACTTCCAAGCAACAGCAAAAACAAAAACAAAGAAAATTAAACTTTATTCTTTTTTATTTTAAATAAACATTACATAATCAACCACACACAGAACGATTAAATACACTCAAAATTAGATGTATTTGCCTCTCTACTCAGTCTCTGAAAACAACACGTACTGTAAAGCTGTGCTGAAAACAAGTTCTTTTGGCATGTTTCATATTTCAGCTAATGCTGCTCAATTTACAGAACAAAAACATACAGACAAACTTTTGTAACCACAAAAAAAAAAAAAAAAAAAAAAAAGAAGAAAAGAAAACAGAAAAAAAGAAGAAGAAGAAGAAGAAGAAGGAGAAGGAGAAGGAGAAGAAGAAGAAGAAGAAAACAACAAATTCACCATTTCAGGATGAAAACATAGCACCTTGTTCCAGTCACTGTGATCCTTCGACTGGTCTATATAGTGGATAAGAAACCATAGTATGATCAGAAGGTTTGCCATAATGGCATGCTCCCGTTTCTTCAGGATGTTAAAGACAGCGCAGTCCCATGACAAAAGAAGTGCACTGTCAGATACAACAGACTGACCTGTCAGCTAACAAGACACATCCACAGTTTCACTATATGCACTCGATGCTATACACAATGGCATGGAAATCAAAAATACTGTACATCCTATGTGCTGGTAAATATGTGAAAGCAAATCTGTTGGTTAACACGAGACGGCTTCTAAAAAGAGCAAATGCTAATCCTTATTACCAAGGCACTGCTTATAATAAAACGACTAACATTAGACACTACCATGGCGTGTAAATGTGGAGACTATCAAAACTCTGTGTTCAAAGCTGAGCTCCAGTGTCTCTACAACAAACTCATCTCATATGGAAAAAAACACCACAAATGAACTGCGACCACAAGAAATGCGTGTAAGCACATTTAAGGCCGTGTGAGGGAAACAGACATTTACTGACCAGCGGCAGAAGAAAAAACAAAAAACAAAAACAAAACAAAAAACCCAGCAAAAAAACATTATGTGCTTGGCCACAGTGTTTCCTTATAGTCCGCTGAGGACAAATGACAACACAAGACAGGCTGATGCAATGCTTATCTATAAAGTTAAATCAGGATGCAAGTACATACACACACACACACACACATTAAAAATGCTTTTCAATCAGTGCAAAAGTGTTAGCATAATTACGCAGATGTTAAAATGCATTCCCTCCACAGACGCATGCACGCTCAACGTGAGAGTGAAACAACTTCTAAACACACGAGAGGGTTAGGACACACTCTGAAGTCTTATAGAGGTGGAGGGCTCAATTTATATTCCTTTGCAGAATGCAATAAAACTGGGTTGATGTTTTCATCACTAGATCAACTATGAGATTTTGTCCCAGTTTATTTCAGGGTTTACCGGCAATTGCATTCACCATCTTGCCGCTGGGCATGGCATCTTTGCAATAACACCAAAATTAAAGACAAAAACCACATTGTAAGAGGGGCCACACACCACCTCCATTCGTAAAAGTTTATGATTGTTTAATTTTTTTTCCTAAATAAATTATATCTCTCTATATACCTGTATCAATTACATATGTGGGGAAATAAATATATATAATGATCTTACTTTGGAAAAATAAAGTCTTAGCAGAATTGCCGTCATGCAGCACGCACTCTGAAATCAGCCCTTATGATGAAGTTCCATTTTTATATGATCAGTTTGAGGGAAAGCACAAAAAATGGTAACAAGCACACAAAGTATTTGAAAAAAGCAACACCTTACTGTTTTGTTCTTTTAAAAATGGTTTCCACCTACACCTGCCATTAAAATCAAAATGCAGTCGAAAGATGCACCTCTAGAATGAAAAAAACGTTTATGTATAATAAATATTTACACAAGAGTAAATACACTACAGAGGTATCGATTTGTGTATTCGTTTTTTCTCCTTCACAACTGAGGTAATGCGGAAAACTAGGATTTAAATACATGTTTTTACATCGGTGTTAAGGCATAACGCTGGCTCTGTCCATCTTAAACAGATTTCAATTACATCTTCTATCTGCATTGGGATTTCTAAGACAAGTGTACTTGGCGCCCATTACTACGGCTCTGCTTTTGAGGAAAAGCAACTGTCTTGACAGATGAGCCGCAGAAACAACAACACTGAACAAAAATCTGCATTTAGGACCACTAAACACAGACAGCAGCATCAAACCATGTGCATGCTTAGGCTCAAGGAACTCCCAGATACACATAGTGTTTTAGCAGTGCGGCTACTGTATAGTGAACTTTTGAATCATTTCAATACTTGGTATATTTTGCAGGAATTGGATCTAGTAGTAAAAATGTGACCTTTGAAGGAACAAGCAAGATGCAAAAGTGTATTTACATTTTACAAGAGTCAAATAGCACAACTCTGAAATGCTTTTTTCCCCCCAGATGACTAAAATTGTTCAGGCAGACAAGATACAATTTGAAGACTTCATGCTGTGGCACAGATTGAGACACTATTCTGTGGAAAACTTCAATTATACTTGCACCGTAATACCCTGTGATGCTCAAATACTCGATTTGTGCGCAGCAGAAGTTGTGATGAACCTTTCGCGTTTCGCGCCCATCGTCGCACGGTGGATCTATGATTACACTACACCTCATCGATCTTTCTGTCATACGAGCTTCGGGAAAAGTTCCTACAAGTTGATAAGAAAATTGTGACAATGTGGACGGAAGACATATGGTTTCCCTGATGCCATAGTCTGCCTGATATGACAGGATGAGGCGTAGAGGTGCAGAGACTGTGGTTATTCAATGAGTCCCTCCTAAAAACGCTGAATGGTGTATTAAAGGTCCATGCTAAATTCTCCATGAAGATCATCTAAGGCCACAACTTTCGTTGAAGAAAGTAAAATGTAAACACTAAAAAACAAAACAAAAGAAAACAAAAACACAAAAAAAAGAAGAAGAGAAGTGATCACGGCTTTGTAGCTTCAGGACAAACAATGCCCAAAAATACAGAACCACAGAGCATTGAAATGAGAGCGTATACCTTATGACAAAAGGCACTTCAACAACTACCGCCAGTGCCCTGTTTTGGAGTAGATCCACTATTAATCTCCTGATCGTCTTCTTCATCTTCTTCTACCTCTTGCCAGCCACCAAGATGGACAGTGGTGGGCACAGAAATGCTGGAACTGAGGCCGCTGTGTGCCTGGTAACCTGAGAATAAGGGTATAATATATATTTGTTTGCTGTCTAATGATTTGTAATATCAGGGTATCCACATCAGAACCAGGATTTCAGCACAACAAGAATTTTTGTCACATTCATTTGATTCTGAACTGACACCAACAATATTTAAAGTCCTCTGCAAACTAATATTCATAATCTTTGGCTGAATTAAAAATAACAGGTTCTTAAAAATCAACACTTTCATTTACCAGTGTGTGTGTGCAGATCTCTCATTGGCACTGGATTATGCCACTGGCCTGAAGTTCTTGGTGGGTGGGAGCTCTGCTGGTGGAGCTGAAGAGACAAACAGTTTTCAGTGTGCAGCAGAAACGGGTGCTAAACTTATGGTACTACAAAAGATACTAAAAGCATTACTCTGGCTCAAAATGTGCCTTTTGAGCATTAAATTTTTTAAGCAATACTAAAAATGAAACCATGAACTGAAGCTACGATGATACATGAGAGACCAAAGTAAAGATTTGCATGTTTGTGCATGTCTATGTGCAAACATAGCACCTAAAATTTTGGAGGAAAAAAAACAAAGGAACATTGGACAGACACACACACACACACACACACACACACACACGCACACACACACACACACACACACACGTTTGGGAGGCTATAGTTCATGAACAGGAAATTACCTCATGCATGTAGATGGCATGGAGACTCATCTCGGCTGAGGCAAACTCTGACTGCAGTGCGTTGCTCCGGACACGAGAGTCACTGTTAGACATACTGGGAAAAAAGCCAAACACTTTTTTTTCAACAAGCATTTGGATTATGTTTGCTATTGTTTTGTTATAAATAAGCTCAGAATAGAAGTATATAAAATGTAATATTGGAAAATACCTGTCAATTACGGTGCGCTCACTGTGGTACATGGTAGTCTCAGGGTGGACGGAGGAGGGCAGGAGGCCGTGTGACCGGCCACGACTGGTATGCGCGAGCTGAGACGTGGACAAAGAGGCGAGAACGCTGGCTGCAGCAGAAGCAGCGGTGCTCGGTGGGATGAGTCGATGGTCTCGCCCTTGCAGTCCAGATGCAGTTATAACGGGGTGAGCCAGGACACTGGCCAAAAGATTATCAGCCTGGAAACAACAAATGTCAGTAAGTTTCAAAAAAATAAAGGAAAAAAATTAATGAGAATAGAAATTACAACAATATATTTCATAATGAAGCCATTATCAGTAATCAAATTTCTAGTAGTTTAGGCATTAAGTATTTATAGGGAAAAACTGATGATCCTAATGGTAAGGGATGACTGCATTACTGAGTTTTCTTTTTACATTAGCTGCCTATATCATTTTTGAGCAAATAAGTAGTTCTTGCTGTTTGTGTTATCGACTTGGTTCCTACCCCAGTGCCAGACTCGTTGGACTGCAGCGAGGTGCAGAGAGGTGCCTCTGAGAGCAGCAGCTGAGTGGAGGGGCCGGCCTGTGCATCATGGTGCACCTTCTCCTTTAAATGGCTGATAAACACTGAGCTCTCCTGAGGGGGCTGCCACCGTGGATTCTTTATGGTGAAATGCATGAGGGACAGCTCCGTTTTGCCATTTTCAGCCTGCTGGTACACAGATGCCTCTGTCTGTCCTTCTGACAGCCACTGAAAAAACATCAATAGACATATCACCTTTTTGATATCATTTTTTTCCACAGTCTTCATTCACTGAGACATTTGTTCATTCACTCCTGCCAGACAAAAGGAATGGGTCTTACTGTTGGGTTTCCATGGCGTCTGATGTCCATCTGGGCAAAGGAACAGATGTCACCAACTCCAACGACCTCCACGGTGAAGTTCCTGAAGAAGTCAATTATTTCTAGAGACTTGTTTCTCAAGAGGAAGATGAGAATGAAGGGTGTGACAATAGGACTGAGCAACTCCTCCAAGATGAACACCTGAGTGGACAGAGATGACATGAATTTCTGGTTCTGTACGTTTTATTTTATGTACACCCTATAAAAATATGACTGTGACCAATCTGACAGTTTTAGCATTACCCAGGTCCTGGATTAAAAACCCTCATCACAGCCAGAACAAGCACATAATTTCAGTCTGACTTGAGTGTGACAAGTGTGTTCCTATCCACTGAGTTTCTGCATTCCTCACCGCTTTGTACTGGAACAGCTGTGCCACCTCGTCACGGGTCTCACTCTTGTTAGCGTTGCCCCTCCAGTGGTCTGGCATATAGTGAATGTGTGCCAGCACACACTGCAGCAGCTGTTCTGGACACCACGCCATATGCTCATCTGGGATGAAAGACCTGGCGTGGGACAGGTACAAAATTACAGCTGTGCATTACCTGCACATATGAGACAAATGGATATGCAAAAGAGAAAAGCTTTATCATAAAAAGTTAAAAATTCAGATGGAGTACCTGATGAAGAATATCTACGGTAATACTTGCTCATAGTTTTAAAGTGAGTTATTTAAAGAATTACTTCACTGATTAGCTTTCAGCTGAATAAATGAAATAAAAATAGACAAATAATTTGTAACAGTGTATATTGTAGTTGTTTTTCGATGACTGACTGGGTGGGCTTGCTTTGAGGACTCACCTTGCAATAGTTATTGTCACCCCCAGCACAGTAATAGCAGTCAGAATGTGCTGCACTGTCAGAACATCCTCATCATAGACTGTAAGTACGATGAGAACAGCCAGCACTGAGCCTGAGAAGAAGGCAATGTTCTTAGCAATCACAGTCAGCAGTGGCGATGTAAACGAGTTCATGTACTTGGAAGTGGGTTTGTAGCCACGACCCAAACGCCCGTGCAGCTCATGGTCCAGCTCATTGAAGTGACGCAGGTATAAACGACCGTAGAGGGACCATCGACGTGCGCCCAAACTCCCAGGTTCTCTGCGGATCACTTCTGTGTAGCTGAAGAAAGCATAGAGCACCTGCCACACTAGGATGAAGGGACATAGCAGCAAATTGGCCAAACCCATCAGGAGGATGACCCTGCTGAGCTGCTGGGCAAGCTCCAGGCGGTTTCCACTGCGCTTGTACTTGGGGTGCAGGTTCCACTTATTCTGAAAGAGTGAGCCAGGGCCCCAGAAAAGGATGAGTTCAAAGTTGTACTTCAGACCCTGGGTTAGAAAGACCACATTGCCCAGCAGGGGGAGCTGCAGGTGCACCGGCAGCAGGGATTTGTTTATCATAGCCACCATGTAGTTCTTAAAACGTAGGATCCGGTGATAAATATCAAGTTCTGTCAGCTCTTTCTTGTGAATGCACATTTGCTGTTCCCTCTGGAGGCTGATTAGACGGTCTTGGACTTCCTGCCATGTGTAGTTGCATAGTTCATCCTGGGAGAAAGACATAAGGAACCCACTCACATTGAGACAAAGCCACAATTTAAAACACTGAGATTTATCATCTCTCTGCATACCAATGAACATGAGTCAAAAAAATTTGTTTGAATGACCTTAATACTCATCTCAAGTTGGTGCACTCACCATTCGGATCTTCAGTGCTTTGATGTAGAACTGCCTGATCTCCCAGTAGTTCAAAAAGTTGCAAATGACCTTAATAAGACGATAGATCCAGAATATAGCAGCCATAATGAGAAGGAATATGATCCAGCTGTTCTCTTGAATCCTGAATAGAAACAAAAGTTCCTTTAAAACATGGCTAACTTCATGTATCAATTCATACACAGTAAACACTGTACATAATGTAGTCATTGTAAAATCTCTTACACAATGTCGGTCATACTTTATGGTTTTTAACTAACTTCATTTATACTTTTACTTGTTTTTTAATCACTGTTGTGTGTATAAAATCCCTGCACTATCTCAGTATGAGGCCCGTACTGGGCATCTGTGGCACTTTTATTTTAACTGTGTTGTTTATTTGTCATGCTGCAGTAACACAACAATTTCCCTTGCGGGATTAATAAAGTATTCATCCATCCATCTATCTACACACATTCCCCTCTCCTCTACCAATAATTTAAGTTGGCTCTTCATTATCTAATGACATAATATTTATATGAAGTATGCAACAGCTGATCTTAGATGGAGTAATCTAGTAAACTTCAGTTAACATGTTTTTGGTGGGGGGGTGTTTGAAGTACAGTGGTGGATGTCTGCTCATTATATTCTAAATTTAAGGAAACCCTTTAATGTTCCCATGTGTCTAAACAAACATTAGCAAATTTCAGTGCAACTGTAAAAGCTCTTTATGAGGTAACATTCAGATGTATTAAACAAAATACAATCTTGTTTTCAGTCCGAGCGTTTTAAAGCTGCTTTATGAGGGAAATTAGATATGGGGTATGAAGAGGACAGAGAGAGCCTAAACTGTGGGACAAGTTGTTCCCAAATTAGAAATCCAAGCAGTCGGACGTCATTGCCTTTGATATAAACAACTATTGAGCTGCAGTCAAGCTGAGTCTAGGCTACATGTTGTCAAAAAAAAATGTGACAACACAGGAGTGGGAGGGGTAGGTGGGGGGCTTACTCCTGCAGTCAGCTTGTGAGGTGTCATGTGGTAGTCAGCTCGCTGTCCCAGCCAAGCTGTCAGCATCTCGGTTGGCTAGCTGTACCTCACCATAGCTATCAATTACATCGCTCTGTTCTCCAAAGCCAGGCTGAGCTCTCAAAACAAACACCTCCCTCCAAGTAACCATGAGTTGCAGAAATGTTGAAGCTACTAATCTCAGGGTGAATTAAACCAAAAATGAAAAAAACAAACAAACAAACAAAAAAAAAACCCCCACTGAATTAAATATAGAAACCAGTCTAATTAATCTGATGACAAACCATTGCCTTGCATTACAAACACAAGTGAGTTCTAACAGATTTCTAGATTAAATGAGAAAACATGCTGGTTACAGTTAAATAGTTTTTTTTTTCCTTTTCTCAGAGTATGTGACTGTATCTTGCACTCTTGCCAAATCGTTTACAGCCCATAAAGAGATTTAGTGTGAAAGTCTAATTGCGACTGTATTAAGTCAGAATAATGACATCCCTCTAAAGGCCTGTCTCTAATCCTGGACTCTGCTTGAGAACAAAGTGTCTAATCAAACTTCCTGGAATGTGCATGACTTTTCATGCCTGTACATTCTGTCAGATTAAGTCAACTCATCCTTTTCCCACCAGAAAAAAAAAGAAAACGAATCTCCTTCAGACACCTAAACTGTCTGTAGGATTGTAATATGCCATCATTACCTTGCAGTGCACTCCTGAGTTGGTAGGATGGCATCTGGCAGTGTGACTTTGTTCCGGTCCAAAGGGTTCTGGATTGGCCCTGTGTGGTTGACCGCTCGATTGGCAAACAGGACATCGTATTCCACGCAGTTGACAAGGAACGTTGTGAATGTGACAACAAACAATAGCTGACTGTGAGAGTAAGATAAAAAAAAAAGAGAGTGATTAGGTTACACAGTTAATGAAAATACCAAGAAAACCAAAAGATAACAATGAAAAGTGTTTAATGTTTAACTGCTATAAATAATTAGGTTATAAACAATACACTACAACACTGATCAGTGGATAACACTGTAGTTAAGTAAAGTCGCCTCATCTGATAAACACCAGGAATAACAAATGTCATACAGGCATGGCAGCAGCACAAACAGCAGGAGTATAAAAAATATGTTGCATTAACATGGCAGTTGGTGAAGGGATTAATCCTAACAGAAAAAGTCATAACAGAATAAATGACCACATTAAAAAAAGATACAAAATAACATTTAGAGAAGGAATTGCTTAAAAAAAGGGTATTGTCGTCAAAGGCTGGGGTGCACTTAACTCACAGACACATACACAAGGCCAAACAAATTTCCTCTTAGATCTGCAAACACACATCAACCTAATGTTTTGCATTCAATGTGTATCACCTGCTATGATGGTGCAATATTTTAGCCATCTCAACATAGTGAGTATTTCTGTGCCACTCAGTACTTACGCAAGTTCAAAGAACTCGGAAAACATCATACAGGCAAAGCCATTTTTTTGATGAAAATGATAGATGTGAACAACATGGTTAAGGAAAATTTTAAACAGCCCTACAACAGGTATGCAATTATTTTAACTATAAGTATTTAGGGTGTGGACATTCACTATAAGTAAGCTGACTGCACAGTGAAGTGATAACAATCAGTGTAACACAATGTCTAAATATTCATATTTGATCCCATAGCAGCAGAAGTGACATTCAAATGATGTAAAAGGGATCATTCTGGCTTTCGCCAGTTTGTTCACAGAGTTTAAAAGGATATCCTTGTAAAGAAGTTATCCAGGTTCTTGATATGGTGCCATGAGTCTGAAACAGAAATGAGACCATTGGAAAGGGAGAAGTCTTTTACAACTTACTTAACCTCTTATTTTGTTGCATCATTTGTCAGCAGATGGCCAGCCTTTTTAACCTTAACAAGTACAAACTTTAACATACATTAGAAACCACTTTTAACGTAAGCAATAATAATATGTTTACCTTTTAGGCCCTCAGGCACGTGCACCAGTAAATCCTCCTCTCCTGGTGGTGAGTCCTCCTCGTAGTCATCAATTCTCTGATACTCCTGGTAAGCTTCAAAGTTGGCCATTGTGCTTCACATTCTTCAGGTCACCCCTCCACAACTAACGAGCTACTTATACTAAAGACTATACGAAATGAAAGCAGACTAGCAACCACAACTACATCCTGCAGCTAGCTACTTAGCAGCTCGAGCACTTCAGGAAGAAAGGAGGTTAGCTACAGCTAACATTAGCCTGCTAACCTGCTCCACTAACGGACGGCGCTTGTGTAACCCTACACGACCATGATGACAAGTAAAATTCTGCGTTGGAGTTAAAAATTCAGCACATGAAGCTTCCGTATAGTTAGTAATGAGCGTCCCTTACGTTAATAAAAGATTACTACCTGAGCCAAATGACTGTGCAGCGGCTGGCTAACCTGTGAATGATTCAGCCAGTCTTGTAGTCAGGGTGACACGGTTTGTTTTGTTCCCGTCTGCCGTCGGTTCATCTGCTGATCTTTATCCCTTTTTTAGTGTTTGCTGCTCAGTGTCCACCTCTTCACCACAGCTCGCTTATCTCACACAACTTCGTTTCAGTTACAACACGGCTGTCTTCGGTCGGTTCCGCGGTCCGTTACTTGATTTCCAAAAATACATCAACCTGTGCGTGTGCACTGTTTTTGTCTTTCGCTAACAAATGTCAACAAAACGACTTTGACGTCACTTCTGATCACACTGACGCAATTTCCGAGTAGCAATTGTAGTTTTTAAAATAATTTTCACATGGCAGACCCTCTGTTGTCCGACTTTTTCGATTTTAACGTCGTCCAAATAGTCCCAAATATCGATATATAGCTTGCTGTGAAGTAAGCATTTATTCGTCTTGCTTGTGGGTTTCACAAAGAAAAAATCATCTTAAAGCAACGGTCCTAGCTTTCCAGCTGAAATGCATCCTGGGAGAGTTTGAACATGGCAACCTGCAGAGTTTCGCTGGATTACTGTAGAGCTTAAAGATTATTTTGACTTTATGAGTTTATTATCACTGAAAAAGGAGTAAAGCATGCTTCAGTTGCTCAGTTGTAGAGCAAACATCGCTGCTGCACCATTGCGGCCATTGTCGTTGCACTGCCGGTGCAATAAAAGTGCAGACTTATGGAAGTTTTCACGGTAGGTTAAAGTGACCGGTAGCTAATTTAGCCAGTGACAGGCGACCTGTAGATTATACCTGCTGTATAATCCCATATATGTGGTTCTCCTCACTGTCACACTTGACCTACTTTGATTTCCTTTAGCACTGCCAGACTTATTCAGATCTTTTCTCTTAGAAAAAAGCAGTACTGTGACAGTAAAACAAATCAAAACAAAACCACATTAAAAATATTAAATCATTAACACACAAATGTGAGATTTTTCTTTCTAACTTTTGAGATAACTGAAAATTTCGACTAGTTTTCCTGAATTTTTCCTGAACTGTAAGATAAATGTATAAAAACTTCAACATTTGCCCAAAAAATAGTGAAGTAGGATTAACATACTCAAGTAAATGCATTCTGTTAAATTAAACTTTGGCTTTTGGAAGAAAAAAACAACAATTTGCGGTTTATACTCAAATTCCCACGCAGATAAAGGCTCATCAATCGCTGTAATCACCGCACCTATTAACACGAGCCGTACGTAATCCTAACGCAATAGAGCAAATCCGTTGTATTTGCACATATTATCACTTTATATATATATATATATATATACTGGTTTTATACTTTATGCTTCCTTTTGTGTAACTGTGATTATAGTGCCACTTCGTTATAATTGTTAAGTACAGGTTAAGTACATGGTTCTCTTTAACATTGTTTGTTTTCTTGTTTTTTTCTGTCTCATTATTAATTTCTCAATTTATATATATATATATATATAGTATATATATATATATTTATATATATAATTATAATATATATATAATATATTATATATATGTTGTGTGTGTGTATATTTTATTAATACGAAGTTGTCAATAAAATATATTTAAAACAAAAATGTTGTTTCAGTTGGGCCACATTTCCTTGTGCTACTCAACTGTAACACAGGGGAACGAATTCATTAAAATTGATTAGCTGATAATGGCCAGGATTTTTGTTACATTAGTGTTGCAAAACCTTCATGATTTTGATTCTCTGATTTTATTTCTGTCCTGGTCTGTATCCAGGTGGTACACATCCCCAGGGTCTAATGCAAACAGCTCCTCACAGCAGCATGGCGGTGCTGTCAGTCGCATTTGGAGCCTGACTCAGAGAGCTGTCCGTCAGTCCACCACCAGGACATCGAAACCCCCGGGAGTAGCTTTGAAGTTTATCCTGGGACCAGCAGTACTTACTGTTTCAGCTCGACTGTTTTGCCATGTAGCCCACTGTGAGGCAGATGTGAATAATAACACCCCCGTGGAAGTTGTAGCCAAAAACCCAGTGCCTGACTTCAAATGGCACGTTCTGTGGGAATTTGTAAAACCTCAGCTGTTCACTCTCGTCTGTGCTGTTGTGGTAAGACTGAATCTGTTTACTGATCAGGAATGTCAGTGAAGCAAAAGATTTTAGCCAGTTAGGACATTTATGCTTATCATTTAAAATGGATGTTTTGGGGGGGGCTGTTTTCCTCAGCTCGCTTTTGGTGCTGCTATCTTGAACATTCAAATCCCCTTGATGCTCGGTGATCTGGTAAATGTTGTGGCACGCTACCTGAGAGAAAATACTGGGAATTATGTTCATGAGATAAGAGGTCCAGCCCTGAAATTACTTGGACTGTATGGTATCCAGGTAAGTACACATGAAATCTCACTAGTTGCACAACTTACTTGTGAACATGAGTCAAGCACAAAATAAATACTACAATCATGAAGTTTGCAATTATCAGCTTTATAATGCAGTCATTCTAATGCTATAGTCAGTGCGTTTTCAGTTAACTATATTAAATTGTTGTGTAGCCGTATACACACACATTTTCTCTCATCTTACTCATTTGGCACTTAAAGAGCTCACTGTATAATTTATTTATTTAATCTATTCAATGAAAATTGTTTATTTAACTGGTACTTAATTGCCTCCTTTGTGCAGGGACTGTTGACGAGTGGGTACATTGTTCTGCTCTCGAGGGTGGGGGAAAGAGTGGCGGCAGACATGAGAAAGACCCTTTTTGCATCCTTACTGAGGTACATACATACATATTGACACAAAGGAAAAAAATCGATGTATACAATAAATGTTGTGTATAGTTTGGTGCAGAAGTGTTTAGACCATGACAAAAGTTTTGTAATTTGGGCTCTAAGTGCTCCCCACAGAGGATTTTAACTCAAAACATAAAGACTTCAGACTGAAATTTGCATTAACAAATTTATGTCTGTAATGTTTATTTACAGACATTTTTCTAACACAGTGACCCATTTTCAAAACATCAAAAGCAACTCGGCATTTTAAGTAATCCAATTACTATGTGTAAAATTGTCTTTCTAAGCAGTTAGTGCAAAATCTTTGATTAATGTTTTGAAAGTCTGCACTTTGATTGTCTAATTTAAAGTTTTTGTCGCGGTGTACAGAAGCACAACTGCAAAAACTGTGTCATAATCCAAATACACGTAACTCTGACTGTATGACATCCACTGTCTGGCAGGGATTCCCATAGTTCACATTGTCTTGTTTGCTTTCTTTCAATTCAGACAAGACGTGGCTTTCTTCGATGCTAATAAAACCGGGCAGCTGGTGAATCGTTTGACTGCTGACATTCAGGAGTTCAAGTCATCCTTTAAACTGGTTATTTCTCAGGTAATAACACAAGAACGATCCGGCAGTGATGATTTTGTTACTAAAGTTTTTCTGGTTTTACGCTTCTAATTCTTATTTTTTTGCACTTTTTTGGTATATTTTCAGGGTCTGCGGAGTATTACACAGACAGTCGGATGTTTTGTCTCCCTCTATGTCATTTCTCCAAAACTCACAGGTTTGACAGTACTTGTCCTCCCCTGTCTTGTGGGAGCAGGAGCTCTCATTGGCTCATTCCTTCGCAGACTATCCCGCTTGGCTCAAGAGCAGGTGTTGTACTATGCATGTTATATTTCATGTATTATAAGCATATAGCGGCTGTCTTAATAAATTCAAGATTTGTTCTAATTACTGCCAGCAGATGTTAGTTAAGTTTGAACTCCTATTTTGAAATGCAGTAAAATGTAAACATATGCAGCAGTGCTTAATTTATTAGTACCACTGGCACTCAAAGCAACCAATAAAAAGCACTGCATGAGCTATTATTTGCAAAATTAGTATAATTTGCTGTCTGAATGTGTTTTTACTTCTTGCTGTCAAATGCAAGGTAGCAAAGGCGACAGGGGTGGCAGATGAGGCACTTGGTAATGTGCGCACAGTAAAAGCTTTTGCAATGGAGGAACGAGAGCTCCAGTAAGTGAGAATATTTTTTGTTATACTTCTACCCTTTGTACTTTCAGAAAAGCACTAAATCTATGACAGAGATACAATGTTTTGATTTCCGTAATGTTTTTACACAGGTTATATGCATATGAAGTTGACAAATCATGTGAAATGAATGAAAATCTTGGTACTGGGATTGCCATTTTCCAAGGGCTGTCAAACATAGCCCTGAACTGTGAGTGTCTTTTACAATGTTAATTAGTTGACACACTTTTTAGCAGGCTGTTAAACTACCAACATTATGCTAATGTTTTTGTGTCGTGTTAATACAGGCATTGTCCTTGGAACTATTTTTGCTGGAGGAACTTTAATTTCAAGCAATGAAATGTCTCCTGGAGACCTAATGTCCTTTTTGGTTGCCTCTCAGACTGTTCAGAGGTAAAAACACACAACTTGCTCCACGATGATTTCTCTTTTACTGTTAAATGTATTCTTTCAAAAGTAGTTAATTACAAGTCATGCATTCATTTTATGTTTAGGTCTTTGGCCAGTATCTCCATACTTTTCGGTCAAGTAAGTAAAAACTACGATTATCTGATTATCCAACCAGATTTGAAACCGGAGTATGTGAACATTTCCAAATGCCTCAAATATTTTGCTGGCAATCTCTTAACATTTGTCGCAGGTGGTAAGAGGAATGAGCTCTGGGGCTCGGGTTTTTGAATACCTTGCTTTGCAGCCCACTATCCCCCTCTCTGGAGGAGGACGCATTCCATACCATTCACTCACAGGAAGAGTGGACTTCATGAATGTCTCGTTCAGGTTGAAATCCTTCTAATTCAGCTCCAAATCAAATATAAGTTTAAAACTACAACAGAGCACAGACATAAAAGAATGTTTTGTGAATGATGTATTGTTTTCTATTGATATGTTTCCAGTTATCCAACAAGACCAGGCCATCAAGTCTTGCAGAGGTTCAGTTTGACACTACCACCCAGTAAAACAGTCGCCATTGTTGGAGAATCTGGAGGAGGTAATTTCTGACATTTCATTTAGTAACTGTTCGACATTCAAACAATATTGGGTCATCTGATAAATGTTTAACCCTGTAGGAAAGTCCACAGTGGCGTCCCTGCTGGAGCGTTTCTATGACCCTACCAGCGGCGTAGTCATGTTGGACGGCCTCGACATTCGAACACTTGACCTTTGCTGGCTCAGGAGCCAAGTTATCGGATTCATCAATCAGGTCAAGGCAGCTGATCATTTCATGTTCAGTTTTTAAAAAGTTTTAGTTCCTAACAATTTTCACTGCAACTTTCTTTTTTTCCTCTTTCTTCTTTCTTTTAGGAGCCAGTTTTGTTTGGATCATCCGTCATGGAGAACATCCGTTTTGGGAAGCCTGAGGCTACAGATGCTGAGGTCATTAATGCAGCAAAGCAAGCCAATGCTCACGGCTTCATCACGGGTTTCCCAGACGGCTATAACACCGTGGTTGGTATGTGCTCCCATTTGAGCTTTCACGACTGTTAAGAAACGGTGCCGCTTGTTCATTCTAAACTCCAGATCTTTAAATCCAGGTGAGCGAGGTGTGACATTATCAGGTGGACAGAAACAACGCATTGCCATTGCCCGCGCTTTGATCAAGAACCCCAGTATTCTGGTGCTGGATGAAGCCACAAGTGCTCTGGATGCAGAATCAGAGCGAGTGGTGCAAGAGGCTCTGGACAGAGCCACAAGGGGTCGCACTGTGCTCATCATCGCCCACCGATTAAGCACCATTCAAAGGGCTGACTTGATCTGCGTGATGAGCAATGGTCGTATTGTGGAGGTGAGAAGGCTGAGTATTCAGAACATACTCTGACCTCCATTTAAATCCTCCAGCTAATTTACTCTAGCTTTTAATGTCAGAGATGTACTTTGAATTCTTTCAGTATTCAGTAATAAATATGGACATACTGGTAGCTTCCTTGTTGAGTTGATTGTGTTATATCAATTTTTATTATATCTAACACCTTTTTCCTTTTTGTTACAGGCTGGGACACATGTGGAACTGCTGAGCAAAGGAGGATATTATTCTGATCTCATCCGCAGGCAAAGAGCTGAGGGGCAAAAATGACCACACCCATATTTGTTTACAGTAGCTGTATAATACTGTATAATGGTGTTTATTTTGAAATGCATAGCAAGACATGTGTGGAAAATTAATTATTTAAAATGTACTGTAAATTTGCCAGCTCTGTGACTAGTTTTATGAGAACTTACAAATGTGTATGAACAAATGGACCAATGTGGATTGGCCTGTGATGAACAAATTACACTACTGTATGCGCTGTTATTTCCAATATTGTTGATAGAATGATAGATTATAATGTGCTGGAACAAAATATTAAAATTACTTAAATTAATTTAAAGTGTTTTTTATCTGTTTGTGGGTGACAATAAACCTTGCTTGTTACAAATTTGAAAGAAACTCAACACAGACCCTTACCAGTGATCAGTACTGACATTATTCTAAATTTAAACTCTGGGGAAGGAATTGCTGTTTTGGCATCATTCCTCTTTGCCTCCACATACATTTGTATATATAGTTTTACTACATCCAGGCCACATGTAAAGAAGAAACTTCACAGCCAGCACATATCCCTTGTGCTCTTAAAAGACTAAAGTTAGGTCCATAGTTTGTTAGACAAAGACACTTTTTGTAGTCTTCTGTCTGTACACTATCACAGTGGATTTTACATCTGACTTAAAGGTTCAAGACATTTAACAAAAATTTCATTAACTATTTACTGTACGAGTTACAGACATTTTTATACATAATGCCTCATTTTCAGAGGCTCGAGACTAGTTGGACAAACTAACAATTTTAAATATAAAGACACTGATTCTTGTAAAAACTCTTGGATTGCTTCTGCAGCATTCTTTGGATCATTGTTTGCATCGTGACGCTCACTCCACTCAGTTTACCCTGCTGAACCTGAGCAGAGTATAGCCCTGCACGCAATTCATCCTGCTAATTCTGTCAGTAATCACACTTTGTGGCGCATACCATGCCCATATTATAACATCGGCTCCATGTTATTATATGGGCACGATTATGGGCTTTTTCTTTTACTTAGCATTGTTCTGGTACAAGTTAATCTTGGTTTACGTGACTAAAGAATCTTTTGGCGCTTTAAAATGTTTTGTTGTTACACTCTGTTCTTGAATCCATGAATGTGTTTCTTGATTATAAACTTCAACAATAATACAGCATTACACATATGGGCAGGGATAGATAGCTCAGTAGGTAGAGTGGTGGCCCCATGATCGGAAGGTCGGGGGTTCGACTCCACTGAACGGCTACCCTGAGGTTCTCCTGAGCAGGGTACCGTCCCTACACACTGCTCCCTGGGCGCTGCATTGATGGCTGCCCACTGCTTCACTGGGTGAATGGGTTAAATGCAGAGGAACTATTTCCCTATGGGGACTAACACACACACACACACACAGCAATTTCCTAGAGAGTGTTCTTAACTTAGTAAGATGTTGTGAAGTTGTTTTTCTTAATCATAGAAATAATTTTGTCATCATCCACATTAGTTTTGCAATCACTCAGTCCTTTTGGTGTTGCTGAGCTGGTCATCCCATTCCTTATGTTTAATAATGAACCAGGTTATTGATTTGAAACACATTTTGGCATCTCTATAAGCTGCAAACAGAGAGATGCCAAACTGTGTTTCATTGTTCTTACATCAGTGACAATAAAGATTTATTCTATTCTATTGGCCTCCCCTAAAATTGATTTATTGTCCTTTTTAGCCTTATGATAGCCTTCTTCACTTGCACTAACATCTCTGAGTCTCATATTTTAAATTACAGCAAAAAGCTTTAAAATATAATCTCAAAACGTTTAATCAAGTTTGGATATTATGTCCTGTTCACTTATCATGACAGAACACGGGAACAGGCCTCACCTGGCTATGAAACTGCTTGTCAATCCATTGTCCAATTACTTTTAAGCCTCTGAAAATGGGTGACTATAGAGAATGCCTGTAATTAAACAGTGAATGCAAAACGTTTGTAAAAACTCCTTTAATTAAAGCGGGAAATATGCAGCTTGATTTTGATTGATTGATTTAAAATCCACTGCTGTGGTGTATAGAGGAAACACCAAAAAATTGTTCTTTTGTTCAAAAAATTAGGGATTGCAGCTGTATGTGCTGACATATTCTTTTGTAATAATAAACAATAGCAATCAGTATTCCGAACAATGGGCTTGTTTGCTGATCACATCACAAAGGACATAAAATTAATATCGCCTTAAAGTTGTGTTTACATCACTACACATATATATTAGGCCATATTGGAAGTCTACTGAAGAAATTAACAGTCTCACAACTTCCTAGAATACATTTGCACTTTAAGATTATGTTAGTAATGATCGCCCCAGATAATCACATCTCTACCATGTTCATATTATCACTTTGTCTGCAGCAACACCTCTGTGAATGAGCCATCTTTAATGAGCTTTAATGCTATTATGGATTACTTTACTTTTGTACATAAACTTGCGTTTTACACGATTTTCACAAATGATGTTTTTTAAGGACACGAAATTCTGCTTGTTAAAATGCTGTTCATTATAGCAGATTAGTTTCAAGGTTGCTGTAATTCGACTTTCAGCCTGTAGATGACAAACAAGACATGCTCGGCTGCAATCCGAAGAGCAGCAGCATAGTAGACAGATTTAAGCTAACGCTAGCTACAATAACATTTTCTTTTCACCCCAATTTGGGGTGTTGTCATTCGTTGGTTTTTTAACGTATTCGAGGCTGGCTTCACTGGCCAAACATGCAGAAATATGAAAAGCTTGAAAAAATCGGGGAGGGTAAGTTTCAGACTTTCGTTTTGGTTAATTTCGCAAGGTTGATATTAGTTAGCCTAGCATGCTAATGTAGCATTCATGCAGGTCGAAGGCTAAAGTTAGCTAATCTGTAAGCAATATGTATTCGTTGATGTATGCCCCAGTTAACCACATGGAAACATTGCGAGTTTTTACTCGCACTAGTATGTGCTAGTAACAGTGCCAGTCCGAAGAGCTCTGCCTTCCAATTTTACTATATTAACGCTAGCTAACGGTGGGCATGTAGCGAGCTAATATTAGGACCCCTTAGCTGGTGCCCATTCATCGGGATATGTGGTTTAAATAAATTTTGTCTGCTCCATAGGTACGTATGGGACCGTTTTTAAGGCAAAAAACAGGGAAACCCATGAAATTGTGGCTTTGAAAAGGGTCAGGTTGGACGACGACGACGAGGTTTGTTCTTTATAAAATGATATGAGAGTCACAGTGTTTGTTAGCTAGTGGTTAGCAGGCTAGTACTAAATGGAAGCTGTTTGTTTTGTTTTATTAAATTTTTAAAATAATCTTTTAGGGGGTGCCTAGTTCTGCTCTGAGAGAAATTTGTCTTCTGAAGGAACTGAAACATAAAAACATTGTCAGGTAAGTCTGACAGAAGAGCTGAATGCCTCCAGTTTGCATGTAACCCTGATGTCAACAAACACCAACAGAATATTATTTTGCCTTTTTTAGACTACATGACGTTTTGCACAGTGACAAGAAGTTAACCTTGGTTTTTGAATACTGTGATCAGGTGAGTTGGTCACCACTAAAACGCACTATATCTTAATATGTACCTTCTGAGGCTAATATGTCTCTCTTCTCTGCTGCAGGATTTGAAGAAGTATTTCGACAGCTGCAACGGGGATCTAGATCCTGAAACTGTGAAGGTGAGACATAAACATGAAGAGCATTTAAACTATGTAAACCTGACTGCTTAAAAACCTGTTTTTTGCTTAAAATTTCAAATTAACTCCATATTGTTGATGCTGTTTGTTTTCCTGTACAGTCATTCATGTACCAGCTGTTGAAAGGCCTTGCATTCTGTCACAGTCGAAATGTTCTTCATAGAGATCTGAAGCCGCAGAATCTCCTCATCAACAGAGTGAGTGTTTAGGTGCATTTGGACTTGATGGCTGATAAACATTCATTGCTGTGTGGACTCCATCAGTATACTATTTCTTTAAAGTGAAAACTAAGTGAGATGGACACTGGTTTTCTTTGTGAAAACAAGCACCACTGAGTTTATCATTGAGATTCTGTGTAATATCCTTTGTTTTGAAGTTCATTCATTTGAGCACTGCAGCTTACTAGTGTCTTAGTTTACCACGTGTGATACAGAGATTGCATTCACGGGGCGACGATGAAATGATAATATACATAATATAATTCAAAAGCAGTGGGATTTAGAATAAATTTTAAAAAAACAAAGGTTTTTATATTGCCGTATTAACGTCAAAATTTTGTTAGATTGACTCAGGGAGGTGATAATGTGGATACAGACATGTATCCATTCATATGCTTTGATAATTATAGTAAGAATTGTTTATCTGTCTGTAGAACGGAGAGCTGAAGCTGGCTGACTTTGGTTTGGCTCGAGCTTTTGGAATTCCTGTGAGGTGTTACTCAGCAGAGGTAGGTTATACATCATTAATGCAGAAGGTAATAACAGCTCACTGCTTTAAACTAAAGACATATGACCAGTGTTAAAAGCATAATTTTTGGCACCTGCTGTGTCTAAAGAGAGGACAACTTATTTTTAATGTTGTGTAAACTAATGGTGTAAGAATACTTTAAAGCTGGCTTTCCAAGAAGTATTGGTATCCAAAAGGTTAACAATCTTATGATGAAACATACTATCTCAGTTTTTAAAACAAAACCACTCTTCCTGAGTAAAATGAAAGCTTCCAGCTTTGTTTGAGAAGTGCACTGACCTAATTACCTTAAGATCTAAATATAAAAGGGAGCCAGAATATAGCACAGTATTTACATCTAACCAGTAGATTCCCTTCAACTTTTTCAGTGTTTTATTTCGTTTTTAAAATGTGCTTTCTTTGCAGTCTCTCATGTGCACACAGTTAAAGTCGTCAAGTTGTTTCTTTTATCTTCAAATTAATTTGTTTAATTAATGATGAAATGGAGTGACGAATGTCTCAGCATGTGGGTGTTTGATTTTTGTTATTGCTAAAGCTTTGAGAGAAATGACGGGCGAGGCTTACCTAAAAACCTGGCAAACGATTCTCATGGAGATTTTGACCCAGGTTGACGCTGCTGATCTGAAAATGTAATAAACAGAAAATCTAGAGGAGACCTGAGTTTGAAGCATTGAGATTTTAAAATATCATTTACATTTAAGAGGATGTATTGCTCTGTGGCTTCCACAGTTGCTTCATGTTACATCGACATATTATATAATATACATAGTACGAGCAGCTTAAACGTAGTATAGGGTTTTTTGTTTTTTTTTAAGTTTTTACTTTATCCACAATATTATTCAGCTAACCCTTATAAAAGCCAGTTTTATCATATTTAGAAGCAAGGTCTTAACAACACTGTACTTTTTTCATTTGTCGTAGTTGAAAAACTTGAAATCCTTTTCTAGCTGGAAGCTCTACAAGTATAAGTTTTGTAAAAAGAAAAGTTAGTAGTTGTTTTGTAGCAGGTAGTCATGTTTAGTAATTTGCACAACAATTACTAAGGTGAACTTTTGCACTTTTTAAACTGAAGCATAGTCACTTGCAGTCAGCCCACACATTTGCTCTGAAAAGTGGAATTTTTCTATAATTGCATTTGATTTTCGTTTTTTTGTCCTTTTTACTCCTGCGGTGCCCTCCAGGCGACTCATTTTCATAAGTCCTTGGAAAAATTAGTGTGTGACACAGCAGCAGCTTTTTAAAATGCCAACAAGTTGTGGTGGAAAGCAGAGGGAGATTTAAATATGCCATTCAGTATTAGTAACAGTGTTGCCAAAGTAATTTCTTTGTGAAACACACCAAATGTAAAACCCACCTCAGAGAGCCATCATTATGCCCAACATTTATTTTAAGATTAGTCTGGTTGTGATAATATATTTTGTTTTGATTTGTTTTTAGGTGGTGACATTGTGGTATCGGCCTCCGGACGTGCTGTTTGGAGCCAAACTTTACTCTACCTCTATCGACATGTGGTCTGCTGGATGCATATTTGCAGGTCTGTGTGTGTGGTTTGTGGAATCAAATGAGGGTAAAATTAAACAAGTAATCCAATAATTTGGTGCTGGGTGGTAAGACCACAAATGTATCTCTTTTTAGGATTCTGGTAGTTTCATATTATTTTACAGTATTATTAATATTTAAAGTATTACTTTTAAAGGTTCCAGTTCAGGTCACAGTGTGAGCAGGTGACCATAAGATACAAAGTTAAAAACAGCAGCCTGGATTCAACTCCAACCCAAAGGCCTTTGAAGTCTATGCAGAAATAGTGTCATTGTCCTTCGTACATATAAATAAACAGAATGTTTATATTGTACAATAAGAGGCTAATATGGATGGCTTGTTTTTTCCATTCATAAATAAAAATCAATATTTTAATAAGATAAAAATATCTTTACTTTACTATGTAAAGTAAAACTCTTACTTTATCAATAAAGTAACAAAATAATTGATGTAATACTATATACAAGTAATAAATGTGCAAACAAAGATTTAAGTTAAAGAGTTGCCGCTTGTCCCTGCTCTCTCCCCCTGCTTTCTTGTCTAGTCTTCTTTAAAGTCACTCAACATTTAAGTAAACAGTCATATTGTGTAGTGGTTGAGGCCAGCATCTTTAAAGGATAGTTAGTTGTTTTTTGTGTTCATGTTTTGAATGGTAACTTAATTTGATGCCATTTATTTAATTTTTTTTCCAGAGCTGGCTAATGCTGGAAGGCCTTTATTCCCCGGGAATGATGTGGATGACCAGTTGAAAAGAATTTTCAGATATCCTTTCCATGCTAATGTAGTACCTACTGACGATATACAGTTTGGTATGTGGGTCTCTGGTTTGTTCGGGCAAAACTACTCATATTTAAATTATTTATGAACAGCAAGTCTTAAAAGTAATGTTAAAAGTTTGTCTTTAACTGCTCTGTACATTGTTGGGAACACCAACTGAAGAACAGTGGCCAACAATGACAAAACTCCCAGATTACAAGGTAGTTTTTTTGATGTCATTTCTTTTGTAAAACTTCAAGTGCATTGAGCTTTTACTGAATTGTTTTTATTCTTTACAAACTCTTTTTCTTCCTTTAGCCATATCCCATGTATCCTGCCACCACCTCACTGGTCAATGTGGTCCCTAAATTAAGTAGCACAGGACGGGATCTACTTCAGGTACTCTAAAACAAATTTGCGCAATATTTGAGTAGCTACAGTAAAATAATGGAAATCTGTTATTGTAGCTGGGTTATTCCATCTAAAATCATTGTGGGCCTTCTGCTCAGTCACCTCCGGTTTGCTGAAAAACTTTAGACAACTTTTAGTAAAGGTTTACTTGATAATTTTCAGATTGGTGTTTTGTGTGTGTGTGTTTTTTCGTTGTTGTTTTATTTTTTCCACCCCAATTTTGAAAAATGATTGGTCCAATTCTAGCATGTTTTTTTTTTTTTTTCACATGTTGAAATATGTTGCAATATTTGGACGTGAATATGTTAACAAAAAAATGCAAAATGATATATATAAATATTGCAATTCTTACAATGGTCATCATGAGGATAGCATGATCCCTGTTTGCCTGTTGCAGTCACGGCTAGGTTAGAGGGTAAGGGTCTTGTATCAGACTACCCTAACCACATTGTTCCATGTGGACACAGCAACTTGGCCTTGCAAGGCTCCTCACATGAAATGAGCTATTAATCCCTTCTTTATCACTCCTAATTATGCTGCTATATTAATTTCTATGAACAAAATCTTTTGCAATTATAGTTTATGCATTTTTTTATTGCCTCTTAGTACATTTTAAACTAAATCTGACTCCTTCATGGCAATGTGCATGCCTGCAAAGTGGGTTGCGAAAATGCAAAAAATAAGCCTATATTTAACAAAATTATTTTCTCAGTTATAATTAGAGTACCCCCTGGAAACCCCAGAATTTTTTGTATTTAGATTAGACTGTCTAGTGACATTTTTGTGGTGTAACTTGTCACATTTGCTCGATGACAAAATTGGTTTATTTTTGTGACAAAAGAATTTCATGTTTATTTTCCATTACTGTGAAAAACATCTACATAACATTAAAAAATTGTCACTCAATGTCTTTTGCAATAATATATTTTTTAGTATATGCTCAAATATGATACCTTTTATTTTAATTTTGACTAGCAAATATTCAATAATTTGTTTTTATAGTAAAGGAGGCCAGTGAAAATTTTAAACTATTTGATAGTTTTTAGATATGTTAAAATGGCCTTGGATTCCAAAGTGTTGGGGGAAAAATGCAGGAAGTGGGTAGGCAGAATATTTAAAAAGAATAAATAAATAAAAAATGAAAAAAAAAGAAGCAAAAAATGTTTAAAAAATGTGATGATTTGAGATGGATTAACCCAGCTAAAAGTTTTGCTGTAGGAAATCTGATACTGCTAATCACTAATTTAAAATCTATCCTTTGATCTCACCCAGAACCTGTTGAAATGTAATCCTGTCCAGAGGATCTCTGCAGAAGAGGCCTTACAGCATCCTTACTTTGCTGATTTCTGCCCACCATAAATGCTTAACTGCCTCTCGATAAACGTCAGCTGCCAGAATCAACCATCCCCGCTCTCTTTTGGGACTTCAGGAAAAATTCAAAACAAGGCAAATCCCTCACTGGATTTTCAAACACTCCCCCTGCTATTCATTCTGTTGTGCCTCTGTGAGGAACAAAGTCCTAGTGTCACTGCAAGGATTTATTAGCTTCTTTTAAGTTGAAAGCCTATTTTTAATTTGGCACATACACACTTTCCAGTTAATTGGCACAAATGTGGGACGACGTTGGACCGCATAAACCTTATACGTGTGAAAGCGGTATATCATAATTAAAAATGGCCCTTAGAATCTGTGGTAATCTCATTTGGTGAATTCACTTTGAATAACTACAATTTTAGTGCAGTACAGTAGCCCCTAAAAAGCCTTTGTAAATATATTGTTTCTATTATGTTTTTGTTTTCAAAGCAGATTTGAAGTCTTATCATTTGTAGAGGTTTTGATGCCAGTTCCAATATTTATATCTGAAAGTTTACAATATGTGATGGTATATTGACCACCTGAATCTGGTTATTAAAACATATGGCTGAGACGTGTGGACAGACTAATTTAATGGTGGCGTTCTAAATGATCTCATACTCTTATGTGGCATGTCTGTACAGCTGTTTACCTATTAGCCATCATATATACATTTACTGATTTAATATTTTTAACACATTCCAGAGGCCACTGATGCTACAGAGCTTCCGTTTACGATTAGACTGCATTAATAGATTTGTGGGCTTTAGAGTCATGCTATTCATTTGAAAATGATTAAGGCATAAGTCAATGTTTTTGTAACACAAGCTTTCAAAAAGCTTCCGTGGGGGCTTCCTGAATATTAATATGTCATTTGGTAATAATCAAAGGGAAATGGGAATTCCCCCCAGTTAAAAGCTAAATTTAATTACCTTAATCACTCTTTTTACTCATTAGGTAATGCTAGCTGTTAATCAGACTTAACTGTAAGTGTATCTGTTGAATAAATGAGCCTTTTTTCCTACAGCTAGTACCAAATTAAAAACTGACTGGCAACAATGTAGAAAACAGTGAGACAATTAGAGACCGTTTTGATTACTTGGGCTGTACGCACTTTTGTGTTTTCTGATATTTTACATACCAACGCTAAAACTCATTTTCCAATTACCTATTACAAGATTTTTGGATAGCACGAGAGGCTAACTGATCATTTCTGTTTCTCAGGCTTTTATTTTCTCATTTTGTATTTATCTTTTGTGCACTTTGTGATAGTTTTATTTCCGATTGTTTAGTTGTCGTTACCTTAAAATACGTTGAACACTGACAGCCAGGATTATACCAATTAACAGTAAATGGGCTAATATATATGTGTTAATGACTAGTGGACCATTGTTGAACATTTTTATTTGTTTTTTACATTTCTATCACCATGACACTAACACTTTTCTCAAATGCTTTTCTAACAGTTGTTAAAAATGGAAAAACAAACCCAGATAATCTGCTGATAATCTGTATTTTTGCGTAATAACTGTTTTTGCACCATTAGCTGTTTCCATTTCAGTTACTTAATAACATGGTTAACAGCTCGCAGTATTATTTTGCTTATGATTGTTACAGAGCTTCTAGTCATCCCATAGAAATCATCCATAATGAGCTGTGTTTGAAGTAGCTGTCATAATAGGAAAGGGGCTCATTTTCTTTTCGCTGATGTAAAACAAAAAAATTGATGCATGTATTTATTAATGATGGAATATCCACTTTTTAATTATTTTTTTTTTAAAATGTAGCACACTTTCATTTAGTACAAAAACTCTTTGAATGATCTGAGTATGCTCCAGTCTATTGTGTTTTGCAGGCTCTTTTTAGGATTTTCAAATGTTTGAAGGTTATGTGGGTGTGTGGATTAAGTTATAATGAAAAAAACAAAACATGTTTTCACTCATCCACTTGTATTGACAGAACATTTGCAGAACATTTACCATTTAAACGGCTTAAAATTGAATTTGAGCGATGAGTGGATTTTGCACTTTGTCTAGTCTCTGCTTTTGCTGGTAGACTGTGGGGCAAATGTTTTATGTATATTTCAGCTGATAAGACTCAGTATTCAGTAAAGTCAACATAAATACAAGTTTGCTTTGATTTAAAATGAATTTCCTGCTTGATTATTCAGTAATTTGGGGGGGGAGGAGCATGTCATTTTGTGCACAGTTATTGACAGAGTGATCCTATAGCAGTGCACACCTTAGATGAGAAGACGTTACAATCATCTATAATGAAAATCACTGGACAGTAGAACTAAATACAAGTTATTCAGTGCTGTATACTTCTCATGTTCTTCTGCTGCCACGCTTCTAATATATAGTCCAATAAATTTTGGAGGCAAATATGAAAGAACTCCAGCCTATATCAAAACCACACATTAATAATGCAATACTGCATTATACAATAAAATAATATTTTGCATAATCAGTGGCACTTAAGGTAAATTTGGTTATAATGCTGATGTTCGTAAAGGTTGAAATACATTTTGCAGTTTGTTTTCTACATCTCTTTATGTCTCACCTTGTACATCACTGAGGTTTAAAAAGAGTGCAATTCCACCATCCAGACACACGAATAATTATTATTATTACTCTGCAAATAATTGTGATTGATTTCACACACAATGGACAGGAGTGTGGGTATAATAATTATACAGTAAGGTCCATAATTTCTTGGACAAACATAATTTTTGTAGTTTTGCCTCTTCACACTGTCACAGCGGCGTCTAAATCAATCAATAAAGGCTCTCAGCTTTAATTCAAGTTGTTTTTTAAAGTTTTGTGTGAACTGTTTACGAATTACAGCTATTCTTATACACAGTCCCCATTTTTAGAGGGTGAAAATTAATTGGACAGTTGACCGACGAGCTGTTTCTTTGCCAGGTGAGGCCTGTTCACCTGTTATTTAAAGACAAAGGAAGCAAACATGATATCAGTAGTTAATTTAAAGTTTTGTATCGTAGGTTACTGTAATTGTAAATCTGAAGCTCAAGTGAAGGACATCATCATTAGGCTGAAAAACAAACCTTTCAGAGAGACCAAATCAACAGTTAGCTATGTTCTTAAAACGAATGATTGGATTGGCCAAGAACTGGCCATGTTTTACAACAAGGGTACAAACCATTGGTTACACTCAAGAACCAGAAGGCTAGATTAGACTTTGCCAGAAAACCACTAGAGCCTGCACAGTTCCAGAAAACAACCTTTAGTCACTTAAATCCAAGGTTAACTTGAACGTGAGATCTGATCTCAACCTAAGGGAGCATCCTTTTCAGTTATGAAATACAAAGAATGCAGAGAGATGCACAAACTGAAGATGGCTACAGTAAATAAATGGCACAGACTAGACTTCAGGCAGTGACCGAATCCAAATGAGTTTCATCTAAGTGCTAAAAACAATCATTAAAATGATGATAGTTTGTGCAATTACTGATATCCTATGAAAAAACTAGGGTCTAAAAATGGCTGTAATTTCTCAACAGCTAATGTAAAACTTTTGTTGCAGAGAAAGTCTGCACTTCAATCACATATTATAACAGTTAATGGGGAAACTTTCTCTAAAACCCCTTGAATTAAAACTGGAAACTTCTATTGTGTGATTTAAAATGCACTGTGATAGAGTACAGAGGCAAAACAACTACTATCATATTACCACTAGTGGTAAAAAAACAAACAAACCCTCCTTTGCAGTATTTATTCTCCTTTGTTACCTGTTTAGAATATTCTGTTGTGCTTTAGCTTCACTGTAGACTTTATCAGGTTTATTTAAGCTGGATGTTACATTTTTTTGCTGGCACATAACATCCTCTGTAAGTACTGTTTAAAAAGCAAACAAACATCCAATACAGTTTTATTTAAAACGGACTACGTTACACATAGTTAAGTGTGTTAACTATTTAATGTACAGCTTAGAGTTAAAATCACATATCTACAATAAAATGCACATATAGCATATAGAGCCAGATGAAACAACTTCTTGTTCTCCAGGTGTGTGTATGTGTGTGTGTGTCTCTATGTGTGTGTTGGCACAGGAAAATCTTTGTTACCTGTAAGAACCTGTCTTAAAGGCACATTTTAGTTTGATTTCAAGCCACACAGTTTAATCAAGCCACAAAAACTATTCTTCTGTGTATTGCACAGTCCCAAGCCTGGTTAGAGGAGGATTCTTACATCATAATGTAATCATAATATCCAGGACATTGTAGTGCAGGATGTGGAGAACACTGTTTTGATTCATCTGACTCCAAAGAAAATACACTTTGAACAGTACAAAGTGAATAGCATAGCTAATATTACATTAATAGATCAGAGATAATAGGAATACACATGCAAGGAAGAAAATGGGTGATGTGCTGTAAATTATTAGGATAAAATCAATCAAATTCAGGTATTTGGTGGCAGAAATATATAGTGAACTTTTTTTTCTACTTGGCCGTAACTATGCTGTAAATATCCATGAAAGATTAGTTAATGAGAATAAATAGTTAAGGAATATTTTCTGCCAGCTCAGATACACTCTACTGCTTCTTTGACTGGTAGTAAGGCAGGGGGTGGGGCGAGAGAGAGGTAAAGCCTTCATATCTCCACAGTTTGCGGTAATGTTGGGTCACTTGTAGCCCAGCAGCATCACACACACACTCAAAATCATCATGGCAATACAGCATCAGAGGAGGACCATTGTGTAACATGAATTGGCATCTGCGTCTCTTATTGAGTTCATGATGGTTTATTTGTCATATCATACATCATTGTTGCAGGCGGCAGCTGCTCGGTTTACATCCATCGTAACTGTTTCATACATCACAAACTGATAATTTGGATCCTCAATCAATCTTTTTCTGGTCAGTTTGCTAACAGTGCTGTCTGATTCAGTGCATTTATTGCTCGTAACACAATGCCACTGACTAACCCTTTTTTTCTTAGTGTCTGCTTCCTGAAAGGCAAAAGTTCCATTTGGATTAAGTCCTTCCACAAGGTGCTCTCTGGCTCCGCTTAAATTACCAGTCTTGTTCCTGATAACGCCGGAGCTGTGAGCACACCACATAACAGTGTGTGTAGTTAAATCTAGAGCCACAAAAGGTAGTTACAACGATAGACGCCCAGTCATTGGCTTTCCAGTGATGGCTGATTTCCAAGGGTTTGTGCTTCACATCAACAGTCATCTAATACACAGACAACAGAGTAATAAAGCTACAGAGTTATGAACACCACTCACTTGACTGGCGTTATACATGAAAGTTTCACGAAAAAAAAGGTTCCCAGTATTTATAGTACCTACAAATCATAACCGAAATATTTAAATAACACGCTCTGTGTTTTTTAAACGAGAAAGGAAGTAGACTGACACGAAGGTTCGAAGAAAAGTTGTGTACATGAGGAGTAAGATGAGTAAATATAGAGTTTATTATACTTGATCATTTATACATCACAAACTGTTATTTGTGACTTATTACATATTCTGTAATCATAATAATAATAATAATAATAATCGTAATAATAATAGGTTACAATGGTAAAATTTTACAATGCATTTCTAATATAAATCAACTGAATGGGGCTGAGGTGCAGTGAGTTGTAGATGTATTGAGGCAAAGTCTCTTGTACCTAATAAAGTCTGCCATCCATGTTGTACTCAAAGACACTTGACGGTCCACCTAGATAGAAAGTCCAAATTCCTTGTGGTGTAAGAACGGATGAAGAAAGATTTTTTTTTTGTATTTTAAATTTATATATCTATATTTATATGTATATATGACATGTTTCACATGAGCAATGTAGAATTTCTTCATGGCATTTGATTGTGGGTATTTACAAATTTCTGTCAAGTTTAGGAATGTCACCAGCAAGCCTTTTAAACTCACAGCATTTTCAATAGAGAATAGATTACTATCACAGGGGATTGTGCTGATGAATCTTTAAGACATTGTGATGAAAACAACTGAACTATTAGGAAAGGCAAAAGAAATTCAGATTGTTTCTGTTGGAGCGAATTCAACTGAAAACAGGGCCAGCTTTTATGGGGACAATTTCTGCAGCAACTATATAAAGAAATGGAAATATGACTGAAAATGAAATATAACAGTACAATCAACTGCCTTTTTTTGCCTTCTGACTTCATTTTTTTTACCCTCACTGTCTTAAAAAAAGCCTAAAGTCAACAAAACCATGTAATTCAGGAGTCTTAAAACAGCATATATACAAATCATCAAGTTCCTCTCGTGTTTCAAAGGTGGGTAAGCACACATGTCTAATTAAAGACAATTTAAAGCCCCATAGTAGCAAAAGGCAACATTCAACACTAGTCTAGTGTTTTAATTCATGTCAACAATCAGCTCATTAAAAGTGGAGCAGATGTCTAAAAGGCTCTTCCGTTAAAACGTGACTGCTATAAGGTCACTCAATACAGCATTGGTTAGATGCTGGAGGCATAACACTGATAAACGCTGCTACACATACAAATCCACATGCGTTTGTTGTTGCTTTTTTTTATAACTAGACTGATTGATGTACATCAATACTAGCACAGCAATACCACATGACTCATCGCAACACAGTTCAGATTCCTCTTTTTGAACACGTTTATCCTCACGTATTGTATACTCGATAACATAAACAAATCTACTGAATGAAACATGAGTAAATTAACATGGATGCCTTGACATGGCAGTTAAACCTGAGTTGTGTTTTGGAAGTGGTCTCTTTTGTTTCTGATGATAGTATTCTATTTCTATTCAGGCATTGATAAACTGTACTACGCATTTTGTGAGCATACACTCAAGAGCCTTTCTCTGTTAAAATGATTTCACAGTTTGCTGTCAAGTACCCAGATGTTCCACCCCATCCCCAACCCCTGCTTTATGTTGTCAACAAGCAAACTCCTCAAAGTTGCCTATAGTCGGGTGACGAGGTAACATGTTCGGCGTGAATCCGAGACTGTCCGAGTGACTCCGGAGGGTGTCACAGGTGCTCTGCAAGAAACAGAGAGGAGGGGAGCAGGGGAGACGAGTTCAACCGGGTTAAGGGAGGAGCGATGCAGGGAGCGATGATGATGCCGATGATGGAGGAAATAAATGAGCCGCAGGTAAAAAGAGAGCAGCCAATACAATCGTAGAGGGATGCAGAGGGGAGAAAAAACAAACAATGTAACAAGGAGAAATTGATCAAAAACAGGAAAAAATGGGGGAATGATTGTGAATGAAAGGATAATGAATGACAGAAACATATGTGCACAATGATGAGGCAAAGAGTACAACAGATTCAGGGGTTTCGACATCAGCCACATTGCATATGTTTCATATGTAATGAGAAGATAAATTGAGGGGGTAAGATGATGGGGTAAGATGAATGAAAGGAGGGAGAAGAGAAAGAAAACAGCAGATTTTTAGTCCTGGTTTTACACTAGCATGTGTAATTCTGATAGTTATGCAAGTAGTAACATCCACATATGTCTGCATTTTTTGTCATGTACAAAGGCCCTTATTCAGCAGATAACTGCAGATATGTGGATAACAAACACCGGTAGTCCCATCGACAAAGAACCTTCTATCTTTGTGCAAACTCACTGCATGCAGGCCTGCGATAACATCACAAAGTAATGCATCTAGTGATGTTATTTGGCTCGGACCTTCCAATGCATTGCCTCTAAATAGACCTTAGTGCTGCAGGGAAACAAATAGATCTCATGTTGTTCAGAGTTTTTGTGCAATTCAGTAAATATGTGATATGCTTTCACAGGAGTACACTTTATCCTACGAGGAGAAAAAAAGCATCATTATTCAGTGGAAGGAACAAGTTTTGCAGAGAATAAGAGCTTTATGCACTTGGAGAATCCAACCAACTTCAGCCTTCTGTCGGCCCAGCACCCTTCTGTCAAAGCAGACAACAACTAACCTGTTCTTACACGGCGACAGATATTAAAAGTGCTCGCTACGGCTGGATAATCACACCTCTCTTTTGTTGACTGCCAACCAAATCATTTGTAACCATGGAGAAAATGATGAATGTGATGATCTCAAGTATGTATGAAAGAGAGGGACAGCATGGGAGGGAGCATCTATTATCAATGGGATGTGCTACCTGGGGGCATGATTAGGCGTGACACCAGGGCTGGTTGGGTTCTCTGGAAACTCCTGGAATAGACATGATGAAAAGAAAGATGGGTGAGGGTGACTGAAATGAAAATAAAATACAATGTAAATGCTATCAGTTAAACTCCCAAGGGAACACGGTGATATCATTAAAGCACTGAAGGAAGATGATCGTTCAAAATGAAATATGAGGGGGTTTCTTAATGAGCAGGGAAGGCTAAAGTCAGTGTCACCCAGAAGGGTGTCTCTTGAACAATTAAAGCACTTCATTAACAGATTGTCTGAGTGGAGATGTGACAGTGAACTAGTTGAAAAAATATAATTAAATGTGAGAAAAAAGAAGTACAGAGGATGGTTTATTGTAACGAGGTGAACATATGACATGAATGGAGCAGAGTGCAGAAGAGAAAACACTATAAAAGCTTGAGTGCAGCCCACTAAATGAAAGCTTTCTTTCCTGCTGTTTTAGTATTTTTCTTAATAAAAAAACGACTAAACTGATTGATATTTTTGTTTAAAATCTATAAACTTCCACTTTTGTAAAAGACATTAAACATATTTTTGATCGTTTCCTCTACAACAGCTAACAAACTCAATACTGACCCAAGCATGCAAGAGCACAGCCCTCATGCAGAAACAAAACCACAACTTTCAAACAGATTTGAAGACAGAATTGGCCACAACTTATTTTGCATGCTGTCTTTTTACCTCTAATAATGTATGACAGAGAGCACAGCTTTCATTTCCAGCATGAAGCCAAGGAATGCAAATTGGCAGATTGAATAAACTCAGGGACAAAAGGCAATTTCTGCACTTAACAAAAATCTGCTTAAATGCTTTTCATTATGACAGCACCAGAAAAGAAGAGATGTTGCAGGTAGGTATTTATCTGATTTCATTAGCTAAAATACATAAACGACAGGTCCCTACCGTAACTAGGTAGTGTTTTTAGATGTTTTATATAATCGTTTTTAAGGGGCTGTTTTAAAAATTCCATTATCTAGGAAACCTGTTGAGCTAGCTCCTTCAAATTCTTTTAGTGCAACTACCTCTGTGAAGGTCGACTCTGCAGTGTAGCTCAAGTTAACAGAAAGATAGATCCTTTATAATATTTGGATGCCCAATCTCTGACTGCATATTTTGAGGCCTGTAAAAACATTGTTTTGCAGGTAGGGGACAGATATTTTAGTTATGGCTTCTCTCATATACAGACAGAGCACATAAGATTATGCAGCACAGTCCAAATCAGATAAAGGGTTCCACACATATTAAAGCTTAAACATGGAAAAAACGCAATTTCACCAAAATTCATTGTAATATTTCCAAGACATGAACCAAAATCAGCCTCACATCTGGAAAACTGTAGTTTCTACCAGTCTCCGAAACTGCTGTCACAGATCAGGCATCCAGATATTTTAGGGACTTCAAGCGCCCATCACTCAAGTTTACCTGAGCTACAGCCCTGAGATTCCACATTGAAAGTATCTGATATTTGCCTTAAAAATATCGAAGAACCTAGCTCAAGTAGCTTTATAGATAATGGAATTCTAAATATAAAGAAAAAATGATGATACTAAAAAAATGTACACTATTTATACTCTTATACCAAGCTCTATTTTCAGTGAACGTTGAGTTTGAGAAAATGTGGATTTTTAAAAAATATTTTTGGCTGCAAGCAGAAATATATCCGGTCAGCTAAAGTAGAAAGGTTGATACATTACATTTACTACTACTTTTGATTGTATATACTTTTCAGACAAGTTAATTTAACACGCAGTTCTCCTAAAGACTTCAACAATTTACTATAAGGCCTGAAGAAGCTTCCTGGCTATCAAAGAGGTAAAACTTAAACCAGTCCTGAGGTGTGCACTACAAAGTGAGACCCATGGCTTAGGGAGCTATGTCGAGCTAAAAGTCAGAGTTTTCTATGTCAAGTAGCTTTTTTTTTTACCTGCCTAAATCACCGTGGTAACATGGATAACAGCAGATTCTGAGTTTTCTTGGTTTAAAATATTTAGGCTGGCTGAGGAGCGTGTTTTAAGTGAACCGCATCTGCTGGTAAAATATATTTCATATGTGCAACTTGTTTAGCTAACATCACAAATGAAAGTGTAAAGTTGCTGCAATGCAAACTGTGCATCCCTTTGTCACTTGAATTTCCATGTTGCTGAAAGAGAAATAACGTTTTACAGGTGATCCTAATCTGCTGCTAAATCTCGTTTACAATGCTGGAACTGCAGCTGCAACACACCAAGAATACCTGTTCAGTCAATAAAGTTAATTTCACTTTGATCTATTGACAAACTAAAGCACTGAAGTCTCCTTTATTAGGCGATGGGACAGAAACCTTTAATGTTTAAACGTGTCTAGTTTAAAGCTTCAGAGCTCTAATGTGCTGCGGTCGCATTAGAAACAAACAGCAGCTGTTTATTTCAGTGGTAAAATGTTTATTTTATTGCTTTGTGCGTTAAATCACCAGTTTAACGATTTTCTGCAGCATTAGTCTTTTGTCTTATTTGCGACAGTGTTGCATTTTACTGTTATATTTTTATGTTCTTTATAGATATTTACCACTATATTATCATCATCATCATCTATTAACATCTCTGACAGGAGTAGGCAGCACTCATAGGGGTCATTTTGTGTGCACAAAGACTCGCTTGCCGTGTCAAACACCCCTTTTTATTTGAGGACACACAGAATGGTGCAGAATGCTCAGGTTAACAGAGAAAGCTGATAATCACTGGCGTTTTAAGTTCTGTCAAGCCAGCAAACACAAAGAAAGCTGGACTTTGTTGTATTTATACCTCTACCTTTTTAAAACTCTTTCAGAGTGGCATTACGCACAATATGATCAATAAAATCTATTTATAGCTTGACAGAAGGTATTTAGCACTTGTCAAATGCACTGATATTTTCACAGCGAGTGTTGGGAAGTAGTAAAGTACATGCAGTTAAACTACGTTATGCAATAATTTGTTGATTCAAGAATTTTGTTTAGATAAATATGAAAACCACCCACTATTTGCATGGGTGTGACTGTAGTGATTAAAATCTATCTTTCTATATGTTATAAGCCTTGATTTAACATTATGTCCTGAACAACAGCTCATTGCTAATCCTAAAACGATGTGTGTATGTTATTAATCATTTCCTAACTTGCATAACAGGAGGAGTGGAGATGCCTCTGGATGCAGCGTGCTAAACCACAGGGTTTGATGAAAATGCTGTTATTTAGGGCATGACTGAAACGCCTCGCAGTACTACAGTTTCCATTGCTTTGTTTTTACCATGTTAATGAAATCTCTTTAGAATTTTGGTGGTAAAACCCGGATAACAATAACAGCTCTGTAATAGTACAAAAGAGGGTGACGCTGAGAAGCTACTATATAGTGTGGAAATACTGAAAATCGGGTTAGTGTGTGGGATAAAATGAGATAACCTCTGACAATAAACAGAGTTTATGAGTCATGAATAAAATCCAATAGAAACCAGGTCAAACTCTTTACTTCTACTTCTCCATGCACTGAGATTTAAGCGTACTAAGTGGCAAAACACTTGGGGAAAAAGCTTAAAAAGAAAAGGGGCACAAAGTCAATTTGTTCTTTTGGAATACTTATGTGCATCCCAGATTTTTTGTCATTACACGGAATAATTTATGCTGCTTCTCATCATGTAAAGAAAGTACTGTATGCGTCTAATACTACTCTAATTATGCATTCCCACTGTGCAGTAAAAATATGTGCGTATGATTAATGATTGTGTTTTCTAGAAAAATATTTTGTTTCTGCAGGGCTAATTGAAACTAATGATGGCATAATGCCTTTGCTTTCTCTCTGGTGCTGTTCATTAAAAGCATTTCAAGTGTGAGCAGATATTTTGATGTTGCTGTGACCATTGTTCCTGAGCTTATTTTGTACATCACATTCACTTCACTCAATCAAGCGTATTCTTAGGGACTAAAAAATTACCAGGTTGTCGCTCTGACAGCGCTGTGGCCGTTTCTTGCGAATGAAGTAACCCAAAAGCTTATCTTTAAACACCTAAAAAACATCAGAAAAGCATTATTTACAGATTCACACATCCAATAGTTTGCTTTCTTGGGGAGTGAAGAGGATCAATACTGAGGCTGACAGCATCTATAAAGATGAAGCATCGTATCTTGCACAAAAAAATTGCATAAAAGCTTGAAGTCTAAGATGTTTAGGTTAAGAATACTTTTGGGTATATTTTGAGTAGAATTATTTCCAATTTAACATTTTAACCCATACATACTGTTCACATCACATATGATGTGTTTCTGATAAACAAACATTTTATGTCTTTTCCTAAAGAGACCAAAATACACCAAAATGAAAATATCTTTTATACTGTTTTACATTTGTGTTTCGGGTCAAATCTGACCAGAATCTCTGCAGTTTAACTACATTTATTACATTATCCATGTTTGTAGTATCGTAACCTTACATTTGCTTGCCTTGAAGCAATTGTCGTTGTGACCTGGTGCTATATAAATAAAACTGAACTGAATTAAATCGAATCTACTGAGTTGGATCCACCAGCATGGGTCAAATATAGGAAAATGGTTGTTTTAGAAACCTGTGAAATTGTACATGACATTTCTTTGTGTGCACTGGTGACAGAGTTCAATGGGAATCTTGTCACTGTCATGAGAATTGTCTGTGTTTCTACAACATATACTGGAGAACCCAGAGAGACGGGTTCTTGCTGGTCTCTGAGGGAATCCTGAAGGTCTCTGAACAGTCATGGGGGAATTTCAAAGTAGTAAATAGTAAAACTGCACCGGAGTGACAATATATTGGAACAGCAGTCATACAGGGGTCAGAGTGTGCCCTAACACAGACATTAAATCTGTAAAAGAGTGGATGTGGTTAGCACTGTCACCTCACAACAAGAAGATTGTTGTGAGGTGAGATTGTCTGTGGACTGTTGGATTTTAAATAGATCTGTAGTTTGTTATAAACACTTATTATGAGACCATTCTTGACCCAGACCATACTGTGCAGGCAGCTAATATGAACAGCATGTAGAGGTTAAGTAGCAGACACTTTATGCTTTATGCTAAGCTCTCCAGACTCCACAAGAAAGCCATAAGTTCTCTACTACTGAATTAAAAAAGGTAAAGGTTACTAAAAATGAATTTAATGTGATCTAAAAACAGAAGAATTCATTTAGTTATTGCTTAGAAATCTTTAACAAAGATCATGACTTTACCTCATATAGGTAGTCAAATATTTCTAGAATTGTAAGAACACTGGCTCCAATAAATAGCCCCATCTGGCCTCCAATGTCACCTACAGAGGGAGAGATTAACAGATACGGGTAATTAAACAATGGTGCGTGAAACCATTCCCCCTTGCTGTCACATTGAATTCTGTATCTCTTTGAGGAATCTGAGCGTAATTGTCAAAACTGTCCAACCAGCCCCAACTTCACAAACGCAGCTGCCCTTGCAAGAGCATCAGATTATGAAAACATGCTCAGCCTGTTTCACGAGTTCAAAGAGGGAACCTCAAAGCACCAGGGATGAACACAATATGCGAAATATGCGGCGGGGGGGGGGGGGATGCCCGCCGAGGGTGCTGATTCTGAGGTCAGATTTATTTATTTATTTTTTTCTCACAGTAAATATGAAACTGCAAGAATCTTACCGAGAAGTCCAGCAATTTCATAGGCCTTCTTCTGCTCAATCTTCTCATAATTCAGAGCTTCAAAGAAGATGTCCAACACCAGAATATTTTCTCTGGAGAGAGGACACACACGAGCACATCCATCAGATTTCCCCCAGGGCCATTTTCCCAACAGAACGAATGATAACTCACATCTCCTGCGTAACTATCATTCATTATTGTTACATTGAAGGTGAACGATGGAGACTTAGACCATGCTATACCACAGTACATCCATCCATCAACAGGAAAAGGAAAAAGAGGCCTTTATCTAAATAACTAGCTAATAATACTTACCCAATATATTGCTCAGTTTTGTTGAATTTCTTAGCCAGATATTTAGCAGATGCCTTACTGGGGATCTTAACCATGGACAGCTCCTTGCCATAGCGAGTCATGTTGCAGGGGGTCTGACAGACACAGTAATTGTTGTCTTTCTCTACCAAAAAGTCTGTGGATGATCAAAGTCATTTCAATTCATATTTCATTCATATTGCGATCACAATCAAACAAACCTGTATCCAGAGGCCCTGCTAAAAATATCCCACACAACCCACAACAGAGCTACATTCGCTGCCATCGTTCACTTTCCATGAAAGCAAATAATGACTGAAGCCATAAAACAGAGGAAGGGGGGAAAAAACTCAGCAGGATTTATTTGATATCAGCGAAGCACAGACACATCACAAATCTTCCTAATGGGATTTTTAAACAATGATTTTTACTTTATTGCTTTTGTTTCAGCACAATCTGGAATTAAAGTAATTTGAAGTTAAGGTTCACACAAGTAGTATCTACAGGATACAACAAGCTTGTGGCACCGCTGTTAATGCAAATACCTCACACTAATATTTTACACTTAATCCAATAAAAAAAAAAGTGTGTGCGCTCACCTAAAGCTGGATCAGCACAATCTTTGTACTGCTCAGGTGTGCAAACGGCTGTGTTTCCTGTTTGAACCAACATAAAAGTGAAAATGATTACTTATTTATAAATGCAACACGAGGGCACAGAGATTTATGGGGTTTTTTATTGGTCAAGTAACTCTCAGTTCATACCCGGCATGTGAACCATCCTGCAGTTACAGTTCTCCAGAAGGTACCGTGTTTCACAGTCGATGCGACATGCAGTGATGCTGTACGTGGAGAAGTAATCAGAGTCTATGGGAGTAGACTTGCAATCTCCCCAAGGTGGTGGGAGGTACTGAAGCTGAAAGAGTGAGCAGCACATGTTTTGCCCTCAGTGTATCAGCACACAGGATTACATCAAATACCATAATGCAAGCCCGGTGTAGCAGAATTTCAAAAAGGGAGACAACAAGCTGACAGAACCCAACACAAATGTCTTAAACATAAAAAAAGAAAAGAAAATACAGAAGCACTTGAATGAAAATGTGCACTCAGACAATACTGGCATAAAACGTCCAGTCGGAACAACATCATCGCTCATGTGTAGCAGCAAGCAGACATCATGCATAACGTTACTGATGCAGGTCTAGGCCCCGGTAGAAAGCAGAGTACCATGGGGATAGAGACAAGCTTACGAGAAATCTGTAAAATATGTAGATACAGACAGGACACCACAATCAATGGACAAATTTTACAACCTTGAGAACGGAACTGAAAACAATCAACGGTTTACTGGAGGATTCATTGAATTTAAAAGACAACATACGGAGCTTTTTTTAAAAGAAAAAATCTTATGGTAATAAGTAGTATATAACGGTAGGTTAACCTAAATGAATAATCCAGTCAATGAAAGCTTTCTAAAGAGGTTTTACTGTTGATTAACAACCTATATTTCCTCATTGATGCCCGTGAGAGTTTATTACACAACTACCCTGAATATCCCTATGAATTTAGCAATCAGGAGGAGATGTAGTGTACACTCAGTTTGCGGTCTCATTAGTGGTAGAACTCTCATTATAAGGTGAGAGCAGGTCATTACATTTATGAATAACTCTGAGAATTCTAAATGAATCCATTAGGGAAGAATATTAAACAAGTGAATTTTAAGGACCCAATTCACACTTAACATTAGACCTCGCCATCCGTCTTGGAGCTGCAGCAGCGTGCCCCATTTTGTGTGAGATCTGCTTCGACGTTAAAGGGACTTCCTCTGTGGTGTGCTGCACAGCGTGGCCTCTAACCACCAACAAGACTTCCAGCCCCCCTTTTAAGTGTCTTGTTTTCTGCCTGCTACTTATTTTCATGACAAAAATAAGCCAATTATTTATGAAGGGCGGCGATGCTTGGGTAGTTGCGCATTCAGCCGCTAACTGCAGTGGGGAGCAAGCCAACAATCTCTGCCAAAGGCTTCTTCTTGGGAAATTTCTCAGAGAAATTACACCTCCATTGTCACATTAAGGTTCACTGTAATTCCCAATCATTTCCACCAGCTCTAACCAGGTGCTAACTCTGACAGTGTAACTGTCATTTAGCCAATACAAAGTGACAGAGATAGAGTGCGATTCGCAAAAGAAGTGGATTTAAACTGGCAAACATGATTAAGCCTTTATTGAACTCCATTTCTAGCCCACAGACTCTCATAAGTGGAGATACACTGGAGATAAAACCCCCAATATAATCAAGACTATAAACTCATGCCAGAGTTCTCATGGGTAATAAAACCTAATGAATCACATTGTCTGGTCCCTGGAGATGAGATTAAGCAGAGGTCCAGTGGATCACCCCGATAACACATATAAGCAAAAACAAAATGCTTACAAAAGCAGATGTGGATGTGAAAGGGTAAAGCCAAACAACAGCTCTGATAAAGACACAGATTTGGATGAATGGCTCAAAGAAATAAAACACCTTTCCAGCTCTTTGCTGGTGAGGACAGAGAGCAGAGATGGCAACAAGGACAGACTGCAGATGCTGTTACATATCGTTGCTTCAGCCACACAGAGGAGGG
>NW_024582364.1:4117831-4386353 GCF_018398535.1 Haplochromis burtoni | reverse complement strand
GGGGAGGAATGGTGGGGGCACACATGGGTCCATTCCTTGGAGAGGGCGGGACCAGGAGATGAAAGTGTGGAAGTTAATGAGTATGTACAATACAGTATTTTGTGGCATGCAGCAAGCCCAGTCAGTCATACGCTACCCTCTGCTCTTGGGTGGAAACGAATGTTTGGAAGCCTGGGGCAACCCCGAAGCCCAGCTCGTGGAGGAAAGGAGGCTCTGACTGAGTGTGAAGCTGTACCTTTATGCCGGCCTCATAGGACGTCTCATCTAGGGGTAAGGGGTGAGGGAACACAGCCCACATCATTATCGAAATATAAGAGGAGATAAAGTAAGGCAAGGGGACAGAAAATGACCCCTCCAGGCAAACATCCTGTTGTCAGAGTCCCAAGCAGGACTGGTAGGTTGTCATTCAGCCATTCTCTTCTTACTTTCACTCAGTCTTGAGCTACAGATCGCTTCTAACTGTTGGTGGTGGAGTATCGATGTTTCTCTTTGCTCACAAGTCAAAGTCTCTTATTAAAAATTAAACTCCTCCGACAGAAGATTTACAAATGTAAAGCCTCGAAATCACAAGTGCTATTATTCTTATTGCACCGAGAGCAATGTCACTCGTTGGACACTGAGTGAAACGAATGCAGGCCAGAGTTTATAATGACAATCTAATTAAGTCATCACATCGTTTATGCCATAAACACGTCTTTCAGCTGTCAGTGGTGTGGGCGCTCATGTCATGATTGTAAATGGCAAACCATGCACTTTTGCCTCCTGGAGGAAACTCTGTGATGGTGAGTAACAGAGCAGGTTTATTTTTTTTTTGGAAATGGCTGAATGATGATACACTCTGAGCACCAACAACATTTGCAGAGAGAAGGAGAGAAAAATGAGAGAAAGATACATTTCTATGCAAGTTCCCAAAAGTTACATTTGTCATCTCTTGTGGTGTCCATGTGTCTGTTTCACGAGACCAACCGTGCCTCAACCATCCCATGTTATTCTGCTAGCACGCTGAAGCTTGTGAGGTGAACGAGCCAATTCAATTTAGGAGCAAAATCATTTAAATTAGGCTTAATTAACTGCTAAAGAAACTAAGTTAAAGCGCTGCTCAGGCGTCCGTTACATCATGACTTCACAAGAACTGATTATACGGTGGAAATTTTTAACGAGCCTGCAGCACAAATACACTTGATCTCAAAGGTAATCACTGCAAAAACCTAAAATCCTCTGTGGCACTGCCGCCATTTTCTTGGGATTTACACTGAGTGCTTCTCTGTTTGTCAGAGGATATTTCCTTATTCTGTCAGTGTTTCTGTTTGAAAATCAAAGACTTTTCTTTGTCTTTGTGAGCTACGCTAGTGTGGACAAAAGCAACAGAGTCTGAATTTGTTCTCCTGGCAGATCACATAAGTGCCGCATTGTTTCATTAGATTTGGATGGAAATTCCATGTGAGCTCAGCGTTATGACCTTGCACACGGGCTTTTCAATCAATTCGGGCTTAACTATAGTTATTGCTTTTCATCCTTCAGTGACGCCAGTGTCGTGGACTCGGTCAACAAACCGGCCACGGGCCATTTTGCTTCTCTTTTTACCGTGTCATCAAATCATAGCACATATTAAAATGTGTCTACAAAACAGCCGTGGGTCATCTTTCTCATCCAATAACGCACGTTTTTTCCATATTACTGGTGTTGGGAGAAAAAAATAATGTAACTAGAAGTGCACCAGGCTCCTTTATATGGTCCAAACTGACATAAACAACATTATGACAGTTTTAGTAGATTTCCTTTAAGATATAGTCAGCTTTTAGCTAAATGCCGATCCCAACAGTTAGTCATAAGAAAACATTAAGTCTCTCTTTAAAAACTGTAAAGTGTGGGTTTTTAAAAAGAGTTAATCAGCGATAATGTCCAATGATTAAAGACTGCTGAAGTTGGCTGTGTGGATTAGTCCTCAACGTTTTTTGCTGGCTTCTGTTTGACTCTAGTGTCACTAGAGATGATTTTCAGTGCTGCAAATAAAAAGCTGTTGTCCTTTTTCTTTCTCCTGAGCTCCAACTAATGAAGACTCAATATAAAAAAGTAAACTAAACACCCTGAGCTGCTATATATTTTTTGCATGCTGTGCAGTCTAAAGCTTTTTTGGCTCTGATAAGCGCAGTATGCTCATATTCCTGCATGCAATCATTACTCGGCCCTGCTCTATCAGTACTTCTTGGCGGCTATAACTAAGTTTCATTTACTCTAACCCAACTCATCGGCTGTCTATGTAACACATTAGACGCGCATCGCAACACAAAGGTAATACTAAGATCTGGATCTGATTTTGCTCCACGCTCTGTGACACAGAGGTGATGGACACTGGTTGGCAAGGGTTTTTGAGACGAACACAGGATGAAGCAGAGCAAAAGACGCTGGGGTCGGAGAGGAGGCCGAACGTTAGGTACCAGTTGCTGCTGACATGACACAAAAGTTTGAAAACCAGGTGCCACACCAAATCCCAGTTGGTCAATGAAAGGAGGCTCGTCCTGGCTGTGGATCTGAACCTTGATGCCTGCTTCATAGGAGGTCTCATCTGTGGATACAGCACGCCAGAAAATACAACAACATGTACGGTCATCAACGGAAACCAGCGCTGTTTAGCGATCCAGCAGTCACATTAATCCAGGGTTTCTACCCTTCCGCTTTCATCATATTAATGGAAGCTAATATAAGAAATAAACTCTTGTGTCAGTGTGCCGGTTCAATATCAAACAGATTTAGAACCAGAATTAATTACATGCTATTTATTTTATGAATATATGGTCCCATTATGTTGTGGTCCACCATAAATGAGAAACAATAAGTCAGTAAATGCAGTTTTATTGGGTCTGATGTCAGTTGTAGACCTGGAGAAACATATCAAGATGATAAGTGGTTAACCATGGTAGTGCATCACTTCTTTGTCTGCTTCAGTGTGGTGCAAAAAAATATATAGGCAAAGATTTATAGGTAAAGTGAGAGATGTACAACATTCCTCTGTGGAGCATCCATTTGTCATGGAGATGACAAAATACTGTGGCAGTTGTCAGGACTTCAGGGATAAACCAACAAGCTGATGAGATTTCCACATGGAAGTCTGCGCAAATCAGATGTTACTGTAAAAATGCGTCACTGACCTGTCTCGCCCCAAACAGGCAAGTATTCATCCTGCTGAATATCCAACATGATCTCCAAGCCGTTCCCCGTGCCGCCCTTTAACGTGGTCAGCAAAGGGTTGCCATCTAATCCCGAGTTGAAAGTGTAGCATTTTCCATACCGTGTGTAAATCTGTAAGAAAAATAGGACACACACAGAGAAAAATAAGCACAAATAAAAAGTTTGATCCTTTTCACGGTGCAGCAGCACGAGCTATATTACATGCCAGTCTCACATTGTGCAGGGCAGGTAATCATTCCAAAGATTTTGTGATTATCAGAGAAGACAGCGCAGGTCTTAAACAGGCACCTGGCTCTGATTTGAGGAAGTAATGAGTGCTCCTCAGCAGCAGCTGAGTGATTTAGACTGAATTTACTATTTTGCCATCACTTAATGAGAAACATATGAGGGGGAAGAATCTGGACACACAAGCAGACATTTTTGTATTTTGCTTTATAAACTTCTTAATAGACCAAACCTCTGCCAGGAAAGCTTAGCAGGATTTAATGTTTGATGTGCAATCACTATAGTAGATTTTCTTCTATGTTTAAATAATTTAATTTCAGGTTCTGTGCCCCAGCGGGGATTTTTTTCTTTTTCAATTTTATGGCTTTTACCTATAATTGAAAAATTTCTATGTCATCTACCAAGCAAGTAAATATAAATCAGTCAAGAAGAATGAAAATGTAGAATTAAAATCATCGACTCTCCATAGATTTAAACAAACTATAAGCATTTCAAGATGTTCATCATCATGACGTGTGCAGCAACCTGCTGTTTGTGTTCACATCAACGGCTACACATTAAAATGCGATAAGTTATGGCTAAACAAGAGAATCATAGTACGGAAGCCAAAAGGGGACAAAAAGTCTCATAAATAAATGAAAATGAGTGTCGATGAAACTTTGGCAGTTGCAAATGTTCTTACTCTCAAAAACATTGCCAATTCAGAAGTATTAATTTAAATTTATGTTATCTAAGTTTCACTCTGTGATGTATAGTTTGCAATCTGTGCTTGTAAACTTTTGAATTACAATATTATTTTATGTAATGATGAATTGAAATCAATCTCAGGTAAAAGTGAAAGCTTACAGACCTTAAAGTCCTGTTTTAATGATCATAGCTGCCCTAATAGACTTCCTTTTCTCATCATCGTAACAAAAATGTGTGCTGCTAGCATGAGATTTTTGATGTGCAGGAAGGACTGAAGTTTGGATTCATTTCTACTGTGGTAAGGTCATAGAAAGAGGGCTGCTGGTTAAAACTCAGCCAGCATGGCAAAGCTGATCTCGAGAGATCAGATTCAGCGTTCAACATCCAGACCCAGACAGACTCACATCCATCTCACACAGATAAGTTTCCCCCCTCCCTGCTGGCTATATAATGAGGGAGTGCCTATACACATCATACAATTGATGACTGTTTTAAAATATTCATATTTATGTTTAGATCAAATGAGAGCATCAATCATCCATGCCGCAGACCCAATATGAGTTGCTTAAGAGCAACAAACAAATAGCAAAATGTAAATCCTGCATATCTCAAGCCATCAATCTGGCCAAAAACAGAGAATTTGAAGATTTTAAAGCCTCTCCGTTGCTATGAAGCCACCATGGGTAGCTGACCTCTTGCAGCCTGTAAGACTTCCCACTGTAAATGTCTCACATCAGCTGAAGCTGTCACAGTTACATGTTTGATTTTTATGACTTGGATCTAGCTGTTCAGACCCACCTCAGCAAAGGCAGGGAGCTAAATGTGACACCTGTGACAGGTGAGGGTTTTATATCTGGATGTGTCTTGCCAGGTTTAAAATATTCTCAGTCCCTCTGCATGCAGGCTTACCACTGCAGAAACTTCCCCAGTCGCCCTTGCTAATATTTTCTAATGACGTTATAAGCTACCGGTTTGTGTGCGAATGTATTTACTCAAGATATCACCACGCGGAAGAGCGGGACTATGGTTTGCAAATGTCACCCACTTTCTCGCTTCAGTTATTCAGAGATGAATGGCTGTAATGGATCCACGTCTGGTGCGTTTAAATGGGAAACTCAGCTGCATATTTTGACGCATATCCTCCTCGTGCCCAACAGATGTTTAATTAGAGACGCTGAAATTTTAATTTGAACTGATTTATGACGTCTGAATTATTAATGCGCTCAATTTTCGCCCAAATGTTGTCATGTTATAAAGCAAAAACGACATTAGAGGGACTCGGGAAATAGCCAGTCAACATAGCCAAATACGAAACCTTTAAATACAGCAGACACTGAAGCCACATCATTGTGTTTGTGCTGTTGAGTGAATTTTAAGGAGACATGGGTTTTAATGAGGGAACAGCTGTCATGTCTTAAAGGCAAAAAGCAGGAGAGGCTTGTTTTGCAGCTCTGAAACATCAACGACTTAAAAGACCTGGAGAGAATGCCTGCTATAGCTTTGTCAAATGCTAACATGAATTATTAATACCCCATATAAACAACACTCACATCCACACCTGGCAAACACCATCTCTCTTTCTGTACATACAGTGCTGAAGTTTTTGTAGGTGCAGGTTTCCCCACGAAACCTGCACTCCAGCAGCATGTCCTCAAGCTGGTGACCGAGCCGACCCATCATCTCCGTGGTGTTGGTGTGATAATTGGGGGGTGGGGTGTAGCTGCTGAAGTCCAGGAGAGTGAGCAGACCCTGCTTGTGATTGTCTTTAAGGATAGACAGGCTCCTCTTTATGACTGTGTGATTATGATACAGGAGGTCCAACCAGTAGCCGCTGTGATACAGGTCATCTTTAGTCAGAGAGGATACCCGGAAAACATTTTTGTTGCAGAAGGTAACGGCTGGGAAGGACATGTTGTGAGCCCAGACCATGTAGATCTTGGTGACAGCGGGGTAGGACATCAAATAGAGGATTCGATTCCAGGACCAGGTGAAGAGGAGACTCAGACAAAGGAAGAAGGCCATGATCCAGATGACCCGCTGCGGTTTCGACTTGTCCGGAGAGAAGACAAACTTCAAACCGTGGATCTTGGTCCTCATTATGAAATCCACCGTGATCTCGTTCCATGTTGCTTTCAGCGAGCTGGACTGTGGGTTCTGAAGAGGGGGCTTCTGGGCATCACTTGATTTGTTTGGCTCCATGGAAACAGATTCGGATGTGGAGTCTTAAACCTTAATTGCGAGTCAAGGAAAGTGCTTCGTTGTCAAGTGCAGTTTCTCAGCTGCCCCCACTAGACTACAATTTACACATTTTCTCGACATGCACCTTAATATGTGTGTAACAGCGCGTGTGTGTATAAAAAAAATCCAGGTAGCAGCAACTGGAGTCCTAACATGCAGCTGTCCCACTGTTCAGGCTTGAAAACACTTTGCCATGAAGATATAAACAAAGGAACTGTGCTCCTTGGGGGATGTAAAATTGATTTACATAATGATTCCTTTATGAGAAAAACAGCTGAATCACTCCATTAACAAAAACATCCAGCGTAACTATCCACACTCCTTCGTCAATAGACAAATGGACGTGATAATTGCAGATGTAAGCGACGGCTTCACTCCCAGAGGTAATCACTTTGAAAATTCGGAGAGGCTTACCCCTGTTGCTCAGATCTTTCACTCCTCCATCCCCCCTCTCCAGTGCCAGACAATACTTGCAGATTTCAGTGGTTTCTCTTTTTGTGCAGTAGCTGCCCAGAACCCAACTCCTCCCTTTTTCCACAGATTGAAGAGATGCTTTTTAGTGTGTTGACTTGAAGCCCGCAGAAAGGAATATAAAGCTTGTTGCCCCCCTACTCACTCCCTCTACAGTCGACTGGAGAATGAGGTGGAGCCACTGGATGAAATTGTTTTCCTCCGGTGATGAAGTGCACCTCCAATGGTATAGAGAGGAGGGGGTTGGTGGTGGTATTGATCAAAGTACAAATAATTGTGCTAAAGAAATTCCTCTAGAAAAAAAAAAAAGATGAAGTCTGAAGTTCTTTAATATTGAAGCATCGCTCGCTCATGGGTCGATATGTCTATATAATTGAAGACTGAAAGGGAGGCAGCAAGTTGGAGAAAAACAGCTAAATATCCTTTAAAATGTGTTAGAAAAATATGTCACAGTACGATCTGTGATCTTCTTTTGCTCCAGTTTCAAGTTTAATTTCACAAATGCAGAGTAATGAGGGCTGACATCCTGCTGCATGCAGATGTGGCTCTGGCTGATATTAAAGGTGCTTTGCTCCATTTAGTGAGACTAACAGAGGACTGTGTTTGGCAGAAAGTGATACTTTCCCCCCATTATTTTAGCTGGAATAATTTCAATCTGTAATGCGAGTATTGGCTGGGTAACCTGATCAAAGCTAAGGTGACAAATGGTTGTAAAAAATTATTGCGCAAAGTTAAAAATAGAAAGAAAAAATGTTTTATTACTGCGCAGACTTAGACCAGAGGGTGTCATCTGCAGGTTTGGATGGTGGGAGCTAATAAAAAATAATTGGAATGAACTTATTTTAATATAACACAAACGAGTGTAAATGACTCTCGGGCTTCGTAGAGTCTGGGTTTCACTGACTAAATGCCAGAGAGGATCTACCAACTGATTCTGTTAACACAATAATAACATATTCATGTAAATTATTTCAGTATTTGAGGGCATAAACCTGGCTTTTTGCAAAAAGGCTGAAATATTACAAATGAAGAATTCAAGTAACCGATCGGCTATCGTTTAATAATTTAAGCTAATTCCTGAAATTACAGCTGCTGTCCCTCTGCAGTGGACTTAAAGTATCCCACAGTGCCTTGTAATAAGTTGCATGCAACCAGTGGTCACCGTCCAACTGTTGGATACAATCATTAATCTTCCAAGAGATAAATAAAGAGAAGGGCGACAAGAGCAACAGGAGCGCTCAGCAACATAAACTACCATTTATGTTCATTTATTTGGGATAATGTGCATTTCACAGGCAGATTCATGTGCATAGAGATTAGTATTTGGGTAAATGCGAAGCACAGTTGGCTAGCCCTGCCCTGGCTGCTCAAGAATCCAGGAGGTTACCGCATCTGAAGAGATGTATTTACACCAAACAGAAATTTCTCAGGCCTTTTATGTTAATAAAACAAAAACAAAGCAAACTATTACACCTGACACTAAAATGATCCCCTTGATGAGCAGTAAACTGAGATCTGATGTACATATCATGGTCATTTTACTTCATCAGCTCAGAGCATCAGCCCTGAGCTGGGCAACAGTTTGTTTTAACGTTCTGCTTTTTCAGGTTGTAATTTCTAAGGAAGTATAGACAGTCTTTGGACAGCCAACTAAAATCTATCATCCATATAAATATGAAATGATTTCATTGTGATATTAAGAGTATTTTGTCATCTTTGGGCAGAGCCAGGCTAGCCTCACCTGATCTTTTAGGCTTTATGCTAAGCTAAGCTAACTGGCTCCAGCGTCATACTCAATCGTCAAACAATCCCTGCTTTAGTCCCAGAAGAAGCTAACCCCTTGGGGTTGTGTCAGGAAGGGAATCTGATGTTACTTCAAATACATCTCCCCACTGTGGGACCCCTTGTGAAGAAGGGAGTAGCTAGACATAGCTTCTAAAACAGCATTTATAAAAAGCACTGACGAGGGCTGCGGATCAGTTACTGTTTTGTTTTTTTTAAAGTGGTTACACTTTCCTACAAAGGAGTTCTTTACAACCTCTGTCTTTTCTGGGGAAGGGGCTAAGATAAACAACATAAACACAATTAAAAGAAACTGTTCCACATATTTTTGACACTGCCACCTGGCGGCAGTACGACGCTTCAACATATAGATGATGGTCTGCAAAACCCTGCATCACACCTAAGCAGATAAACGTCAAATTACCCCTGTAAGAGCAAAATGGGCTCAAAATAAATGCTTGCACGTAATCCACAGGAAAGTCTGATATGTCACATTGAATTAGACACGTGGCACTTCAAGCAGCCCAGCAGCCATCAAATCTACTTTAAAGTGCCAAGAAACACCACTAATTTATCCGTGGTATCTCTTCTATTTTCACATGTGGTGTTATTAAATTATCGTGCTGTCTGTGGTGATCGCGTCAAGATATTCATCGGAAATTATTCTGTCTTGGTTTGTGCTGTCCTCAAAATCAGTGCTGACAGCAAAGTATACGTTAGTGTAGGTGTGATTAGAAAAAAACAAAGCTTCTGACTAGTGCAGGATAAATATAGGTCGTTTATTAATCTTCAAAGAAGCAAAATGTGATTCAAAGAAAGAATTATATAAAATCTATTTCTACCCAGCCATTTTATTAAAGCCAAATTTACAAATGCATTACAAAAATAAAGCAACACTGTTTCCTCTGTGTTCAAAAGTCATGATATTAATAGTCTGATAAGATTAATGAATGCCTGGATACTGAAAAACAAAGAATAGAGAAGGTTAAAGCTTCAATACAGTAATAATGGTTATTTTCCCTCTGTGTCCTTTCTAGCTTTCCAGCAGCAAAACAAGTAAATTAATTGGCTGAATTTAGCTCTAACAGCTACTATATGTCATGTCTGCACCAACCATCCTTTTTGCCCTCCAGACACAACAGATGCCCAGTATTGCTTTTCTTTTAGCCTTATATCTGAACCACTTTATTCTATAAAAATAACTGGATAAGCGTTTAATTGGAGAAATAGGGTATCTTTAATAATTTTAACTTTAATTAGAATAACTATTTGCATAGTGCTTTTCAAAACGCACAGTTATAAAGTGCTTCACAGTTTGTATAAAACTACACAACTACACAAAGTTTGTGAGCTTCAAAATAATCACCTCTGGTTTCAAAATAAGAGCAACCCAGGGGCCAACCCCTGGAATGCAAGTCTTACTGGAATTTCACTTGAAGCCAGTACTAGCTAATGGCTAATTTTTATTTGCAGTTTAGCAGAAAACAAGACTGGATGAGCTTTGCTGGTCAAGAGTAGTAGCAATGTTCTGAGCAGATATTGCTCATTGTTTGGCTTAACAGAAAACTACAGTCAAGTATCATTAGCACAGCAACAGTAGCAGATTCCTTTGAAGCTATTTAGTAGATAATCCAGGGGGTAGCATATGGAAAGAAAAGTGAACTGGACCAAGAACTGAGCCTTGGGAGACACCACATATCAGGGGTGCTGAGGAGGACATGTAGTTATAAATGTGAAATTTGAAAGAGAAGTGCCAGAGATACTGACCCAGAAACTCTATAATCTGTAAATAAAAATGAAGGGCGAATAAGTCAAGCAATACTCAAATGGAATACTTACCTTTATCTAAGCTCATAAGAATCTCATTAGTAATTTTAAGTATCGCTGTTCCAGTGCTATAATTTTGTTGAAAACCAGACTGGAATTTATCAACATATTGTTACCCTATTTCAAGTAGCTGATGAGCAACAGCTTTCTTGAGGATTTTAGAAATGAACAGCAATTTGTAAATTGGCCTATAATTGTCTAAAACAGTGGGATACAGGGAGGGGTCTTAAAACAGACAAATGCTGACTGTTTTAAAGTATTCTGGCATGCAGCCAGGTGATAGAGACTGACTGATAATAAAGCGAAGTGGGGGGGGGGGGACTTCTAACAAATTTAGGATATGCACATATGAGAAAGTATACTCAGGGAAATCAGGAAGAAATTGAATAATAGAATTGGTTGAGAAACCTGTACAGGTTGGAAAGATCCAGGTTTAATGTGCCCCATTAATATCATAGGGCAAGCAACCCCCCCCAATAAATAAATAAATAAATCAGTAAGTAAGTAAGTAAGTAAGTAAATAAATAAATGTCAACATGGCAGGAAAACTAGACTGACATGACGAGCTCTTTTCAGTGAGAGCGATCCAGTCAAATTTTGATATTTGATTTGTACTGACACGACACTTGACAACCTCTGTTTCACACCCAGTAAAGTCACCCAGGCACAATAAGGAGAACAAGAATACTAATGCTGTATGTGTAGCAGCAGAGTAGGACACCCAACAATACCGTCTTATCTGCCTTGTTTCTCCATTTATTGACCAGCTGTACAGACTTCCTCTATTCTCATCGTCTTTGGAAAGATGCCAATAGATATGAAGCGCATTTAACTAGTAAGTTAATTGCTTGAGCTCATTTATTTTGGAGGCGTGTGGCAGGCTGCTCCCGTGGTCTCAGAATCATCCCTCGTCAGCAGTTTGAACCAAAACGCAATTTCATTACTCTGATCTCCAGAGGTTACGCACTAGCAATACATGACAATCATCTTTACTCTCTTAACATGTGCTCTCTGTCTGACAGCGGCTATCCATCCTTTTTTCGATGTGGTATTTTCAAACAAAAGTAAACCGTGTACTTAAAAGGGACCTATTATGCTTCTTTCCGGCTAAAACTTTTTTTATTCTTGGTCTCTACTAGATGGCTTTGCATGACTCACAGTTTGAAAATCTTATTTCATTTTTCATTCATGCAGATTTTTTTTTTTTTAGTTTTGCCACCCTCGCTATAAGTCAACTTCCCTCTGATTGGCTGCCCCTTGCAAACAGAAGGTTTGAACAGCAGATTGGCGGAGCTGCTGTTCTCACAGTCAGAGCTCAGCCAAAAACACTAAAACTAGAGTCAGTTGATAATTCTGGGATTTTATAGTAGTAGGTATTGTAGCTTTAAAAGTAAATACTGGACAAATGTAACTATTCTTTGTATAAATTTTTGTGTAAAATAATTATAGATTTCCTGAATTGAAGAGCAACATAATCGCATTAAAAAGGGGCTTTGTACTCCCGGGCTAACGACAAATATAAAGACAAAAGCTTTAAATCTGGTGTCAGACTGTAATCACAGCACTGCAATGATTTCAAACTTTTTTCTAATATGAAAAACTTTCATAACTCTGTTTGTTTGTCAACTCTTTCCCAAATCATTAATTTAATTAAAATATCCCCTCCAACACAGTGCTGCACTGACACAAGAATATATAGCACTCTGGGCAAAATGTAATGATTTTTCTTACCAATAAAATTGCTATCCTCCGTACTGAAAACAAACGTCTGCTGCTCACACACTGCTATTGTTATCATCCTTTGGATGAAAATGTATTTAAACTGTGTCTCAGTACTGAAGCATGGTGTAATAAGAAAAATTACCAAATTCAAATAAGCATCTCAAAGAAAAGTAGAACCATTTGAAATATCTATTCTTTCAGATTTTTGTATTACTAGCCCGACTTAAAGAGCAACTCGGTGATCCCTCAGGCTGTCAGGGAATGACACTAACCATCCTCTTTTATGTCAAAGCCGAGGCAAACCCCAGCGGTCTCATTAGAGGAGGAGCAGAGTTTTGACTGAGTAAAGGGGAGAGCTCCTTCAAGGGCCAGTGAGAATGTTCAACACCAAATGAAATCCTGGCAGCAATTAGATGCACATCACAACCTCACAGAGTGCAGCTGGGGAAGAGAAGAAGCTGGACACAAGACATGCCCAGCATTAATGTGCACTCACTATTAAAGCTTAGCTAATTAGCTGATTAGTCATTTAGGGTATTTATGAGCTGTTTAGGAAAATCTTAAGCAAAAATGCCAAACACTGTTTTCAGCTTTTCGTTATTTCTTAGTCTTCTATAACATATAGAGAGCGCAAACAGTTAACCAAGAAAATAACTTTCAGATTAATTAATAATGAAAATAATTAATTCATCTGTCCCAATGCCCTAATGCCTGCTTACTGAAAATGCACATAAAAAGGATGCTGCTATTATAGTACATGTATTATTAATCAGTCTGTTAAATAATCTCTCCCTCTCATGCACATTATATATAGTTTTCCTTTAATTAAAAGATGTATTGATTAGATCATATAAAGTTCCCCCGCAGAGTTCGGGATCGCCTCCTTTATAGTAACGCCAGTCAAATAACATATATTAAAGTCAGACACAAATCTAAACATTTGATAAGCTGAGATCAGAGAACATTTGTCAGCCTCGGAGAATCTAAACTGATCTAAAGCTTATCAAAACAGTCGCTTATTCAGTTGACAAAAGGATTAATGCATAAACAGAAATGACCCTGTGTTGGCTTTGAACTGCATTTTACACCGACTGCAACGTGTTTGATTTATTCCACTCAGCACATGTTCCAATCAGCAGGCCAAACCGCACTGACAGAAAAACAGTATTCAGTGTCAGCCTTGAAAGTTTTAAGATAAAAATTTATATTATTTAGAGCTTGAATAAATAAAGCCGGAGCACACTGAGTAGCATAACATTTTCTCTATGAGGTCAGGATTCCTCATTGCTATGCAGCATGTCAGACTCGGCGTTGCATGAAAACTTGAAAAACTCTCTGAGAATTTCCAAATTTTAGATTTAGGCCAGCTGAGAGACAGGCTGAGAGACACTGTGATTTAAAATGACCAAACAAATGCAAATCTGGACGAGACAGCCAGACAGAGCAGAAATGTTTGCAATCAGACTGTCACTCTGTTGGACGGGCAGCTTCTTTAGCAGAGGGAGACATCTTGTGGCCTGCCTCTAAATGAAACTAACCTCTCACACAGCCACTTTGTATGCTGCACCAGTCGTGCACGGAAACCCTGAGTGGATATTTTTGCTAGGAGAGGCTTATACTGTGAAATGCCTCATATAAAATTCATCAAAAGGAAGAAATATTGCCATACACTTTGTAGGAAAATTAATTAAACAAAAAATACACCAAAGCTGCTCAGAAGGAACATATTCAGTGTACATTTATTGGACATAAAAATGTTAGTCCTTGTTGTTTGTTACATTTCCCCCCCAAAAAAAGTGCTGTTTTGTTGAGCTGAGGCAGCATGTTTTTTTCTGGTTCAGTTAAAAACATGCCCTCCCATTACTTATTTAAAATGTAGAGTAATTACAAAGATCTCTGGCGCAGCATATGTACAGTATATCCTCCCAAGCAAACCAGGTGGAGGGCAGATGCAGTCTGTATCAATAAAACACAGATGCAGCTGGCTACACCTGCTGTCTTTCTCCCTTGTTCCATTCCAGGCAGAATCCAAGAAACGCTGTCACTCAAGCTTTCACTCTGCAGCCTGCAGTCACACTTTGATAAACTCACTCCTTGAATTTCCTCACCGGTACTTTTGCAGGGATAATGTCTTTTTTTCCACATCTTGTTTGCTCAGCTGGAGGCTTTTGGTACCCTGAATCCATTCAGGGATAAGCACTTGCCAGCAGTCTAAAATTGCCACAGTGTAACCCAGCATTCCATCAGGAACTTTTTTTGCCCTCCTCATGTATGTGTTAAGAATAAAAAGCATATCCTTAAACGTTCCTGAGGCTATACACCAAATCTCTCCCTCGCCAGCATTTAAAGGACTTTTATTACAGAATACAAATTTTGAAAGCCAATTACACGTTCATAGTTTAAAAACCACAACTGAAAAAACAAACAATGAAGTACATTATATGGGCAAAAGTACCTGGGCACCCACACATTACTCCTACAGGAGCTGCTTGGCCATGAAAACCCATGACACTAAGCTCCCGACACAGAATTTTTGTGCAGATGCCAGAGGATGCCAGAGGAGTTTTGGAGCTGTGCACTTACTGAGTTACCACAACATTGGTGCCTCAGTACTTTATGTGGTCTGACACTTGGTGGCTGACTTGCTGCAATTCATAATCACAACATAAAATCATGACATTCTTAGTCGTATGATTTCTAAATTTAATTTTCTGACAACCTTACAGAGATTGAAATCTTTGTAACTGAAAACAGTATGTTAATAATACTAATTAATCACTTATTCTAACCTATAAAACTATATTCGATTAATTTTTATTTTTATAGCACCAAATCACAGCAGCAGTCACCTCAAGGCACTTTATATAGTAAGGCTAAGACCCTATGTAAGTATGCATGTGTGTGTGTGTGTGATATAAATGAGTTACATAGTGTTTTGATGCATTCATATGCAGCATGTCACACTGCGTTTATAATATCTGACTGTGACAGGCTGAGTTGTTATTAACTCAGCATGTCACATTAATCGCTGAGTTGTTATTAATAATGAAAAAAACATCCTTTCTAACCTCTCTAACACTCCACTTCAGTTAATATATAAATCATTCACCACAGTCATGGGGCAGGTTTACAGATGTATGCTGACGATATGGTGATATATGTCTCAGACAAAAATGTCTCGTCTGTTTCTTTGCATCGTTTACATTCCATAGCAGCACGACTTTAAAACTCTCAGCATTAATAAAACTGTCAGTTTGCCTCTCTTCCAGGGCTCGGTACTGAAAGAAGCCCATAAGTTAAATTTAGAGGCAATTCACAGAACAGACCTCATTTAGATATTAGATTCTCTTTCATTTACCTTCAGAACCTTCAGGTGAACCCTGAAGCTACTCAGCTACTTTAAATCTTACTATACTGCAGTCTGAAAAAAAAAATAAATACAAACATACAGTACATACAAAAATAAAAATCACTTAGTCATCTAGGAGGAAAGAAATCTCACAGAATCCAGTGAGCTCTTTAGAACGGCATTATCTTTCAAAATGTTTGTTAAGGCAGACTGCATTACTAGGTGCTTGACTGTATACAAGTTTATACTCGTGGCAGTGAAAACACCTGTATTGAAAGAGGTGTGGCCTAATAATAAGGCATTTCCAACAATAGGTGATGTCTAAGCTCCTCTGTCTAAAGGTGCAACGGGTTGAAAAATTAAGACGATGCAAAGTAACAAAAATAGCAGAAATGTAAACATGTTCACATGCTGGTACAAAAAAGTATTTTGGTATTTATGGGTAATTTATTTCTTCAAGATGACTAAAAAAGGTGATAAATTATTTTATAGCTTTACTATTTAAACTGCATTAAGGCTTAAAGTTAGGCCATTTCCACTTTAACTCACTGGTAGGCTTAGTAGGCTTCACCCCTGTTAATTGACTGAACTGGATCTCTGCAGCATGTTTGTGGTGTTTTCAGATATTTTAGTGGATTTATCTGAAAGAAAAAAATAGATGGCCTGCTGTGCGGATCATTCATTTGCATGTTACTTAGCAATAATACCTGGTGATGGTGTCAGTTTAATGGAGCTATGCAGTATACTCCATTTGTCCATATATGATCAATTCTGCCTTAAAAACAACAACAACAACAACATGGCACAAACATGGCCAAATTACTAATGCTGATGTTTCACAACAAGGTATCACAAACCAGTGGGTTCATCTTTTATATACAGTCTATGATATTGACCAAATAGTCTTGAAGAGTAATCTCAGAAAGCAACTCCACACTTTGAAAGGTGCAGTGCATAACATATTGGCTAAGAGACCAGGATGTAGATCCCAGAGGCCATTAGTGGACTAAATATGACTTCTGAGGCAATCAAAAATCAAAAGACCTTGTGATATGAACCATTAGTCATTTGTGCTCCATCTGTGTTCAGTAGATTAGGAAAACTTGGGAGTACAATGCGTGCTGTTGTTTGAATATCATGATGCCAGGAGGCTGATAATCTACAACAAAACATAATGGCTCTATTGGTTTTGGACAGAGCCATATTTGTGTCCGGTGTCTCCACCTAACAAGCCAATTAACTTAAGAGGTTCTGTCAACGGGCACCTCCGATGTCTGCCTATGGTCGTATGCCGGATGTGCAAGTCAGCATAAAGCACCCTCGCACAGCATCCCCTCCATGAATTCCTTCAGTATTCCTCCTCAGTGCCATTGACTGGACTGCCAATGCTGCACTTAGAGTAACAGCAATTTTCACAGTAATCTTTTCTGATACTGAGTACTGGAATAAACACATTAAGTATTTGTAATCTGGCCTGTCATCTATGCTCGGTGCGTCAGATTTGTTTATTTCATTGTTTGCACTATACTCTATTTTATCTCTACTCTCCTTTTCATGCTCTAGGCAGCAGTGTAATTTTGTGCTCCTTCACACACCTTCTTCCTTTCATCTCTCCTAATGCTTCCAGTTGTGCATCGAGGCACTGGCTCTGCTCCAAAGCAGGCTGAATCACAGTGATGGTGTCAGTGCTCAGCTGAGTCCCAGTCCCACCTCAATCTAAGCACAGCGCAGCCTCTTTTTCTGTTTTCTCTTTCTCATTTGTTTCCATTTTGTGTCAGCGCTCCCCTTCAGATCTATTTGTCGCTTTTCACCCTTTCCACCTCTCTCTGGTATAAGGAGCTATTCTTTTGTACTTTTCTCCACGTTGCCTATTTTCTCTCTCTGTCTGCATCTCTGACACTCAATCCTGTCTTCTGCTTCTTTTACTCACCTTTTTCTTTTCTTTGACCTCCAAAGCCAACATCAGCCTCCAGACAATACTGCAGCGCATAAAGTAAAACACCAGCTCCTGGCTCTAGCTTTGGCAGGCAAGACTTAATGTAATATTAAAAAGGAAGTTTAAACCAAAGGTCTTTTGTTACACCATAAACGAATAGATCTACGGGAAGTTCAGTGACAACATAGAAGATCAAGCGTAACGGGATAAACATGTTAGGATCAGCTCTCTGCAGTGGCATGGGCCGGCTAAAGTGCTGAGCTGGTGATCGATTGAAATGATATTACACCAGCTTCGGCATGCATCCTGCATATACACAATGACAGATGATTTATTTGGTGTGAGCTAGTCTTGCAGGCTTAATCCACAGCAATGATTCAGGGTGTGTTGGGGTGCTTACGCTTTTGAGTATTAATGAGGTAATCAATCACACGCCACTTCACAGACAGTAAGGCACCAAGATGGAGGCATGAGATTAATTTGATAATGAAGTAAAGCCTCCACCAAGACACTTATTTGGCAAATCATATATATTATAATCTAAAAATGGTTTTCTTTAATGTGATGTTGTGTCATATACAGCGTCCTAGCTACCAAAAACTGTAATCTGAGCACGGCTTGTTACCACAGACTGATCCAGGGACATTCAAGGCTATGTTTCTATGTATATTTAGAGCACCGCATGGGCAGAACATTCCCAGCCTCTACCATCTGCCAGCTTTTAAATATACGAGAGTCGTTCTCCACCAGTAAATTACAGCATCTCTCCCCCCAAAAAATATTTCATTACTTGATGCAAAGGGAGTGATTGCACTTGGGGGCGCTGATATTTCCCCTATGAGATTTCTCAATACGACTGCACCCATACCCAGCTCATTAGCTGAAACATCTGGTCTTTCCTGTCACTGTCAGGCATGCCAAGTTTCTCCAGCCACTGTTACTTTGTCTAAAATGCTACACATACGTACACGCATGCATGTACTGAAATAGATCCGAAAGGACATCTGAAAAATGTTATCAAACTAAAGTGAAGTATTAGTATGCTACAACTAATATGGTCGAATAGCTGCAAAACTTTGTACTAAGAGGTTTAAATAGGAAAATCGAGCCGTATGTTTATTCTAATGATGTCCTTTTAAAAGCCATACCAAAATGGATCAATTAAGTGCATCAGCAGAGGTATCTGAATGATTCAGTGCATATATTTTCTCAGGTTTTTCCACATACACAGAGCTAATTGTCGGATGTTGTCTAGACCTTGTGTGAGTCATTTTGTGTTGATGTTGCTGAAGTATATAATGGGTAATCTCAATTCCATCCCATCTTATCTCCTATGAGAGGACCTGCCTCTCAGCCTCCCACAGAAAGATCAGCAGGCCGAGGGAATCGAGGAAGGGGGAATTCAGGCAGCTCTATGAATCTTTAATTAGTCCCCTCTATACTTAGGCCCTCTGAGCATCTCCAGTTTCTGACATTTAGCTGAAATGTGCCCTTTGTATGCAGGGATATGAAGAAGCCAAGGTCATCTGACTGATCACAGCAATATCAAAATGCATCTTTATTAGCTCATATGCGCTGTGTTGTTTTTGAGAATATGACTCAAACCTGATGAGTCATTTAAATGTGCAAGTCTTCATAGTAGGTGTCAGGTTTGGTTTGAGTTGAAAAGCCAAACCTCTACTTTTAATGTGAATCACTGTCACTAACAAAAAAAATAAATAAATAGCAACAGTAGCGCTACATTAGAACAGCTAGGTAATTAGTATAAATCGTTTGCCTCTGTTTCACTGCTGGTTCCCAAAGAAACTGTGCAGCATGAGACACCCGTCTCAGGCTGGGTTTTCATCACTCAAATCAATGGCCCATTTCATCGAAATACAATCCTTCCCCTGTCTCTGCAGCAGGACGATTAAGTTCCGCTCAGATTCTGCTGACATAATTTTATTTCTTTCGTAAAGACCTGAAAATTGAGAAGGAAAAACTGGAGTTCACAAAAAAATAAAATAAAAAATGAAGGCACACAAGTTAAGACAAATTACCTTTTCATCTCTACAATGACATTGTTCCTGTGACATTATGTGCTTTAGATTTTTGTGATCGGAGACAAATATTTAGAACATTTGGTGCCATTACTACGATGAAGACGACAATCCTTCTGAGGTATTTACAAAGAAAAACAGTAACGTGTTAAAAACCCTACTGGTCTTGAAAACAGCATATGCTTGCTTCATAATGCATGATGCATGATGCCAGCAGAGATTTGTTGAACCATATGGCACCTCAGTAGATTAAACGTTTCGGAGGACACTTTTAAGAAAGTAACTTTCATTTCTCCTTCAAGAAAAATTACAGCTAATAGCAGTCACAAAGTGAAGAACTGGACCCAGCATAAATATTGGCATCACTATAAAGGCGAACGAAACACATTCCTGCTTTGTAAACAGAGATAAAGTGCTGCTTTATTAGTATTCCTCAGAAACTTTTCCTCTTCCACCCACGTACCCATTGTTCTCCCTAAAGCTACTTTATCTTTTCACAAACATGTCATTTATACTAGTATTTTTAAAAATAAAGTAGGGATTATGTTAAGAAAAAAAAGCTAAATTACGCAGTGACAGCATAATTTGAATCAAAGTGATGTCTCCTCTACTAACGATATCTGATTTGAATGATTATGCTCATCATGACATCATGACAGTGCTCATTTTGGAAATGTAACGTCTTTGAGCAGATCTCCCGGTGTTTAGAAACATAAACAGACTCATTTTTCACTTCACCCCCGGGCAAAATGAAGCGCTGGAATCGTAGTTTTATAATGAATATTGAACAGCTCACAGTTGTTGGTATTTCTGCCTGAGGCTTTGTTTCTGTTCAAATTTTGCTTTCAAGCTTTCTATTAATAATTTCAAATTAAAGATTTTTAACACACAATTTGACACTTCCCATTAAATATTTTGTTTAAATATTAATGAATCAGCAATTAACCTGCTGAGACATTATGAAATATTGCAGAGAGAACATGTTCAACCTCTCATTGTAATCTTGTTTGGGATTTTTTGGTTTTAGCCCTAAATGATTGAGTGGCTACACTGATCACACAAGAGGTGACACCTACATGAGGAGCCTTACTTACTGTGGTGAAGTTCTCTGGACCACAGTCCTTGCCTCTGTATTTGCAGTCAAGCAGCATCTCCTCTATGTTATGACTAGTCCTCTGCACAAACTCCAGCATGTTGAAGGTCTTGCTGGGGAAAAACTTGGTGTTGCTGTCTGTGGGTTGCCCTATAGCGGCCATGAAATCATCAAAGTCTCCTTGTTCCACACCCAGGAGTCCAGCCATCCAGAAGATATCATTCCTCCGGAGCTGGGACTTTCGAAAGGTGTTGTAGTTGCAGAGGGTTATGGCTGGGAAATACATGACGGGACTGTCCATTTCATCCAGAATTGTAACATGGGGGTATTGATAATACTCGATCACACGGTCGGCCACTTGGAGCAGGAAGATGGAAAGCGAGGCGCTGAATGCAGCAGCCCAGAGCAGCCGCCGGAAAGTCACTCCACCGGGCAGAAATATGTGGCTCAGGCCGTGGAGCGTACAGTTGGCCCCGAAAACAGTGATGTCTGATGGGGGACGTGGCGCTTCCTCCTCTGGAGCTCCCATTTTCTCCAAATTTTTCCTCAGTCAAGTTTTGCGGTTGTCAGATGTCGTGTGGCTGCAGCGGTGCCCTAACAAAAACTGATGGTAGCAGAGAGGTTTAGCCAACCAAGGGGAGGCTGGACAAGACAGTGTCTGGTTTCCCTTTCCCACCCGAGGGAGGGGAAAGGGTTGGATATCTGGAGCTGGGAAGCAGCAATGAACTGTAATATCAACCATTCCACAATAAGATCTTAGAGGGCACATTGAATGCAAGAGATAGAGTTTCAACTGGGAAGTAAGCCTCACTTCCCTCGCGGGTAGCAGTGGATAGAGTCCAGATTGATGCAGCAGAAAGGCAAACGTAAAAGTGAAGCACATTACTGACCTCTGGTACTCAAATACTATTCTCTTCTGTTAAAATTCATTTTCTAGTGGAAGCTTCCAGACATTTATTTGTGTTAACTTGTGAATACTTCCCTTTAACACTTGCATTGGAGACTTTTACTGTTTTATCTCAAACTGAATGATTCACTGTCATTTAATCAGTGGCAGCCGGTCAAAACCCTCGGAGACATCATAAATATGATGTCATGCAGATAAAAACATGGCTGTTTGACAGCCAGCTGACATTTTCAAGCTACAACATGTGATGAATTCTCAATTAGCTTCACATTTAGCTTGAGATGCCACACACCTCAGAAGCTACACTGGAGTAATAATTTAGTGCTTTCTTTAATAGCACCTGCATAGGGATTGTTCTGAAAGGTCAAAGATTTGCTCCTTCATGGTTTTCAGTTAACTTTTAATTCCTCCTGACAGAATCTAAATATGACACCCGTGTTAATCATGTTATGAAGTGTGTAATTGGTAAGATTTTATTTTATTTTTTTACATACAAAGCATTATGTTAGAGGGTAACATACATATCTGACTTATTTCTTTTAAACCATTGAAATGGGTTAAAATAAGTACACTAAGTTCTTGTCAGTACACATGTACCTGATCCTTTAAGTTTAAAGCAAACATCTTCTTCTGTCCTGCCGCAGTCTCCTTATCATGAGTTTTGTAACTGCATCAATTATTAATGCGCCCTCCTGCATATTTTTTAACTCATGCACAGAGGTGTATATTTGCAGAATGTGAGCCTGAGGCTACTTCAGTTCACACTGGCGAGAATCTGTCTCGACTAGAATTGATCAGCTTAGAGGAGCATTCATTTAAAGCAAAGTTAATAAGGTAACTGATGCTGGGACCTCAGCCACAGCTTTAATGGCCTGCCAGGACTACTTATAACAAGGCTGGTTAACCAGTTCAGACCAGCTTTCTTTCCCTACTAAGTAATCTCTTATATTTACTGATTTATATCTACTTCTTTGTGCTTTTTTGATGCTTCCATCTCACTTTATTGTTCCTCTTCTTTATTCAGCTATGTGCACTTACGTCCTTTAGTTGCTGCAAGTGACAGCTGACTTCTGTGAGTCGTATTGTCTTGTATTCATGATATGTGCATCTAAAAGTTTAAGCAACCCAGCAAAATTATTAGGTGACTTTTATTTGTCTCTTTGAGCACTTCAGCACAGTGTGCCAACATTATTAGATCGATCTATTCAAATCCTGTTCTGAATACTTCCACTTGTACGTCTATAACTTCACAAAATACCTAAAACTTGTGCACAGAGAAAATGACCTGAGTTCCATGCCAAGAATCTGCATGAGTGACGAGAGCTGGGTGGGAACCGAGGTCTGGCCCCAATCAGCCCAACAGCCTCCTCTGCAGTACATGCCATTGTGTGCCCCCCTCATAGTGTATTAAAAAGGCAGGAGATTATTGGCTACACCAACACAATCGTCACTCACCATCATATGTGGTGAAAACTGGACTTTAAGCAGCATGTGCAAAGGAGATGCAAAAGGAGACGACCTCACATGGGAGATCATCAAAAATTAAAAATTAAAGTCAGATATGGTTTTTGCTTTTTGTGGGTGGAACAGCAGAACGTATTCATCACATCTAATAACAACCGTGTTACAAAGGATTTGCAACCAATTGGAAGTCCAATAGCAAGCTCCCTGTAAATTTTAAGATGTTGCTTCAACACATCTCTGACTCCAATTTTCCTTCTCACCTCTGTTTTGGTCCCCACCAACTCTCAGGAGAAATATCTGGTTCTTCACCTGAAAACAGTTTCACAATGTTCACCAGCTAGTTGCTAATTTTTGTTTCTCTGCAGTTTGGAGGCAGGCGAATCATTCTGAACCAGACTTTCATGAAAGAAAATCTGCCTCCTGATGCTTGTGAAAGCAGTGGAAATGAATGTGAAAGAAAAGGCTGTGGGCAATACGACCGAATGAATAAACTGAAGGCACTAAAACACTTTGAGGGTAAACTGCAGGGTGACTCTTGGTTACATTACGACAAACAACACAACAACATTGCTCATTACTCACCGTCATTTACTTCTCGGCTAATGTAAAAATATTGATCGGTGCAGCTTTAAGAGCTCTAACATTATTAATTAAGTTGTTACCTCCCCATATGCACTTAACACTGTCATAGCCCTAACTCTATCATTTAATGTGTGCCAGCCGGAAACGGACTGTACGTACACCATCAGTCATATGCAGTAAGTACTGATGGTACGTACTTTGGCATGCATAGTGCACATGCACTCATATTTATCATTTTGTTTTGCATTTCTTTGATTAAAAAAGGTGTCCAGCACTACGCTTTTTGTCACGTTTTCTGTGATCAGTGTGACACAAACTGTAATGTCCATGAATATAAGGCTTGTCTGCAAACCCACTGGCTAGTCTGCTGACTTAACCTCTTGGGCCAACAGCTGATTTTTTTCAATTATTCCTGTGTAGCTGCACATATCCAGGGATAAACTTCCTGTTCACCCTTCGGTCATTGTTTATAGATGTACAGCATTGTTTTTTGCCTTTTCTTGCCAACTATTTGTGTGTTTTAATCTTTCTCTCTCTTCTCTCCTTTCTCTCTCTTTCCCCTCACCCCTCAACTGGTTGTTGGTAGCTTTCTGTCCCTCCTTGAGCCTAGTTTTGTTTTGCTGGAGGTCTCTTCCTGTTAAAAGGGAGTTCTTCTTCACTACTGCTCCCAAGTGTTGCTCATAAGAGAGCCTCTGATTTTCTAATATAGTGGGCTCTTCACCTTACAATATAAAGGTGGAATAATTGCTTATTATTTTTTTAACCTTTAATAAAACTCTTGAGATTAAAATGATTTTTTACAGTGTCCAGTCCAAGAAGGACAGCAGTACTGTCATAAGTTGCATAAATTAATATAAATTAATAGCACATAGATATATAAATCCATACACCAGTTAAGTACTGGCAAAATAAATACATGAATTAATTAATTAATTAATTAATTAATTAATTAAATAACCACAACCCAAATGTATAAACTTCAGTGTCAATATAGAACAAATTCAGGCAAAATATCTGCAGTCAGCACGTCAAGTCATTTAACATGGCCTTAAAATCAGTAAGTAATAAAATTTACTGAATTGAACAAAATGTTTCAAATTGACCGAATAGTTTTAGAGTTAACAAAACTAAACTGCAGTCAGAATGTGGTGTTTTTTCAGTCTCCAGATTAAGCTCAAGCCTACAAAGCAAACGACCAGCAGGAACCAAAAAGCTTTAAGTTGCGCGCATTCATATGCAAATATTTGTTTGTAGTGATTAAGGTCAACTAATGCGCTTAGTGAAAATTGCTAAAATATCCCTTTAATTTTTAAATCTATTCCTGAATTCAAAACAAACAATGTGATATTATAGGATGGTGTATGAATAGCATGCCGGTGGGGGCCCATTTCGCTCATTATTTTTACAAATAAATATTCTACAGACTAAAATAACACATAAAAGGTCAGAGTGTGGGTTCGTGACATGAAATGACGAGCAACACGCTATGTTGCAACATCAGGATGCAACAAAAACGAATCATTTGTTTGTTGTTTTCCCACCAAATACCATTTAAAATTTGACACATGCAATAAAATAACAGACAAACAACCTCAAACCTCGATGGGAGTTCTTAAGAAATCAAGAAGTTCAGAAAATATTTTAAAGGTGTAGCACACTTTAGTCGAGCATTGACGTGTGTGTACATAAAAACAAAAAGGGAACCAGAAAGCTCTTAAACCTTGAAGATAGCCAACCAACAGGAGAAAAAAAAAAAGCATAAAAATGTGAAACTATAAGGGTTCAGATAGAACAACTTAAAGAAGGTATCTTTAAACCATGACTTAATGTACAGGCAGTTTGCTGAGGCACTGAGACTTTCTGTTTGTGAATTCATTAGTGACTTCTTCATTATGCTTTCAGGAAAATCAGCACTGATGTTGTGTAAGTACCATCTCCGCTCTTCTTTATCATCTCTCGGGAAATGGAATTATCTTTCTTCAACTACAACAAACGCTAAAGTTGTCACAGTGTATTCGTGTAATTAATAGGTGCACTCTAAGTGAAGTGCAAGCCACTGCTCAATCAATACACTGTGGAGTTTTTCCAGCTGCTTTAAGTTAAGTGTACTGGTTAATGCGCTGCCGCAAGAAATCAGCAGTTCAGTACATCATGGCTTCTCTGTGGCCTGGGAGCACCTTCTTTCACTCTACAGCAAGAAGAAAACGGAGCTGAGGCTGGATTCACACGTGTCATGGTTACTGATGTCAGATATCCAAGTCCTCCTTCTCATCAGCCACTTTGTATCCCGACCGTGTCGAGACTGTCAGTGCTGAATCTGACAAAGGGAATGTTATAGGTGACTACTGGAACATCTTTTGAAAAAGTATAAGGTTCGTTTAAATACTGACTGTGGAGGTAAAGTGTCAGACCTGCCCATCCGAAATCTTCCGAAAATCCTAATTAGCTTGCTATCTTTGTGGCAGGAAGGCCAGCAGTCACAGCTGGGAGGTACAATGTCCTGCATGAGTAGAATTCAAGCCACAGTGACTTTATGTAAGTGTTGCCCAACTGTCTTTCCTCATTCCTCTCATCACATGTCGACAAGTCCTTTCATGTATTTCCAAAATCAAAATATAGAAAAGGAGCCAAGTTTGAAAGTGCTGAGCTAACACATTAATGTGACAACACTTTTCACATCAATAAGCTTTACAGAGATAATGATGAACAAGTATGCAAATAGGCTCATTAAAATGCAGGGTGAGAGCTGGATGCTGGAATTCATCTCAAAATGTTTTAAACCTCAGACCCCCGAACCTTCTGGGAGTTAGGCTTTAGGGTTCGCCTAAGTGATGGTGTCTTTTAGTGACCGGAGGGACTGAATGCTAAATAGCAAAAAACAAAAACAAAACAACAAAAAACAGAAGAAAACAAATAAGAAAAGCCACTCAATGATCTAAACTCATAGTCTGCTTTCTCTTCTTTCCCAGAACTTTTAACCATTGCCAATCTCATCAAAGTGTGCAAATGCAACTGCTGTGACTGACAGACTGTTGTTGGGTTGCACATAATGTTATTTCCATTAGATCCAATGATGTAAATCATAAAACATTAAACATTAAAAATGTCCATTACAATTTCCCAAGGCGTGTTGCAGGAAATGGCTTGTTCTGTCCAACAAAAGTCCATTATTCCAAAATATTTAATTCAGTTCAACTTCGGAATTTCAACAGACATTCACAGTTCAGGCCCGAAGCTGTGGATGTTTAATCTTTTTAAGCACTCAAATGATGACTTAATTATGTAAATAGTTTATCAGAACAGAGCAAAAATGAATGCAATTTGTGCAAATGTGCAAACAGACTGATCCTCAAAACCTTCTATTTGTTAGGGGCAGCCAGAATAAAAACAAGGAGCTGCAGTTTAACAAAAGAGCTCCCCTTTGACCAGCACTATTTTATTTTCTTTTTGCAATCAAAACACCTCATTTCCATGAGCTTCTATGGTGCAAAAACTATTTTAGATTTGCCTTTATTTCATTCTGCACGTATGCAGAAGTACTCACTGGTCATCTGAATAAGCCAGGACTACATACTACTCACACATTTTAATGCCAGTGCAGTATCTGCAGCTACCATCCGCTGGTCCACTTTCACTTCATAAGAAGTGATCAGATTTTTAAATGGCAATAATCAGAGTCTGTGGCCTCAGTGAGTGTACAGCGCAGCTGCTTTCTCTTATGGCAAGCAGGAAATGGGCAGCGATTAATGAGGAAATTCAATATTTCAGTATTGACCCAAACACAGGAGAATCCTTGATAAAATGGCTGTCACATTAGCAAAAGGAAGGTGCTCGAATTGGCGCTTGCAAAGATGCAGTGGTGTACACTGTATCTTTGCTTCACATGCATTACGGCTTCAGAGGAGACAACGATCTTTGCATTTCGTAGTAATGACAGAAACCCTCCCCAGTTTGTTTTAATACCTAACTCCATGCTGACAGTTATTCATCAGGCACAAACGGCGTTCTTCATACAGCTGCCAAAGTAATCACACTGAGTATGAAAGGCTGAAAAGCTTCACTGTGGGTACTTCAAAGAGCTTTCAAAAATTAATTTCTGTCCATCTAAGACAGCAATTACTGTAGCTCTAAGCACAGTTAAGGGGAATAAAAGGTGACTTTTCCCTTATCCTTTTAAGAGAGCAGTTTGGAAACAACGCTCTCAAGAAGCAAATCTTAAAAAACAACAACAACAAAAAAAAAAAATCCATCTGATACATTTTTGTGCATGGTGCGAAGATCCGGCCTCTTCAAAGAGTGAACTTTTCAGAAATGTATAAAACTAATTTCACAGGTTTGTCTAAGGGTCAGAGAACACTGCTGTAGCATTTTATTCTCAAATAAGACAATATTCTATTTTTCTGAATAACTCCATTTTCCTCAAAGTCATACACGAGACAAGCCTGTAACCTGTGCTGTCATCACCAGACGACCTTTTAAGTCTGACGAATGACGGACTACTTCAGCTTCAAGAGAGGATAAGAAAAGTCCAGGTCACTTTCTAGGAAGCACTTTAATTCTCTAATCTTTGAGGATGAAACTTAAAATTAAACGTCCATCTTAAAATCGAATCAATGGTTACTTTTACCAGTATGTGAGGTGATCCCTAACCTGTGATAATAGACACTTTTCTCCAGGGCTATCTGGATAATGAAGGGGAGGATCTTAATTTGCTGACTTAGTGGAATTTGTGTTACATGGTATTGTTGGAGCTTTTATTTCTGAATCTGTTGCTCTTACCCCCCCTGCCTGAACAAGGGCTCAGGTCTCCAGGAAATTACAGTGAATAGTCCATTGTTCAAAAGTTCACTGACTCCATGAACACAAGAAAAATATCCAGGAAGCTCCACTTGAAGCTCCACTTGATGAAATCACTGATAACATGGACACTCTAGGTCTGAGAGATGTTTCTAAATATAGCTTTCTCTGTCCTTTTCTTGGTTTCCAGCCAAATTTAGCAAAGTGCTGGCTCTAACTGAGTCCAAGTGTTGTACCTCTTATAGAGAAAAATGTTTATTGAAAATCCCATCAGGCTGAGTCAACCCAACTAGGAAAATTCCAAAATTTCGAAAGGGAAAGCTTTCATATATTCAATATCCATTACATACAACGTGAAATATTCCAATCTTTTTTGCTTTAATTTTGATCAGAAATATTTCAAATTATTAGAATATTTAATTTACAGTTTGAGTAAATTGTTTTTCACACAGTATACATGGCATGTATTTCTCTGCTTTGTTCAGTAAACGTAACAGCAATCATGGGGAAAGCTGCTAACTTGACAGTTGTCCAGATGACAATCAACAACATCCTCCATGAGGAGGTTAAGCCACAGAATGTTAGTACTGAAAAGTTTGCAGACTGCTTTATTAAAGCTTATTTAGATCATTGGAGGGGAAACGTCACAGGAAAAAGGTGTACAGGCAACACAGATGATCACAGCCTTGTAAAGATTGTAAAGAAAAGATTGTCCAAGGACTTGGACGTGAACTGAGGCCGATGTCAGTGCATCAAGAGCCACAATGCTCAGACCACAAGAGCCACAATGCTCTTGTGGCTCTTGATTCAGGATGAGAGGAGCAAATATCACATTCCTAATCTGAAGCAACTTCTGAAACACAGACAGTGTCAGAAGCAGCTTATCCTGGTAAAGAGAAAAAGGAACTGGACTGTTCTGCGGTCTAAAGTCCTGGTTTCAGAAAGTAGGTTTTACATTTCACTTGTAAATCAAGGTCCTAGAATCTGCAGGACGAGTGAAGAGGCATATAATCCAGGGTGTTTAAAAGTGCAAGGTGACATTTCAAATTTTTAGTTTGATTCAATTCAGTTTTATTTATATAGTGCCAAATCACAACAGCAGTTGCCTCAGGGTGCTTCACATTCTCAGGCAAAGACCCAACAATAATACAGAGAAAACCAGAAATCTACCAGATGCTTCCATCTGCTGACAAGCTTTATGGAGATGCTGATTTCCTATTACAGCAGGACTTAGCACCTCGCCACAGTGCCAAACCTAGTACCAAAAGGTTTGTTGACCATGTTATTAATGAGCATATTTGGCCAGTCAGCTCTCCTGGCCTGAACCCACGGAGAAGACCACGAGAAACACCTGACCTCAAAATACCATCAAAGCAGCCTGGGCTTCAGTCACGCCTCAGCAGTACCACAAGCTGATCACCTCCACAACACCGATGCAGGAGCTCATGAGGAAATGTAGCCCTAACCAAGTACTGAGTACATTACATTTCTGTATTGTAAATTCTTGTTTTGTGATTGCTCTTAGGCAATATACTAATAATCTGAGTTACTGAGGTTCTGGTTTTCATGGGCTATAAAACATAATCATCACAATTAAAACACCAAATTCCTGAAATGCTTCATTTTACATGTAATGAATAGAGAATATATGAAAGTTAATCTTTTGGAATTTCAATTATGAAAAAAAGATCTTTTTTCAGATCCAGATATTCATTTTTTTTGAGACACACTAATATGAGGCATCAACATGGTATCTTACTGCAAAACAACTCACTGTAGGTTGGTCCAATAACGTAGGCAGGATCATAATTTTAAAAATCCATTTGGCAGCAAAAGCCCAGAACTCTGAAGCCAAGGACTTACAAGCCACCGTTAAGAGAGCAGTCTTTCTGTCATTGTAGGCTGGACAGTGACCACTTCTTTTAATAATCTGAGATATCAAAGGAACCAAGGAAAGAAAGAAAACATGACAGTCGTGCTTGTTTTGCATGTTTGGTGAGTAACAGACAATATGAGAGACGTTCTTTTCGTTTGCTCTATAAGAAGGGAAAATAAGACACTTAGCATTGAAGGCTGCAGCTTTTTTCATCCTTCATGTTTTTGCAACAAAATTACAATTTTAAATCTTCATATGGGTCATGACGTTTCCATGCAACTCCAGCATCTTACAGAAAAAAATATGAGCAATGTTTATTATTGCCCCATTTAGTGTTGAGAAAGGCAATAAAGCAGGGGGAATGCTTTGTAACTGACAAGTCACTACCCACGTCTGTGCACTGTCTTTCTGCTTCTCAGTCAGATGCACTCTTTGTTTGTCTCGTCCCATTTCAAAACACCGAGGTAGCTACATGTACAGCAAAAATGCTCAGCTTGAGGCTTCATAACAAGACATCTATAATCAATGGGGAAAGGCAAGATGGCTACTTTTATATACAGTCTGTGCACCAGACAGGTAATGCATGTGTTGTGTGGTTAGGCAACGTGAAACTGTACAAACAAGAGAAACTTGCAAAGTCAAAGACTATTACACTCTTTTGTTTTCCACCCTTCAAAATATGTGGGAGGAAAAAAATATCCTTTGCAGCTATGCAATGTCATGACATTGCAGTTCTCAGTATGATCAAATGGCTGTCTGTGAATATCAAATAGTATTTCTACTTCAAATGAACCTTAAAAGTAAAGTAAAAAGTTAAGAGGACAGTCTTGAGCAGTCCATTGTTACTTTGACCATGGAAAGAGTAGTTTGACAAAATAAACTGAACTGAAGGTCTGCATTCTAATTCAATTTTATTTACATAGCACCAATCACAACAACAGTTCCCTCAAGGTACTTTATATTGTAAAGCAGAGAAAACCCCAACATTAATATGAGCCCCTACGAGTCAGCACTTTGGTGACAGTGGGAAGGAAAAACTCCCTTTTAACAGAAAGAAACCTCCGATAGAACAAGGCTCAGGGAGGGGCGGCCATCTGTCGCGACCGGTTTGGGGGTGAGCGGATGATGATGGGACAAAAGACATGCTGTGGAAGAGAGCCAGAGATTAATAATAACTAATAATTAAATGTAGAGAGGTAGTGAGTGAAAAAAGTGACTGAAGAAGAAACACTCAACGCATCATGGGAATTCCGCAGCAGCGTAGACCTATTGCAGTGTAACTAAGAGGGGATTCAGGGCCACCTGATCCAACTAACTATATGCTTTATTTAAAAAAAAAAACGTTTTAAGCCTAATCTTAAAAGTGAGAGGGTGTCTGTCTCCCGAATCCAAACTGGAAGCTGGAAGCATCTTAGCAGATGAACTGTACTCTGTTGTTGTCACGTAAATAATTGGGGAACAGCGACAGCAGTTGATTTTACATTTACATACATTCTATTCAGTGGTGAAGACCGTGAGACGCTTTTGAACCCTGACTGAACAAATATTTTGGACAAGGCTCTTCTGTTCTGCCCCTCTATCAAGCAGAGAAACACGCTCATCCTGCTTCTTAATCGTAAAAAATTCATGAAGTATCTGTTGTGATGTTGACTGATGGAATCCATTTATCACTCATCATTATAGCTAAGTAGTTTGCTGTATTTAGTCAGTATGATATCTTTAAAGCAATGCTGATACCAGTAAATAGACTTGAGAATTTTGGCGGCCCCACAGTCTAATGTCCTCCGTGCCTGTCTTTGCACTGCGGTATAAGTCAGCTAACTGGATTAGCACTGACAATCAAAAATAGGAATTGGACAGTGCACGTCAATAAAGAATTACTCCCTCTTCGCATTAATGCCTAGGCGTAAAGTTTGCATGGAGAGCGCAAGCTTGCTTGTGACTCACACCCACAGCCATTAATTATAGTGGCTATAAATTGCTTCAGACCAATTAATATACTACTGGAGGGAGCTTGATTGTTTTGATAGCTGTCTAACAGTTGTCTGGAAAATGAAACAGAGGAGAAAGACAGAATTACTGGAAAGGCAGATGACCATGAAGTGCTGCGTGGTTTTTGTCTGCTCACTTCTCTCTCGGGGAGACTGGCTAGAAGTCCTTCAGAGGGACGTCTGACACCTATGCTGGCTGGATGTTCGACTTTAAAGGCTGACAGAGGCAATCAGTCACTCCGTCCCTCCCCTGGTATTCATTATGTTGTTTCGGTTTAGACTTGTGTTTACTTCTTTCGCAAATTGTAACACATTCCCCGCTGTGCCATTGGTTAGAGAAAGTAAATAAGAAGATGTGATGACATTTAATTCAGGTAAAAACAGACAAGGAGGACCTTTTGAATAGGCTTGTAAGGAACAACCTTTATAAGGGAAAAAAGTCTTAATTTCACTCTAATTTTGGAGGTTTGGGCATCTAATTTAATTTTATTGCTATTTTATTTTGATTGATGATTGATGTTTTTCACTCCACCAACAGCATTACCATTAATTTCCTTATGTATTTGTATTTTATAAGATCTAATTGTAATGAATCTTAAATGCTGATTTAATATTTTTGTACGCTTCTTAAAGTAATTTTAATTCTTTGATGTTTGAAAAGTGCTACATAAACAGATCTGCCCAGTCATCCGTGCACTGGATAAACTGCAGAAGTTACTTGTTTACATATTTAAATTTGTCTCCTGGTTTTGTTAATAAACCTTCAAAGACAAATGCGTGGTCTCCTCTGGTAAGCTGAGGCGTGACAGACACATTGTGTGTGGGAACAACACACTGAAACCAATTACCTTCTTTGTGTATATCTGACAGGCACCTTTAAGCTGAGATAAAATAAATGAGGACATAAGTCCACTTGGGAATCAGGGGAATTAGAGTCAGTATTTTTACTGATTGCGAGAATCTTTCCTTATTACAGCTGATTGTTTGCTGTGGAAGAGAACTGTCAATGGGATGCAAGCTTGAGTTAACTAATCAGGCTATCTGCGACCCGTAATGGCTGTGTATAAAGCATGAGGAATTCAATTAAACTGGGCAAGTAAACATTCACTCAGCTACAACCTGTGACATTAATCCATGCGAACACCCCGCTGAACCCTTCTTCTCTTATTCCCCCGGGATTAACTAAATCAGTCTTTCTAACGGTTAACCAAGCAGGACAGAAGCAAGCACATCGAGGCTTATAAATATGAAGCATTTCACCCTCAACAGCAATTTTCCAAAGGAATTCAAGCTGTAAACGCAAACGCTCTCCTTATTTAACTTAAACGAGTTCATTTTACTCAATTTATTCTAGTTGTTAAAGTTTATTTACTTCTTTTCGGTCGTCTGTATGTTTTGCCTTCATGGTGAAGAGTAGCTATATTTCTGCATAGTTGTTAATTTGCAAGCCAAGTCAAGAACACTTCAGCAATGACTTTGCAATTAATATTAAAAATAATTGCATTTATTTACAAATAATTTCACTAAACTGAGGTTGCATGAAGTTTATTTAAGTTAAAGTTAAGTGGATCGCCGATTTCTCAAATGTTATAGTGCACAGTGTCTGAAACATGTTTCGGAAACAACTGGAAATTGTTTTGGGCGATAAAAAAAAAAAAAAAAGTAATAACACCAGACCTCTCCTGCTACCTCCAATTTTTTACAGCTTCACTGATATCTAGGTATCTCTGTCTCTGTCCCAATTTCGCCACTTTTGATATTACCTTGAGGGCGCAAAAAGCACCGGAGCTTATTGTATTGGGTGCACGTCTACTCTCAGAGCAGTATTTCGTGCGTGTGTCTGAGCCTTTTAACAGACAGTAAAGTGACAAGCTTCCATTATCCTTTTCAGCTGCCTCCTTAACGAGCTCTCCTGAGTGCCTCAGAGCTATCTGCTGCGCATCTCCACTGTTCATCCACCAAACGCTCGCCATCGTCACAGTCCCCACAAGCTGACTGCACCCCCTGGGTAGTACCGTCTTCAAGGCCTCAGCTGCTTCTCCAACAGAGATGGAGCTTTTACATTTAAACAACTGCACTGGCTGTGTATATCTGTAAAACACAAAGTAGAAAAGCTAAATGTTTGATGATATAGCTGAAGACACTTTTCTCCCTTTCAGTTAAGCAATCTGTTGGAGTATGACAGCAAAATTAAATGTCAGGCAGTGGACTGACATAGTGAATGGGGAAAAAAGCAATTCTTAGAAAAAATCTTTTTGTGCCATGTTTCAATTATTAAGGGCTGGCAGCAGGTGGCAATGTTTATTTAACCAGGGCCAAAACATAGTTTCTATTGTGTCTGAAATGAATGTGATAGGGAGAAGAAAAGTTTATTCTACATAATACACTCAGTGATCTCTTTATTTAGCTGCCTTGTAAAACCCAATGCAATAGCCCAGCCATAGTTTTTATCTCACAAAGACAATACTGTCCACATTTGCCTGACGCTGTCAGAGAACTATGAATTTCTGTATAATATTGAGGCTGCAGATTGCAATGATTTACACACATGAAAGGGAGGATATTACACATATTACTGAGGTTGTGATGCATTGTATTAAAACCTTAGAAAAACACACATAGGTGAAGTAACATCCTGCAGAAACTAGTATTCATAAGCGTCAGTAAAGCAGAATACGGCTGTGCTTCTGTGCCAGAGTAAATTGGATTGCATTGGAAATGTGAATCTCATAAAGTTAAACACTGGGAAGCCATGGCTCAAATATTAAAGCTTGGTGGAAAGAAATTGCAGGGTTTGTGGTTTGATTCCCAGCTCCTTAATGTTCCAATGTGTCCTCGGGGAAGACACTTAGGCGGCTACCAGTGGCAGCTCAGTATCTTGCATAGTATTGGCATGTGAGTGTTTAGGTGTGAATGCATGATTGAGAAACAATAAAGCTGTTTGTAGAACTTGGCTGGCTACAAAGATGCTACATAATCACACCGTACTCGGTGTTTTTATTTAAAAACAACACAACATTAAAGGTACAGCATGTACATATCTGGCATATCGACTGGCTGAAATGAAAACACAACAATACACAAGTGTAATTCCAAAAATGTTGGGCTGCTGGGTGAAAAGTAAAGAAAAACAGAATGCATTCAATTATGGGTTATGAAACCCATAATTTGATCTCTATTGAACATAGAAAACATGTTTAAACAATTAGACAATCTACCATTTTAGGAAATAAACAAGATTTCTATTTTAATTTCCTGAGAGCAATGCATTAAAAAATGTTGGGACAGGGCCGTATTTACCACTGTGCAGCATCCACCCTTCTTTTTAACAGTCTGTAACGGGGACCTTGGGTGAGATGTTGTTTGAGTCTTCACTGTTGTCTTTGTCAGAACATACTGTTCAGTGACATGGTCTTTGTGACTGAACAGTATGTTCCTTTGTTCCTTAGTGTGTCTTTGGCCAGGATTGGTTCAGCCTTTCTGGATCTGCATTTGGGTCCTGGCTCACCACTTGACAAACTCATTAACATTTTACACAGCATGATAACTTCTTTAGAATTGGATTTGCATTAAACACAACATACTAAAAACATATGATCCATCCTGGGAAACGGGGCAAATGAAGTAATTAACAGTGTGCTGGGAAATCCTACTAACTATACAGAGGGGCATACGCACACATGGGCTGTGTGCTTTCCATTACATAGTAACTACTGTGCCCCAAATCATTCAGTTAGTCCAAGCAAACAATCTATTTATCTGTCTTGGTCCAGATCTGCAGCAGAGACGAGCCTCCAGATTAAGGCTCAGTGAACACTGTCTGTGTTCTGCGATATGTTATTTTATTTTTGTTCCCATTGACGACATATTCAGCTGCATTTATTTCAAAATGACTAAGGCGCACCACTATAAACACACTTTATTCATATGATTGGATAACTGAACATCAATAAATGAGAGCTGTCATTCATTCATCTTCAGGCATCTAAGAAAGCTAGAAAATCATGCCTGTGAGCTCTTAAGAGTAGCATTGCAAAGAGGGCACTTATACATTTCTGACACCTGAGAATTTCAATTTAATTTAAGTTCACTCGTGTGAGAGATTACAGCGGGTTTGGGTGCCTCTGAGAAGTGCCGGGACACGGCAGTGGAAGAGGACTTGGCTTTCCACCTATTACTCTCAAGCTGCCATGACCAATAGCATACGGCAAGCAAGCCTGTCCACCCATGATAAATGCTCTTTGGGCAAATCTGTGGGTGACAGAAAAAAAACCTTGCCATGTGGTGCCATTTGTCATTATAAACACAGCCTACAAATTAAAGACAAATATTTTCTCTGACACAGTAATCACATCTGAATGTAAAGTGTGAAGGAACAGAAAAGAGAGAAGTGGTTTTACCTATATGCGTTTCAAGCCTGCATTGATTTACCTGTGTAATCAGGGCGGCTAAGTTACTGTTATGCACCCAATTATCAAAACCTACTCCTTTGAACATAGACCAGATGCTCAGTCAGTCATAGAAAGACTGTTAATTTTAATGATCAATTGGTCTTTAGATTTCCGTCCTCTCACACTGATTATGCAGTTTGTGTGCAGCCTTGTGTCATCAGGGCGTGAGGGAAACAGTATTAGGCCTATTTAATACAGACTGGTCCAATGATAGGCACGTTCTGATGGATGAGAGGGGAGGGCTTTGGTTTCAGGGCTGCAGCTTTTTAATTCGTGAAGGATCATTAGCTGGAGAAGGCTTCTGCTTGTAGCTCTGGGGGGTGCAGAATCAAATGGATGCGGCACAAAGAGATACCTCTTCATCTATCTCTTTGCTGTTGTAGCTCTCACAGCTGGTAAGAAGAGGATATTATTTATGCACCGCGATGCAATGTGGACCATCACTGTAGACAATAAGTTGGCACGTGGTGGGTATTGACATGAAAACTACCTTTCCGTGTGATTTATGTTAGTTTTGAAATACAGGAAGGAAGGAACGCCGAGTGAGCTTGACTCAAGCACTATGTATCTTGGGCTTGTCATCCTATCCCCCTCCTACACACACAGCAATGTGTGTAGGCTGGGGTCTCACTTACCGCTGTAATGTAGATTCATATATGCAAACGGTGTAGACAACAGATTCAGATTTGCCTACAGGGTAAAAAAATGGATGCTCCAAACTTGTCTGCTTACCACCGGTAACATGACTTCAGTGGAGATTTTTTTTGCCTCATCGTCAGGTTTATTTCACAAGTAATACAATGTAACAGGGGAAATTACCCAAACTCCCCAGTACCATAATATGATAACGTTTCGTATCTTTTATGTATCTTTAATTTGATTTTGCATTCCGTTCCTCTGCCTACCTCAGAGAAAAACCCACACTTAGTCACAAATACTGTAATTTTAAAATAGTTTTCACACCCCAAGGTGCTGCTTTCTGTTGTTTAGCAGGGGTTAAATGAGCCTTTTTTTCCCTTATACCTCCTGCATTTTAAACAATATCCACTCTGCAGCTGTAGATGTTGTTTATCCTTGTGCCTACTCATGTGGTACCTTTTGATATCCCATCCTCCACTTACCCCCCCACAGCCTGCCCCCCCAAATCAATAGCAAAGAAACAATACAATCAAGTGCCTGCAGCAAAGCATTCATTCTATTGAACACATGTCTTCGTAGCGATTGCTCCAGGAGATTGAGTATAATCATAGCACACCCCACATCTTCCCTCTTTCCCTTCCTTGCTTTAAAAAAAGGAAAGAAAGAAAAAGATTTACACTGAAACAAATGAAAAGGATAAAAATTATAGCCTTAGATATGCAGAGCATCTCAGAAAATACAAGAATAGCAACAAATATAGCAGTTAATCTACATGTTTTGGCCACTGTGCATGTTTTACTCTGAACAAATGTGATCGATCGATTACAGACACGTTTTGTCTCAGGTATCGCTTACCTTTCTTTCAAGAAAAAACAGTCAAATGTAACGGTAATATTTGCTCATGTCACATACTTTTGCCATCATCCCACCATCAGTGTATAAGTTATAACATCCTTTGGGCAATTATATGTCCATGGGCAGCTTGGTGATTTAAAGCGGTGCAGTACGTGGACCCTCAGTGAAGATTTATTACAGCTGTTACCAAATGGTTTTCTCTGCAAAGAGGAAATGGAGGGTTTTGCTGTGTCAGTCAAATTAGATGTAACAGAAAATCTGATTGCTGGGAGTAAGTAGGTAGTAAAGTTAAAAAATATATATGAATGAGGCATATGTTTTAATGGCTTTGGCCTCTGTGAATTTACAGCATGAGGAGGATTCATATGATACTAGATAATTAAGCTTTAAACAGAAGGTGTCTGAGCAGTTGTGTCACGAAGATGCTGTTTATCAATTAGTCACATTACATTTCTTTGTACACTGATCAAAGGTTATTAATAAAAATATAACACATTTGTTATGATGGCACAGTCAACAATATGTCCATATGAAATATAAACAATGAGCAATTTAAAGCCTTTTCATAAATTTTAAGCTCCGCTTCTTACAGTCTGAATTAATCAAGAGGAATGCTCCTCTTGCCGATAACATTTCCATCTCTAAGTGATTATTTCATGATTCATTAAATTGACACCTCAATTTTCACTGCCCTTTGTCTTTGCTATGAACTGCCATTTCTTCCCTCTTCATCTTCTTAACTTATCAAGTTTATGCTATCTCTCACGTCCCAGGCAAGCGTATAAATGAGCATCTGATTTTGTCATCAGTAGCTTCATTTTTGTTAACCACTTGATCATAACCACCTGGATATGGATGGATTATAAACTGTAGATAATTAGTCACAACTGTGTGACTGCATAGCTTAAACAGTCTCTGGCACTGCTGGCTGATTTTGCCTCTTTCACCTGACTGAACTTGGACTTGTGAAATGCCATGACTCAACAACACTCAACTGTTGTCAACTCAACTTATCAAAATGAAAATGGAGGAAGCACTGACTTGTTTGACATCCCACAGATCACTGCCTGAGCATGACCTGGCAAATGGAAACTCCCGCTTTAATATGAAAGCGAAGTGAATCTGATATCCCTCATGTTTTTAAATGAATACTTCATTAACCCATTACTACACACATTTTCCCCTTTTGTTGCTCCTTAAGTAGCCTTATGGTTGTTGAGAGACCTCAGGAGACACTGCTTGTTATGAGGTTGAGCGCAAATGAACTCCCACTTTAAGCCTGAACATGCCCCGTCCTGGTCTATTGACTAAAAAAGTTAATCTTTATACTTGTACTGGGGTGTGATGAGCACACAAGCCAACAGACTGGTTTAACACTGTTAAGTGGAGCCTTATAAACTACTCATGCAAAAAATAGTTTTCAGTTAACACAGTTGCCTGGTTGCACTTGTCCTAGGTGGCAATGCCATAGATTCTTAACACATTAAAACGATTAAGCACCAATAAGAGTCAAACTGGAAAACATTTGTTCGTACTGAGTGTGACAAACTGCATTCTTATAATAATACTAATGCATTTTGTTTTACTTTTTTTAAATTGCTGAACTATCTAGTAAGAAAAGTCTTGACCGATCACTCATTTATTTATATTTTACAGTTATAAGGAGGCAAAATCATTTTTTAAAGTGGCTTTGAGCAATAGTTCTTCAGTCTTCCTGAAGGTCTTTCCAGGTTTTTCTTTGGACATTGGCTGCTTTTTCACTCATTTTCAGTCCACTCCTGACCATCTTCAGAGGAATGCTTTTTTGGTTACTATCAATCATTCAAGCATCAAAAGGCACCTAACTCAACATAACAGAAAACCTGGTAAAGGATTTTGCAAAGTTAAATTGTTTCCCTAGGCACTGTGTTGCTAGCAGCCCATCACAAAAAACAATCTGTTCTCCATTCTTTAGTTGAATCAATAGAAAATGCTAAAGATAACACAATTTGACAGGCATAAAATAGTATTTTTGAACCAAAAAGATGATTCCCAAAGAGCTATTAGCTGAAGAGCTGGCATGGTGTTCAGTGTGCCCTTAAAAAGGAGGAAACTGGACAAGCAGGGAACAAAAGAAGTGACAGGTCTAAAAAAATACAGCATTTGAAGAATATCTGAAAGTTATGTCCTAAGAATCACAAAAAAATTCACCAAAGACCTGACACAGAAGGTGAGAGATGCATCTGGCCTTTGATCCATCTACTGTTCACTGAAGCCTCATCAGAAATATTCTCAGTGGAAGGGTGGCTGTCAAGATGCCATTCTTCAGTAAAGGAAACAGGGACAGGTTTTACCGAATTACCCAAGAACTGGATGAAAATCAGTAAAGGCATAGGTGGATAGAAAAACATGCTGCAGAAGATCATCAGTCAATGATTTGTCTTCTCTGAACCCGGACCTGTGTGGAATCATCTTGATAGTGAACAGAACAAAAAGCAGCCAGCATCTAACAATCTTTGAATATCCTATAAAATTCAAGACTGTTAGAATTGAATAACTATGTTTTTGTCTCTCACTATATTTCCATGTACACTTGCACATGTTTCAATAAATTACTACAGCTATTTCCCATTTTCCTACCAAAATACATATTTTTTAAATTAGGGGTGGCGCAAGACTTTTGCACTTAACCATAAAGTAGCTGTAATATTTGGACAAATTACTTTAAAGGCTTTTGGTATACACACTCCACCTAACACTGTGTATATAAATAGTGAGTACTAAACATTCTGTTACTTATGGTTGTATGAGGTGGTTGTAGCTCAGGAGGTATGGCAGGTTATCTACTAATCAGAGGGTTGGTGGTTTGATCCTGCATCCCAAAGTATCCTTGGGCAAGATACTGAATCCCAAGTTGCATTCATTGGAGTGTGAATGTGTGTGAATGTTAGATACAAAGCATAAGCATAGAAAAAAGTGCTTATATGAATGAGTGGATAAAGCATGTTGTATATAAAGTGTTTTGAGTGCTTAGGTAGAGCAGAAAGCGCTATATAGGGAGAATATTTACGTCTTGTTATCAGATATATAATATAGGATATTATTATGAATTATTCTAATTTAAGAAAGACAAGTATCTGGTTATTTGTTGAGCTATCCATAGATATACAGCTGATAATGTTTTGTTACAGTTTGTGACTTTCCTGCTATGTACCCCTGGATAATGACTGAAACGCTCCATCACAGAGTGCCACCTTACTCAGGGCATCTGATGGAAGGACATTTAGTATGCTTTCTTCTTTCTTTCCTCTTTTATAGAGGAGATGTTTATGTGTTTTAGAAGGTCTGTGATATTGCCACCATACCGCACAGACATCTGTAACATATTGCATTTGGCGTCATCTTGCTTTAGCAAAGTATCTCGAAACGATGCTTCACTTTCTTTTTTCCACTTGCCTGCTTTTAGTCTGTCTGGCTTTATCTGCCCGTGTGTTTCTCAGGGGGCTTGTGATAATTCTCATTACAGTCCATTCTGTCAAGAGCAAAAAGGTCATTACAAATGCCAACAAGCATTACTTTAAGGAAAACGCAAGATTGCTCACTCACTCCATACTGCACAATTTAAAGTTCCGATACCTTCTTGATACGAAAGGTTACAGTTTATGTAAATCAAACAGAATTATTTCATAATCTGGATTAAATCACCTGCAGCCTGCTGCAGCTGTCAACTCCTTTATTGTTTATTGCAAATGAGCAAAAAGACAGACTGACGAAAACCAACAAATGACGAATAGGAAATATTAAAATCAGGTGTTACTGAGGGTGGAATAAAAATGTATATTTTCTGTCATCAGTAATACAACTCATTAGCTTTCACTTAACGATGAGGTCTGGAGGAGCTCCTGTCTATCTGGAGTTTAAGCTCAGAGCGACTGCAATAATTTGGCCTTTGCATAGCTAATAAACACATATTAATTCAATACTTATATATTAAGGAAAACTCTATGGAAGGCGTTGCTATTATTTAAACCTCATTACAGTCATTACTTCAGCACCACTAGTGAAATTGTTTTTTTGAGCCCCTCCTAATTATAAGGCTGGCCTCGTTGCGTCTTGCAGACTCTCTCGGCATTCACGATTGAAGGTTCAGCAAAGAATGGAAGCACATTTTCTAATACAACCTAATATAGTGCATCCATTTGTTCTGTTGTATTCAGGGGGAAGCAGCGGTTTAATCAGGTCTTGTGTAATTAAATGTGGCAATTTAACATGTGGAAGAAAAAAGTATTTCATTTGTCTTTGTTCTTGCTGGAACAGAATAAGTCGAGGTCTGAGGTGTGTTGACAGGAAAACAAAAGTCCTGCATCAGTGGAGCAGAAATCCTAAGCCAGGAACTTCATCGCTCTGTACTGCAGGGATACATTTCTGGAATTTTCCACTCTCTGATTTTAAATGCACAGCTCTAAACAAGTAATTTAAGATACAAAGACAACTTAATAGTAATAAACTCAACTATACTACTTTAATTTGTTCCAATAAAATTCTGAGAATGTGTTTGTAGATAATCACATGGCTCAAATTGTACTAACAAAAAAATGTTCCAGTGCACAAAAATTAAAATGTAAGCAATAACTACATTTTAAATTTTGCAATAAGCAAAGAAAAGCCATAACATGAAGAATTTTGGTACTACAGTTAGTTTATGAACAATTTTATATATTTTTTACTATAATTTTCTTTTAACAACCACCATGTGTCTGATGGGTCTTGCAAGCACTTGGCTGAATATGAGAAGATAGCCCTGGACACTTCAAGCTTCATGCTGCTGCTTCTGTCCAGTGGCCTGGTTCCTCTGGCAGCTACACATGCCCATATTTCAGCAATTCCTCCACCATGTTTGCCAGACAATGTGCTATGCTTCACATCTTGAGGTGTTTCCCTCCTTCTCCATAGTTTCCATACTTTTCTTATTGTAATGCCTTATTTACCATCTCAGATAAATCATCGCTTTCACGCCTCTAAGTAATGCAAAATGTTCCAGCCATACTCCTAACACACATTAGCAAGTGAGGTCACTTTACCCCCATTTTATTCTCTTTACATTAGCTCACAGTTGTTTAAAAAGTCTCATGCCTACTTACGGAGCACTTGACAGACAGGCTCCAGACTATATATATCAGCTTCTTGTTAAACACACTGCTGCACACTGTCTTTGCTCACAAGCTCAAAACCTATTAGCTGTCCTTTGTACAAGACGGAAGACTAGAGAGTTAGAGCCTTTCAGTCTGTGGCACCGAGGCTCTGGAACAGTTTACTACAGATCCGTTTAGCTGTGAAGTCTTTAAAAAAAACTGTTAAAACTTTTCTGTTTAATCAGGCCTATCATTGACATTCTTCTATTATTTATGTTTTTATTTGTTTCTTTTCTGGTTTAATATGAATATTAATTAATATGAATAGATGACCAGATGACCAAATGATGACCTCACCAGTTAACTTTGCCTGTGATTTGGTGCTGTTAGGTAATCTAATCTAACCAATTACATAATTTGCTTTCTTTGAATTTGCTCCAATTTTCACATTAAGCCCGTTATCTCTCCTGCCATAAACAAATGTATTTATTTATGTATTTCTTTTTTTTTACATGCTTTGGGAAAATGTAAAATGGCAGCATTTTTGCAGGCTTCTCAAAGATTAAATACCACTTATTCTCACTTGACTAATCTCATCAATGAGATTAATAATAAAAGAAGCAGCTATAGGTACTGACAATATGTCACATGATAATCTCCAACACCCCTGGTGACCCTAAATTGGATAAGCAGAAGAAAAAGGATGGATGGATAAACAGAGAGAAAATAGAGAGTTTCTTTTTTCAATAGCAACTAGGGCCATGTGAAATCCGCAATGAAGTACCACAACTATAACTGATTGATTTTTCACTCTTAGCCTTTGCAGAGATGAATGGTTATGAGTTGCAGGGGTTATAAGCGTCATGTGATTGTTCTGATTGTCTCAGTGAAGTACAGTATACATGTGACAAATTTAACACAAAGCCGGAAACAATTCACAATCATCAAAAACAGCAGTCAAATAATGAAGCTTTGTTTACCCCACATATGTTAAACAGTCAGTCTAATACACATGGGCAGCAATCAGCTCTAGACTGAAGATTTACAGCTGGCCAACATGAAAGAAAAAAAAATCACTTGTCAGAGTGCTCCAATGTGTGACTAACCGGCTCTGTTAAGAGGCTGTCCACAGAGAGGAGATCCACAGTCGATCTACTTGTTTTCAAGGGGTGAATGCTGAATCTTGCGCTGCGTATAAGGTGAAAATGATTCAATTAAATTGCTTAGGGAAAAAATATCAGTGAGGAGGAGGATGACTCAGCGCACCTTCCTGGATAATGATGCATAAATACAGGTCTTGACATGCAAATAAGGATGATCGTGAACATTCCGTTTAACTATAGATTGGTATTTCTTTGCAGTGATGTCATGGATTCACCCCTCTGTTCAGAAGCAAACACAGTATCTTCCATTTTTACAGTCAGGCATCAATGCCTCAAACTCCATCTTCATTGCAGGCTGCACTGCTACAACAAAAACAAAATGGACAGAATTAGATTAATCAATGTCTTTTGTGATATACTGAGTTAACCTGATACCTTTCAGTTTAAGCTGGGTGGAAAATGTCCCATAATGTCAACATCCAAAAGGGTTTAGGTCAACGTTTTTGATTGAAATGCTAAAAAAAAAGGAGTCCAAATGATTTGATATTTAGAGAAAAATACACATTCTAGGAATAATTTTTATAAGATCACATTACATTAGAAAAATCCTCATCTGCTCCTCAAACCAAGTTTCAAAAGTAGTAATCACTTATTTTCTGTGTGACTTGATCAGTCTGTCCCATGATTGTGGAGGAAATCTGGCCCACTCTGCTTTGACATCATTGCTTCAGTTTATTGTGCTTTATTGTTTTTGCACAGCTCTCTTAAGGGCCCACCACAGCATTGCAATCAGGTTAAGGACTAGATTTTGACTGGGCAAGACCCTGATTCTTTTCATTTTCAGCCATTATGTTGCACATTTGCTAATGTACTATAAATCATTGTCCTGTTATATGACCCAATTTCAGCTAAGATGCCTGAAATCAAACCAAAATCATCACTCATCCACCTCCGTGCTCCATAGTTAGTATGACGGTTTTGTTCTGATATGATATGTGTGCTTTTTGCCATACATGGAACTGTGCACTATAGCCAGACTTTTCCACTTTTGTCTGGTCTGTCCAAAGGACATCGTTCCAGAGGTTTAGTGGTTTGGTCACATGCACCTTTGCAAAAAATAAGCCATGCTGCTGCGTTCTTTTTAGAGACAAGTACTTTTCACCTGAAAACTTTTCCAAGCAAGCCATGCTTGATCGGTATATTAGATTATCACTTCTAGGCTGGACTATTGTAATTCATTATCAGGCTGTCCTTGAAAAGCCTTCAGCTAAACCAAACTGCCACAGCAAGAGTATTGACTGGACCTAGAAAGAGAGACCATATTCCTCTTATAATGCTTCTCTTCAGTGGCTCCCTGCTAAGTCCAGAATCAAATTAACATGGCAAGGGAATGGGAGGCAGAGGTTTTAGGATTCAGGCCCCTCTTCTGTGGAACCGGCTCCCAGTTTGCATTCAGAAGACAGACAGCCTCTCTACTTTGAAGATTAGGCCTTAAAGTTTTCATTTTAATAAAGCTTACAGTTAGGGCTGGATTAGGTGACCCTGAACTCTCTCTTGGTTATGCTGCAATAGGCCTAGACTTCTGGGGGCTTCTCATCATGCACTCAGTGTGTCTTCATTCTCAGTCTCTGTCTCTCTTCCACTGTGTGTCTTTGTTCCCCTCCCTTCACCCCGGCCTGTTTCTTCCCGCACTTCCTGTCAAAAGTGAGTTTCTCCTTCTCACTGTTGCCAAGTGCTTGTTCACAGGGGGTCGTCTAAATGTTTGGGGTTTTCTCTGTATAATTTTAGGATGAATTTCTGTGAATCTCATGTATTTATATGCTACAATATAAAGCACCTTGAGGGAACTATTGCTATTTGGTGTCATATAAATACACTTGAATTGAAAATTGAATTAAAGAGTATTTTTCTTATTGTACTGTCTTGAACCATAACATTTAACATGCCAACTGTGGCCTGTAGACTCTGACCTCGGGATGAATTCATTACATGACTCCGAGCTAACTGATAACTTGTGAGTCATCTTTCTCATGGTAGAATGATAGACAAAGTATTTGGCCTCAAACCTTTTACAAAAAGCTAGCTAGCTTTGTATCTTTTATCTAGAAAAATCATGGATCAAAGGTCCCCAATTCAACTCAGATTCTTTGAGCCAAGCTGCTGTTTGTCACAAATGTTTTGCGCTATTATGTTAATGTAACTCCCTTCTTGTGAGAAGCAGCTGCAGCACATCGTGCACATTGACATCGATGAGTACCTATAATCAGCCATACAGCATCTGGGCATACATATGGTTCAGTATAACACCCATCCAAATGTTTTGCATTATGTTTCTTGCCTGTAAGAAAGGAAATAAAGATCCAGTTTATACAAAGCTAGAGGAGGTATCAACATCTTCTTGCTTTAACTAAATGTTGATCCAAACAGAAATCTCTCTTGCTCTTGACGAAGGCGGTCGCACTTTTCTCCTCTCCTCCTCCTCTCCCTTAGCTTTCCTGCTTAGCCTCTTATGTCCTTGTCTAGTCTCGTGTTTTTTGTATTACTTTTCCCTGGAACACTCTCTCACAGTCTGTTCTCTAAAACCTAAAAGAGGAATTATGGATTGGATCAACTGGTCCCTAAATGCAATTGACACCCCTTTCTCAACGAGAAGTTTGGGCTTGGGTGAGCCTGAGTGCTGAAGATATCTACCTACAGTATTCGGAACCATGGTAACAGGGTTCTGGCTGATCGGAGCTGGCTTGGCCCTGACTTATCAAAGAATTAAGAAAGCGGAACCAGCTGTTCAAACCCTCACAAGGCTGCCCGCTGGGATTGAAACGATGGGAGAGGCGTGAGTTTCTCAAAATGGGCTCATTGAGTGCAGCACGGATAAGATCTTGGAGAGGCTACGGCTGCTGTGAATACTCAGAATAAGATCTCTGACTGCAGACTGGATACATCTCGGAAGGGCTAGCTCGGAATAACATCTCTGAACGCAAATTCTGAGTTCTCAGAATCGGCTCCTTGAGCACAAGAAATGACAACATCACAGAATTATGGCGAAGCTCGCGGCTCTCCAACGGGAGATTGAGATACCACTGTTGGACTGTTAGAACAGCTTTGAAATTCATATGAGCTGTTCCCACTAAAGTAAAAACCACCATCACTTCATGCGGTACCCTCTCGGCGCCAGCTGCAGTCGCAAGGCTGGAGCCGAACAACAACACCCTGATAACTGTGTTTAGACTCTTCCCATTCCATGCAAGGCCACCTGGGTTGGCTGGAAGACTGTTTACTTAGCCTAGCAGGGTGAAGGACACTGTCTCAGCTGAACTCTGGACACACACACACACATACATATACACTGATATGCACACACTCATCCCCTCTCCCTTTCCAAACGCCTTCGACGCTTATTCCCTTCCGATGCTGACGGTGGATCAAGGAGACCAGCGCACAGGCTGCAGGCCCGGATGTACTGTCTAATTTGGCTGTCTCTCACCCTTTACCCACCCCTGTTGCTTGTCATGTGTTTCTTTGGTGTATTAAGAGTTTTTTCATGTGCTATGTGCAGAGGTGTTTTTTTTCTGTTCTCAAACTGATCTCCCTGCTGGAGCTCAGTCTGGGGGCATTTCCATTGTTATACCTCTCTGACCTGTCTTCCCCATGTGATGTTTTGTATGTATGTATGGTCGGAGGGTAAGATGACGCCGCCATTGCGTGCAATAGGTCGGCAGCCTTATGAAATTTCCCCTTGTGGGACTAATAAAGGTATATCAAATCAAAAGGTTACTCGCTAACAGGAGAGCAGCATTCTGAGCATTAGGTTAGTTAAATTCAAATTCATCAGGAGGTACTGGCTTATCATTTAGCAAACGCTGAAAACTACATTACATGTTTTTATTTGTTTGTGTTAATGTACAAAATTTTTATTTAGGGTAAGTCCTAAGAGTAATTCTTTGAATCTGTGTGCACACATTACCCCACAATCTTTAAGAGAACAATTACAGACATTATAAAACATTTAGCTATTTTTTCTGTTTCATATACATATATATATTTATCTAATGTTTAAGGTTGGCTGTCTTTATGTACATCGTTTCATTTCATATCACTCTCTCTCATATCCAAACTCCTGAGCTGTTATATAACCTTCCTCACCCTTATAGTAACATTCACTGCTGAATGCCAGAGACCACAGCAAAATGATTTTGCAGTGTCACATCCATGTGCAGCTCCTCACAGAACAAAGTGGGAAGAAACGGAGAAGCTTGTTTAACTGTACCTGGAATGATTTTCTAGTGTTCTGTTTACATTTTCTGGTTAGGACTGATAGTCCTGCCATGACATAATGCTCATTTGGATGTAAATTTAAATAAACATTGGCCAAGTCTTCAAATTCAGGATATGTAATGCCAAAGGAGCAGTTCCACACTGCATGAAAGATTAGAGTCTTGTTTTTCCAGGATATTCACAGTTACAATACTGACTGAACTGTGACAGTGAGGTTAAGCTGAAACTTATTATAAGACACTTGAAGTTTTTTCAAGCATTAAATGAACATAGAACAAAATCATTCACTCCAGTAATACCACTCCCCCATGCAAATGTTAAGTTGGATTCCTTAGTTTCCAATATAACTGTTAGAAAAATACATACTATATCCATATACTGTGCATATGTATATAATACATACACAAAATGCTAGAATAGTACGACTACACTTTGACTTTAAAACCACGAGCCTGTCAGTCTGATTGAATCATTTTTCTTTACCGCACTGTATGCTTTTAAGCTGTATTCCTGTAAGAGATGACCCGGTAACCATGCACTGAAACAGCAGCTAAGGTTATAGTCAGGAAGCAGGTACAGGGTCAGGGTGACTTTCTCTGCTCAAAATGAGCAGATACATTTACCTCACTCAGACATCACTAAAGCATGAAATGAGCCATCCCTACGGAGGCGTCTTTACAGCAGGTAGCTCTATTTCTCACTGCACAATCCTTGCGTAAAGTGACTCCAAAGAGACAGCTGGTCTGCACTACCTACACTTATACAGACAAAGCTGGTCGGATGCTATTATTGTCAAACAACAACCATGTTACTATGGTTACAGGTAACTAATCTAAATCCAGTTGTAAATCCAGTTTTGCCACACCTTCTAAAAGCTAATTTTGCAAATAAAGCAAATAAACTAAAAATCTAAATGTATTTTTAAAAAATTGTTGTCTGTTAGCCTAATTTTAATGGTAGCGCAGATTATTAGTTTCCAAATGTACAAAAACATACCAGCCACTTCACAAGTTAAACATGGCTAGTACTGGGTTGGACCTGCTTCTGCCTTCAGAACTGCCTTAATTCTTTGCGGCATAGATTCAACAAGATGCTGGAAACATTCCTCAGAGATTTTGGTCCATGACATGACAGCATCACACAGTTGCTGCAGATTTGACGGTGGCACAAGCATGATGCAGGTTGTCCACCTCTCCACCACATCCTAAAGGTGCTCTATTGGATTGAGATCTGCCAACTGTGAAGGGAATTTGAGTGAGTACAGTGAATCAGTTTGAGACGATTTGAGCTTTGTGACCTGCATGCTGAAGCAGTCAAGAAAATATGAGTACACTGTGAGGGAGAGAGGCATAGTCAGCAACAATAGGCTCTGCTATTTAAAACTGCCAAGAAAATATCCCCTACATACAACTCTGACACCTGCACCACCCTGAACTGTTGATACAAGGCAGGATCTATTCTTTGTGTGCTTGTGCACCAAACTCTGACCTCACCAGTGGAATCTGCAGCAGAAAACGAGACTCATCAGATCAGGCACTTGTTGCCATCCTTGCTGCTCAAAGCAGTCTGACCATTCTCCTCTGACCTCTGTCATCAATAAGGCATTTTTGCTTTTGCTTTCTTTAAGAGGTTAAAAGGACATGAGATTTCTTAGTGGTGGGTCTAATTGATAACAAAGTTAATATCAGCAGACACAACCCAATCTCTGAGCTCACCGCCTAATCGGCTGATTTAGCTCCTGAGGGCAACCACCATTTCCCTGAGAGATCTAATATGTGCTCATTTAATTTCATTTTGGCAAATGCAACCGCATATTTTTATTACCACACTGGTTGCCACAAGTAAACAGTCAAAGCCTGCTCAAAGATGGCCGGTCAAAACAACTCAGACAACAAAGGAAAACCAAAAGGCTTCTGGCAGCAAAAATCTTATCCCGTGCTTTCAAAATCTGCATATTCATATGAAGAGTACATGTTACTTATTACATAGACTAGTCCATGTGCAGAACAATTTAGGCAATATAAGATTTATATGTAATAAAGTTAAATGGCGAAAATCTCTTCAGAGTAAATTGAATACCCAGTCCACTTACAGCTATAGAATAGTGATACAGAATGACATTTGTCTTCCCTCTACCTGGCTGTAGAGAAAACTCAATTTTAGTAGTTAGAGAATTAATATTCATGAGCTAAATCTGTCATAATATACCATCTGTGATGTGCTGTCATTTAAACCTTCAAAGGAATTAAAACTGAATTAAAAACTCAGCCACATATCTTAACCCATACCGACACAATACATCGCTGCATTCAGTCACCGGCACACCAGTAACAGTGGCTATAAACTACAGTGACATATTCATTCTCAGCACTCAGTCACTTCAAGTTTTTAAACGTGAATCTAAATTCTAGTGAGGTATCATCAAAAAGACTAACCTGAGGTGGAAAGCGGCTCAGTAAATCCTTCCATTTCCCTAAAGAGAAGCCACCAACACAAAAACCCCTCAAGTGATAATGAAGGGGAAAGATGTGATGGAAAAACAACTGCAAAGCCACTGTGCAAGCGAGGAACACAGGCCAGCTGCTCACTAGATCAGCTTCAGCAGGGGTATCTCACTCCATCACCACCGCATCAGTGAGCACATCGTGTAGACGGAGAAGGCCTGCATCAATCAAACACCACGCCACATGGAACCCAAGCTCTCAGCCCCTTGGGGAAAACTTGGGAGACAGAGCCAAAATGCAACAGAATATCAACAAATGAGCCTTTGGATACAGTGCATTTGGAGTGCAGAAATAAAAAAAACAAGTCTTCAGACTCCCTGCTGATACCGATGGGCACACTTCCTAGGTAAACTCTGAAGAAGGAAAAAAATACACAGAAAGGGTGTGAATTTTTGCTTCGGTTAGTATCATGATACAAGATGAACCATTAACTCCGGCAACAATTGGCAGATAAGAAAAAGTGATCCAGTGTGTAAATGTGAACCCTGAAGTAGTAAAGAAAAAGCTGAAAGCGCACTCTAAAAAGAACTCCCTGTACCTGTAGCTTCATAAAATTGAGTCACAAAATGTGACGATATGGCCTTCTTGGATCTGGTAATGAAGGTACTTGATACGACGCACCCTGTGAAAATAAACAGCAAATGTGACTGCTTCTCACCATATTGTGTTAAAACGCAGCTCAATAAGGAAGCAGCTCGACGCCGCAACTGTCTGTGCTCTGATGTGAGAAAAAAGACACAATAAAGAAGAGTAGAGGGCAACGTGCCAAATGTTGAGGCTACAATGGGTAAGGAGACGTGAGCTGCATGGGCTGTTTGTTCTGCAGAGAGGTGGCAAAAATAATGAAGTCCAATCAAACCAGCAGGCTACACCGGCTCTTTCCTGATGTTTATACTAATACAGAGAAAGTTTTCCCTCCCATCTGCTGCCCACTGTTCTCCTTTTTTGTTTTCTCTCAGCACAGAGTATTGTAGCTTTCTGCTAACAAAATTCAAACTAGTTTGGAAATCTCAAACTGTCTGAGGGGCTCAAAAAGTAGTTTTGTACCTCGATCTGCTTTAATCTAAAAAACAGCTCCAAAGTTAAACTGGATTTTCATTTCAAATGCTTTTTTATTTTTATTTTTTTAGCATATTTACTTTACTTCCTTAAAAGTTAAACTTACATTTGTGCTAACAAACCAGACACTTATGCCATCCTAGCTGCTCAAAGCAGTCTGCCCATTCAAAACTGTCTCATTGGATATTTTGTCTTTTTCAGATCGTTCTTTTTAAACCCCAGAGTTAGTTGTGGGAGAAAATCCCAGCAGATTAGCAGTTTGTGAAATACTCAAACCAGTCCATCTGGCACCAACAAACATGGTCAAAGTCACTTAAATCCTCTTTTTTCCCAATTCTGATGCTCAGTTTGAACCTCGGCTTCTAAAATGCATGGATATTTGCACTAACTAGCAGTTCAATAGGTATTCCTAATGAAGTGGCTGGTGAGCGTATGTCAGGGTCTTTGTGTCCCCTGCCAATTTTCTAAGCACTAAATAGTGAATCTTCCTTTAAAAGCCATGCTTTATTTAAGAGGTTAAAATGAAGAACATGGGAGTTTTTAGTGGTAGGTCTATGTTAAAACCAGCAGACACAAACCAATCTGCTGATTTAGCCCCTGGGGGCAACAACCCAAGCACAAAAATATCTGAGGGGCTCAAAAAGCAGTTTTGTGTGCTCCAATCTAAAGACCAGCTGCAAAGTCATATTGGATTTTAATTTCATTTTTATATATAAATATTTTTCAGCATATTTACTTTACTTTAAAACTTAAAACTTTAATCTTGAGTGGTTGTGGCTTTTATCATGGCTGCAAATGACTGACAACTGGAGCAGCTAGAAGATGGTACGTTACTATATGCAGCATTGTTTGCTAGCCTGGATTTGTTTTTTAACAGCAAGGCTGACACTGCTAAATTCAGGCATTGACCGTACTCTGTACAGACAAAAGTATTAGGCCACCTACACATTACAGCTACAGGAATTACATGGCCAGAGAAACCCATGAAGCCATGCCACAAAGCTCTCAGTACAGTTTTTGTGCTGATGTTAATGCCAGAGGAGGTGTGGAGCTATACAGTTACTGAGCCAGCAGAGCATTGGTGACTTTTGCGCTCTATCTGCCACAGCACTCGGCAACCCCGCTCTGTAAACACTTGTACGATCAACTGTAAGTTGATCGTAGAATATCTAGGAGGAAAGAATTGCAATGCACTGGCTTGTTACTTGAATTCAGTGAGTGCTTTAGAATGATCCATTCGTTCACAAATGTTTATGGCTATGTGCTTGATTTTATAAACATGTGGTAATGGGACACCCTTTTTAGAAAACCTGATGTGATGAGCAACAAGTGCACATGACTGAGATATCAAAGGATGCTGCAGCCTCATATGGGTATAGCAAGTAAATGACATTAAATAACACACAGCTTTTTCATCAACTTAGTTCTAATTGGGAGCATAATTTACAAAGTTAACAATATGCTTTATTCAAAATAAAGAGTAATTTAAAAACCCGAAGAAGAAGCAAAGCATCTCTGGAAGGATCCCCAAACATCATCAACACCTACCTCCAGTGCACTGAAGAAGTAAAATGATAAATGAGGCCCATTCAACATAAGACACCAGTTGTTTCACACTCAGTAAAAAGATATTCAGCTGAGACCTATTACTGTTCGTACCAAATCAAGACATATTGTGTTGTTTGTCAGCTATGTAGCCTAATAAGCTACATAAAGGCATTTAATATAGCACAATACCACTAAAGCACACTGTGAAAAGAGTTCGGGGTATAATGCACCTGAGCATAAAGACTTTGTCAGAGCCAGTAGAATAATATTTGACATTCACAAAATGTACTAAAATCCCCTTTCCACTCAGTGGGGACATAAAACAAATGCTCCCTGAAATGGTCCGAGTTCAAACTACTGAACTGAGCTCATATTTAACCAACTTTAAACATAAGGATTTACGGCATACATCACTATCCCACCATTATCAGGCATGTGCACACGTACTAAAATTGTCTCATAAAATAATTAAAGGAGATAATGAAAGTACAGGCCCGCCCACTAAATTTACTTCCCTCGTTTATTTTGTAATGACTGGCCAATCTTTCTTTTAACTTGCAAGGAGAAAAGAGTGAAAGATTAAAATGCTCTCTAATGTAGACTTAAAAGACAGGTTGGATTTTCATGTAAACACTTGGAACATGACGTGTATATGTGCGTGTGTGTGTGTGTGTGTGTGTGTGTGTGTGTGTGTGTGTGTGTGTGTGTGTGTGTGTGTGTAACAATCCCTATGCCGTGTGCATATATATGTGTGGGAGGCTGCATTGTGTATTTGTGTGTTTCTGCGTGTACAAACCAGTGGGTGGATACGTGCATGCATGGGAATGTGCCTCTCTGTGTCAGTGTGAGTGAGTATACACAAACATTTATTTGCTCTCCCAGGTCTTGTCTTGAATGTACACCAGCTGAATTTGACCTTTTGCTATCAACTAAAGCACCAACAAGGCTAAAGATCATAAAAACTGTGACAGAGATCAATTCTCTCATTTCCCCTCTTATGCATCCCTGGGGGTTCTTCAGTCTAAAACAGAATAAGTTGACCTCCTGCATGGAGAAACTTCTATGAAAACTTTACAGTGTCGTCAAAGGTATAATTAAGAGAGTAATAATTAATTAATTCAGCCCTTCCTGTGCTAGTGCTACAGGCCTCTGCCAAGTAGATAATGCTCATCTGTATCTGGATGACGAGGTCATGCTTCACTGCTTGTGGCTGTGCTCAGAGAAAATACTTTGTGACACAGCACAGCTGAGGTAAATAAGCAAACCTGTCTGTATCTTCGAATATACAGAAACTGTATCCTTAATGACTTCTTGAGGGAGATTTAAAAAAGAAAAAGATAAGGGGGTAGGTGGAGTATTGGATGTCTAAAACCTTGATTATCCTTTAAAGGTCCATAAGTCCACCAGGGTCCACTTGGGCCTGACTGGCACAAATTTCATCATCAGAAGGTGAGCACGAGGGTAGGACCTCCGAGTGCCTGTCTGTTTTTCGTGACTACAAGGGTCTTGTCTGTGGAGAATTTACATAACAATGCACCAAATGCACATACGCTGCACTTGAACTCAGGACTTCAAAGAGGTCTAACAGGATCACTCAACTGTCCGTGTCCACGACAAAGTATAATCAAGACATAAGACTTTCATCCAAAAGTCCAAACCTTGTGCTAGTTCAACTATTTTTTTCCACACCATTTAATTCCATCCATCCGTCATTATCTGCCGATTATCTGAGTTTGGGTCACAGGGGCAGCAGACTAAGCAGCGACATCCTGACCTCCCCGGCCATCTCCTCCAGCTTATCTGAGAGGACACGTTGGGAATTTGATTTTCCCAAGCCAGCCGAAATGCATAGTCTCTCAAGCGTGCCCTGGGTTTGCCCTGTGGCCCCTTCGTGCTAGGACATGCCTGAAACACCTCACCTAGATAGTGTCTAGGATGCATCCTAGTCAGATGTCTGAACCACCTCAACAGGAGGAGAAGGGATTCTACTCTGAGCTCTTCCTGAATGAGCCCTTCTCCTCACTCTGTCTCTAAGGGAAAGCTCAGCCACCCTTTGAAGGAGATTTATTTCTACCATTTGTAGCTACAATCTCATTTTTTCTGTATCTAACCAGAGCTCATGTCCAAAGGTGAGGGTAGGATAAGATCAACCAGTAAAAACAGAGCTTTGCTTTCACGCTCGGCTCTCTCTTTACCAAAAGAAACCAGCATAGTCTGCATCACTGCAGACACCGTCAATCCGTTACTCTCCCACTCCACTCTAACTTCACTCTAAACAAGACCCTGAGATATTTGAATTCTTCCACCTGGGGCAGCAACTCATTCCTGACCCGGAGTTGGCAATCACCCTTTTCCAGCTGAGAAACATGATCTCAGATTTGAAGGTGCTGATTCTGATTCGCACTTCACATAAACCACCCTAGTGCATGCTGGAGGTTATTTGATTTTTGTGTTGCTTTGCTTGCTGTTTTCTTTGATTTAGGCATTTGGGAAGTCTAAATTGGAAGGGACACTCATGCAATCTTAGTGTAAATATCTATCTAACTCGAATGTTGCTTCAACATTGCAAAACTTAAATAAAGTGGCCTGTGGTGGAGTGTGCTTTATGGCTCTGCTGCAGGGAAGGCGTAGAGTAGTGGGTTCAGGGTGTGGTGCCAAGCGAGGCTGACCAACACAGCTGACCTCCATCATCTAATCATGCCTCCCTTATTTGAGTAGGATACCGGGACCTGAGCTGTGTGTGGTGTGGAGCTGAAGAAGGCAGCTGGAAAGCTACGCAAGCAAAGAGCGAACAACCGCTGTAAATAAACATCCACTTATCTTGCAACGCTGTGTGAATCGGGTCCTTTGTCACAGTCCTACTGTAACAGTGAGTAGCCAGTAGCCATGTTCAGTTCAATTATATTCCTGAAATGTCACAAGTAAATATAATGAAGAAATTTTGTTTTCCTTGAAAGGTAAATGATAATTAGCTGTGTGGGAACAGTTCTTTAGGTACAACCCAAGTATTTCTTCAACCCTCCTCTTTGTACGACCCTGAATTTACATCAGAATGCCATCTCTCTCTCTCTATATATATATATATATATATATATATATATATAAGTATGGTATAGCCCCTTTTTTTTTTTTTCAAAAACAATTGATTGTTAACAAATGCAGATTCTGAGTGGGTATGTTTGTCACTTTTTTTCTTTTACGAATGCAAAAATGTTAATAAGCAACTGCTCTCTGATTTAGTGAAAAAAAAAAATCACAAACATCCCAGAGCCAAGCATGTTTGTGATGTTTGGCTGCAGTTTGTTTTCAGGCCTCTGAATCTCTGCCCATATCCAAGATGTGTTTCAGTGATTCGGGTACATCTGGTGCTGCGGCACTTGGATAAACAACTGAGCCAATCAGAATTTTGAAGGCGTGATTAAAAAGGGGAAAGTCTTGTTTTTGTGCCTCAGCATAAAAAAATACCAAATGGGGAAAAAAAATGGGAATGAGTTTGTATGAGACTGAATAAACAATCAAAGTTATTTAGAGTACAAAAATAACTTTAAAGTCGTATGAGAAAAGTTGAATGCTGGATGTTCACAGCCAACATTACTGTGGCTTTGTTCTGACTGACACAAACAAGACCAAAATATCACCGATGACTGATGAGAGGGCGAAAAAACAAATGAGTAAAACTCAATAATGTGGTGAAAACTAATTCAATTAAGAACTGAAACAAACAGTTGATTGACAGAAATTTAATTAGCTGCCATTTTTATAATTAATCCTAATGTAATTGCACTTTCCTGAATGTGAATATTTTCTGCTTGTTGTCTTCTATTAAAACACCCCAAATTTATTTTGGTTTGGTGTCTGAATAAAAAACTAAATCTGAACTAGAGAATTATGACTTTATTACAGAGAAAAAACAGATAAATAGTAGAAACAATCCTGCTTGTCTCAGTCAGCTTTAACTGTTCATCACTTTTTACACTCTGTCTTTTATTATATTGTCAGTTCACCAATTATTTAAAGGTAATCACAGCAGTAAGTCTGAGAGAGCAACAGACATAAAAGACATTATTGTATAACACTTGGACAACAGCATCCAGAAACAACAAATTAACTGTTATGAGTACTCATAAAGTATGATCACAAGCTCACCGCTTGTTAGTACTTTGAATTTGGCTGCAAACCGACATAGCAATAAATATTACTTAGCAAAATGTGCTGATGCAAATATGAAACAAAAAATACTATTCCCTCCTTCCTTGGCATATCACAGCAGCACTACTGTGTGTGAGGTTGGCTACGACTGTGAGAGTTAACGCCGCCTCGGTGAAACATGTATGCATCAATAATAAACTCACTGCACCTTTACCCTTCCCCATCAGGTGTTCATTGAGTTACAGAGGACGAACAAACCTCAGTCAGTCTACACACATGACCTTTTCAACTTCAACTATGTATCAGCAAAGAAGCTGCACCTCTGGCTCATTGAACAGGGTGATATTTTTAAACACCAGAAAACCTTTGGCCAAGGACACATTAAATGATTCAGTCTAAGTCTTTTAATACCTAAGCTGTTTGCAAAGGCATCCATCAATATTCTGGCTGGCTTTATCAAAACCCCTGAACGTCACAAAATCTGGACACAGGAATCATCAGGTCACAAGCCCTTGCAACAAAACAGATTTCCTCAGTTACCTCTCTATATTCCAAGGTAAGAGCTGGAAAAAGGAGACGTAATCCCTCACACAGTTATTAAAACTAGCCAAATGGATCTCTGAGCACATGCAGACAAATCTTTTCTCAGCTGTCAATCAGGTGCCGTGAGGGAAACGGTAATAACAAATGCATTTCTTATCAAACCTTTTCTGAATTTCCTTGCAGCAGTGCCACAAAATAACAACCAAATTTTGTGTTTTTTCCATGGTCTGCTGGGCTGAAGCTGCCCCGTCAGCAGTTTTGTCTGCAAGAGCACGAGACAGCCGTGTCCCAAAAACAGAGGAACCAAGAAGATACAATTGGCAATGACATTGGCTGCCACAGAAGTAATTGATTTCCTGATATGTTTCAAAACAATAGCAAAGAATAAATACAGTAACATCACAAAGCTATCTGAGCAAATGATCTAAAGAAAGGGTCCTTCTTAAGACTGGCTGGCATGTCTGTGAATGGATTGTAGTTCTTTTATCTTTAGCAAATGTTCTTTTTTTGTTTTGTTTTGTTTATGAGACACAGTATGTATGCCACTTCTCTCCAGCTTAAAAGTAAAATCTATTTTAGTTATCCTTAAATATGTCACTAAATAAAAAGCACATGAAGCTTTTAAGTTACAGACATTTGCAGTGGCAAGAAAAGATCCTCTTAATTCACAAAGTTTAATAGATGGAAATGGGACGGAAACCACTCCTCTGACATTGCATGGCCTTGTAACAGTAAAACTACTTAATATCATATAAATAAACTTCGTCTATAATTTGGTCATTTTCAGTCTAGTTCCTCAGCAAATCAAATTAAGAATGGTAATGTAATCTTTGTGATACACAGCAAAACTACCCACACTGTGACTTCAGTAGAAACAAGATGCTCCGATAACAGTTGTAAATACAAATAAGAGCCTTTCACATAGTTTTATTGTTGCAGAATTTACCTTCAGTATCATCAATTCAACAAGTAAATATCACCTTACACTGAAGAGTCCTTCACCCCACGTCCCATGTTTCCTCCACCCATAGAGCATTGTAAAAATATCTCTAATATAAAATAAAGTCCTCTTCCACAAGAACTACTGCATCTTTTTCTCAACAAACTGCCTTAATGCCATAAACTATTGCCGGTTAAATCTGAGAAAAGGCCTTTGCCAATAGGGCTTATGTGTGTCTATACAGTTTTTGAGCTTTAACTGTATATCTTTGTTATTAGAGTTTCCATTTCAAAGCAGTGAATCGTCTTTTAGAGGACAGGCCGTACATGTTCATTTGTCTGTTTCTGCCTCTTTAAGTTTACCTCTCTTCCTGTGTCTGCATCAAAGCTTTGATGTGTAAACTGTATATTCATTATGTTAACAACCCATATTTTAAACAGTGGCTGTAACTTTAACTATAGTGAGAAAAATATAAATAAATATTTAAAAATGGGCAGCTAACAGGGTAATGCTCATTCTTTCTCTTCACACAGAGTCTTCACACAAGCAAGTCAAGGAGGTAATAGGAAACAGACTTGACTCTTTAACTCAGTGTAATCTGTGACTGACACTGGAAATTATGGTCATACAGATACAAGGTATGTTGATAAGGGCTTACCATAACAGCTAAAGGCCTTTTTTAGATGCACTGCAGCTACACTGCCTATTTCACCTTGGGGTATACAATGCTTGAACAGGACATATTTGTATGTTTACTGTATGTTGCAGATGTACAGTTTATTATTATTAAACTCTTAAGACGAGTGTTTATGTGTACAAACACTGCCATATTCTCATATTAATCACACCATCTGTCCACAGTAATCAAAAGGTTTGTCTAGCCCGCAACCACCCATGAAATACTCATGAAATACTACCACTTGACCCTAAATGCTCCTCACTCACAGGACTGGAGGAACATCCCTGAAATCAAAACAAAAACCCTCCTGACAAACTCGAGTCACTGACTCAAATCGTGTCACTGTGTTCAGCGAACAGAGGAAACCCTCAGGTCAGGCTCAAAGAACAGTCTGGGTGTGTCACAACCTCACATAAATATTTCCACTGCACCACAGTCTGATGGGAGTGTGTATAGAAAGCATAAACTGCAGTAAAATAAGACTTGGCTTTATTTGGCTTCCTCACAATACAAGTAACCGCTCGTCCACAACGCAGATACACGCAGAGACGCACAGAATAACCACAAATGCTGGGTTTCACCTCACCTATTGTATTCACTTTTGCAGTCTATGCTATTTTAATTCAGTTTGTAAACCCACCTATTGAGGTTAAGGTAATTACATCCTGTGTTCAACACCATTTCACAATGCAATGATGCAAGAGACTGAAAAAAAAATCTAATCTCCTGCAGCTTTGTGCACTTTGTCTGTTTGTGCTTCAGAAAAGAATGAAGGGGCAATGCAGTTGCCTCGTCATTTGTTCGCTCATGTTGCCTTCTTTCCAGCAATGTTTGGGGACAAAGGCAGCATGCAGATCCACGTGTGGTGTTAGGTTGGCTTTGAGCTTTGGGCACAGTGGATTTAGCTGCATATTGATTTCTACAATAATGCAGTTGTGCTTTGTTAATCAAGCACTCTGGCAGTAAAACTTATTTTAAGCTTGTTTTTAGGCTTGTTAACGGTGTAACAAGATCACTTGGCTGGGTTAAAAATTTTGATTATTCTACGGAACAGAGTCAGGAAAAAACACACAAAACACACACAAAAAAGGAGTTTTACCCCTACAAAATGTGATTCGGTACAATTTGTTTGAAATGTAAGGTACATAAAGACTTTCATTTGACACTCAACTACTCTATTAATCAAGGTAGATGGCTTTCCTTGTACCTATTTAGCTGAGGCTGGCCAGAGCTCATCATGGTGACTCTGTGATGGATTGTGTGTATGCTTGAGTAAGAAACAGTGCTCTCTGGGTCAGGCTAGCCCCAGTGGCACACAGCCATGAGGAATTAGCTGAGTTTGCCCCACATTTCTTTGCACTGACATGAGTCTGTAGATTCACTCTGGTCAATAAAACACAGTCTGGGGTGGGAGGAAGAGGGTGACTCATCATTCCACTTTGTATGTATATTTGGCAGAGTAAAACTGTGGAGTAACATGTTTGTTATCATGCAGAAATCATAACCTATAACTAATTTTGCTTTCAGAAAAGAAAAAAAGGAATGTCCCTATGAAGTCAAGGTGACGGAGGGAACGCAAATGTGATTTTTATCTACCACATTTCTGAATCAATCCAGAGAGTCCAAAAACTGATTTTGTTAGTTGCTGATAAAATCGCAGGCGGCGTGTGGGTGTAGTCGTAAGCACAGTCTCTTCATAGCAAGAATTCTCTTTCTGAGTTTGCATGTTCCCATTGTGTCTGCAAGAATTTTCTCTTGGTGCTTCAGCTTCCTCCCACAGTCCAAAGAGATGCATGTTAGGTTAATTGATGATGTACGGTTGGCTGTCTCTTTATGTTAGTTCTGCAAAGAACTGGCAGGAGTATGCCCCGCCTCTTCCCAAATGGCAGTTAGAATCGGCTCCCCCAGCAACCCTTTACAGGATAAAGCGGGTATAACTCATGAGTGAACAATATTAATATGGTTTTTTAACGTTAAGAATTAAAAATGTAGAACAATAATTTGGAAATTGTCCCTCCACACACAGACTTAAGCTTCTGTCAGCTTCTTCCTGTAACGCACCAAATATCAGTGTGATTCCTCCTACATAAACAGGAGTTGTGCAACCAAAACTGGCACACAGGTATATATTAGGTTCTTATCTATATCCAGTATTATGATGTCGTTACATTACCTAGCAACAACCTACCAACAGGCTAAAATTATCCATTTTATAAATTTATGCCCCTATAGCACCATATAAAATTATCATATCATTTGAACTTAATGTGAACAACATATAATTTATATCCAAGAACTTGAATATTATGATATAAATGATATATTATAGCAGCATCACATTGCCTGGCAACCACCTATTTTTTTAATAATTCAATTCAATGTGCTTGAATTACTGAGTTTCAACACAATGGCCCAAAAAAGGAAAGGTTCTTCATTATCCCACAGCACTGAAGGTGCTTCACAGAAGAAGAAGAAGAAAAATAGGTACACTGAATTTCAATATGAAAGAGAATATTTTCTAATATTTATTCATATAAAGAAGATCTACCACCCATTTTTTTTTTTTTTTTTACTTTTCTCAGCGTGATTAAATAAATGAATATCCCAATGGCGCAACAACACCAAATAAAGTGTAACTTACTGACAAAACAGAGGTTGGCATTATATTTTATCTCATAAAATTAGCAAAGCAGAACCCTCATCTGCTCCAAGTAGTGTTGGTGGTTGAGGTGGGGGAGATCAAACTAATATCAAAACAAAGAGGGTGCTGGCTAAATGTTTGTAAAACTCAGAGGAAAAAGTGCACACATCTTTAACTGAAACGAAACTAATGTATGACTTGGGCAGTGAAAATAATTTTCATGTAAGGGAAACATTCAGAATGTAACTAAAGTCTACTAATATTATCATCAAATTATACCTGAAGGACTAAAAACAAAAGCAGTCATTGTGCAAAATGATACGTCTAGTTTTTTGTTGTTTTTTTTACCTGAAGCACCATTAATGAACTAATGGGATAGCTTCACTTTAATTGTCTAACTTTAATTGAAATTAACAAATAGCATAAGCTGTCAAATGAACATAGTAAAGTAAATGAAGTTTTCCCTCGAAAATATACTAGCATGTTAAGAAAAATACAATAGAAATGCTCATGCAAGTTTCAAGACTGCTGGTAAAACACCACACACCAGCGTCTTTGTCTGCATGACACAGCTAACAGCATCGGTGGGGAATATTGTTCATTAAAGAACACTGTAATATATTACTGTAATATATTTTCAGTAAATTGCATTTAGCCTTTTTTAAACAAACAAGCTGCTTTCATTCAGGGACCTTTATCACCACCAATTAGCTTAACTGCCAGCTAAAAACATGAGTGCACAGTGTGTAAAGTGTTTACTGGAACTATGCTGTGTACAGTCAACTGGAGATCAAATTTCCGAAACAAATCTAATTGTGGCATTACAAAAGGCTCTGTCCTCCATTTTATTAATTCAATTCAGTTCAATCAACTCCAAATCACAACAACAGTCACCTCAAGCCACTTTATATTGTAAGGTAAAGATCCTGCTGTAACATAGAGAAAACCCCAACAATCAAACAACCTTCTTTGAGTTAGCTCTTGGCTACAGTGTGAAGGAAAAACTCCCTTTTAACAGGAAGAAACCTCAAATAGAGCCAGGCTCGCCGGGGGGGAGACGACGACACCACTTCTACATTATTGCTTGACTTAATAAGTGTAGATCAGCTATTTCAATTAAATAATTAAATCAAGGAACATGTCAACATGCTGGTAGTACTTGTTAAAACATTAAAACTGTACAACAGTAAGTACTCATGGATCAAACCACATCCACCTTTACACTATGTCTTTTTTTATTTTATTTTATCTCAACAAGAAGGAGTTAGAGAGTGCAGTCCTCCACCAACAGATCTCACTTTAGGCAGTATTAACTTTTAAGGGATTAGTGTATATATTAATATACATATTTCTGTATATTAATTTGGGGGGGGGGGGTTGCTCTTTTTAAGATCTGTGTAGTGCAGTAAAAATAAAAGTAGCATGACAGGCATTTTTTTTTCATACAATCATTATGAAGGAGTACACAAAGGGTAATATGTATTGATCTGTAAGTAAGAAAGACATAAATAACCGGAGCTTATTATATAATATTATACTAGAGTATATTTCGGTATAACTCTAACTAAATACCTGACTCCTGGCACCTTGAGGTGACTGTTGTTATGATTTGGTGCTATATAAATTAAATATAAAATAAATTAAATTAAATTAAATTAAATTAACTAACTACTGACAATACTTTTTTTAATAATAATAATGGATTGCATTTATATAGCGCTTTTTGGGGCCCTCAAAGCGCTTTACAATTCCACTATTCATTCACTCTCACATTCACACACTGGTGGAGGCAAGCTACAGTTGTAGCCACAGCTGCCCTGGGGCAGACTGCCGTATCGCGCCATCGGCCCCTCTGGCCATCACCAGTAGGTGGTAGGTGAAGTGTCTTGCCCAAGGACATAACAACCGAGACTGTCCGAGAGACGGGGCTCGAACCGGCAACCTTCCGGTTACAAGACGAACTGCCAACTCTTTGAGCCACGATCGCCCTTTAACCTCCTAGGAGCTGGCGTCCACATATGTGGACATCACATTTTGGGTTGTTTAGATCACAATACTAAATTTTGCTCTACAAGGGCCTGATATCCACTGATGAGGACATTATACTGCCACTGTTCTATCAAAATTTAAAACGAATGACCTCATATGTGAATATCAGGCCCTTGTAGAGCAAAATCAGGTAAAAAGATAATCATTAGTTTTTAGATTCATCAGGTCCCAATCAGCCCAAATAGCAAAGATAAATTAAAAGTGCATGCCCTGAAAGACTTTGATTCTCAGGAGGTTAAGTATATGATGGGTGTTGGAGTGAAACTGAAAGATATGGAAATTAAAAGCAAGTTCAGAGGTCAAATTGAAAATGATATTTGGATACAAACTATAATGTGATATTTAACATCCCCTACACCAGCAACATTACCTAAATGTTGCCAATACAAACAAAAGGCAGTATGACTTTAAGCATAGCTTTAAAAATAAAAGACATTTTATGAAACTATGAAACCTTTTTTGATATTTCGATATTAATCCCCATATATAATTCCCTATTTGCCTATATGTTGTCAATACTAACAATAGCAATATGAAACATAGCTTTAAATAGCTTAGGCTTTTTGTCAATTTTTTACCAATAAATATTTGGTAAATGGCCTGTATTTGTATAGCGCTTTTCTAGTCCCTAAGGACCCCAAAGCGCTTTTCACAACCAGTCATCCACCCATTCACACACAGGTGATGGCAAGCTACATTGTAGCCACAGCCACCCTGGGGCGCACTGACAGAGGCGAGGCTGCCGGACACTGGCGCCACCGGGGCCTCTGACCACCACCAGTAGGCAACAGGTGAAGTGTCTTGCCAAGGACACAACGACCGAGAGTGTTGGAGCCAGGGCTCGAACTGGCAACCTTCCGATTACAATGCGAACGCCCAACTCTTGAGCCAAGATCGCCCTGTTAGCCACGATCGCCCTGTTATTTAAGAAGACCTGAGTGGATTTAAGCCGAATTTTAAAGGATTGTTAACAGGACTCAACACCCAGAATCCATTCAAAACTTTCAAGCTATCATGTTTGCAGACAGAGAGAATGACAAGCATGCACACAGCGGAGAATTAATAAAACACCTGTAAACTTTTGCAGCTGTACCTTGCACAGCTGTAGTCTATACTCAGAAAGACAGACTGGCACATAAATGAGTGCCACACTGGTATTAGCTGGTAATAACAGCTCATATTGGCCTATTAAAGCAAGATCAGCACTGGTTGTCTGATGTGCACGGATGTGAAAACTTTTTTTCTTTACAGAAAATAAAGCAGATAATGATGCTTCAGATAATTTGGAAATGGTGACATTATGAGCAGAGCAGACGGTGGTGGGAAGTCAAGCAGTGTCTTCACAGTAGGTTGCTAACTAGTTTGTGAAATACATTGCTAGAAATTTAATAAAGAACGATCCCACCATTATCTCTTTTTAATTTAACTGTACAATAATATGATATTGGGCTATATACTGATATATATGTATATTAATATCAGAATGCTTTTATTTGGCCCCCAAAAATCATTTTCCATGATGCCCCTCCTACACACACACACAGCCTCACACAATGAAAACAATGCCTGCCAGTGTACTGTGGCTGGTAATTAGATTTTCTGTGAATAAATTGATTGAAACCTTTGACAGCAGCCTTGTCACCTCTAAGCGTATACGGCAAACGTGCTGTATTCTCACTAAAGATAGCAGGGCAAATTACAAACACTAATCAACAGCATGCGTTTAACATGCTGCTGATGAAGGAAACCTGCTTCGGGCAATGACTGTTTGATTCAGGCAAATGTTATGGCTGTTTAAATATCAAGTACAATTTGTATTCACTATTCACAAACCCCTCAAAAAGAGGGGGAAAATGCTGGGCAGAGGGGAGGCGAGCGGGGAGCCTCCGTGAAACCCCCTGGTGCTTGACGTTTGCTGAATCAATGAGATAAACATAAGGGCTCTGAATGTCAGAGTTTACATCTACAAGATTGAAGACTTAAATTTGGTCACTGGCGACTGCTCTTAGGGAAAATTCCATTTAAAAAGGTCAGCCTCAGCTCTCCTCATACTAAATAACTAAATGTCTGGGGTCTGGGTCCCTGTACGCCTCTGGCCTCCTGTATCAAAAGCATGCAAACGAATTAAATACATTTGCCTTTGTTTCTTCTTCTTTTTCCTTTTTTTTTTAAACACCCATTCTTGAAAACAGGCATTTGTTATACCAACATAAATGTCACTTCTTATAGTGTAATTCCTCCATCTGAACTACTAAATCTACAATGACACGGACCTTTGAATTTAATATGTTGTCCTACCATATGTGCAGTACTCTCCATCAGTGACTACCTTAATTGGCCGACACATTTGAGAGGACAACAATTAATTTTCTGCTTATTCAATCCTCTAATTCAATCACACCTAAACAAAGATTAGCTAAACACTTGGCACTGATGCTCGCTTATTCATACAAGTCGCTGCCAGGGTCCTTGCTGAGGTCTGATGGTGGGACTACAGCTTCATAAGAAAAACCTGGCGGCCTTATGGATGGGTCTCTGGCTGGGATTAGACTTACAACAGAAGACCAGGTGGCTGTGCAGTAGGAGGCTCTTGGCAGGAGGCACTTTTGTGAGACTGGAGGGGAGGAGAATGTTATCCTGCTGGCTGAGGGAGCTGTTTCTCACCCCCCTGGTACAAGCCGAGCACCATTCTGCCAGAACACGCCTGTGGCGTGTGGGACTTTCACCAAGTCTTGAAGGGAGAAGCTGAACGTCAGTTCACTACTAAGATTTTACAACTTCATTTTCTCTTTTATTCGGAGCTTAATTTTGTTGTCACTCCTAAAAAAGGTTATTGCTATTGTACAGATTAAACTTAAGACACAAAGCTTGGAGTGGCAAAGGTTAAAAATCTCAACATGTTATAGATGCTACATTACTAGCGCCAACTGCTTGAAGTGCATCACAGCATAGCCCTCTGTATACATAACCAACATGTGTAAATAGAGAAAAATTAAGAACAATACATTTTTGGTCATTTTAAATTATAAAACTGGAATACCAAAACACCACAGCAGAAATAGCATAACATCAAAGATGCAAACACATCAAAGCATCCCTCTGCCAACCACTTTTAATGTGGAGCCAGAGTCAGTATTGTTATACTGTTATCACAATTATATGCAGTGTTCACCTCACCAAACATGTCAGCAACCTAACATGAATAAAAGACAAGAGCATGGCATTTTTTACATTGGCTCTGGTTTGCAGGCAAGAGAGGAAATTGGTCTGGTAAATGAGATTGGGGTGGGTGCTGAAGGCAAAGGAGGCAGGAGGCACAAGTTTCAATGAAATCCTCTTTACAAGGATAGCCTGTGAAAGCCTGAATGAGTACAAACCTAAACCTGGAAAATGAGGAGTAACAGCAGCCTAAGTGAGTTTTCCCCCGGCTCTCTCATCCCTCTGATGATAGGTTAAAAAAAAAAAAGAAGCAACAAATCACTTCTTAAATATAAAATGCATAGCAACTGAGTGGTGCTGTGGGAAAATCTGCAGCAAGCTTTATTTATAAAACTGTTTTTTCTTTCTTTTTGTTTAGTTTTCCTCGTTGAAACAACCACAGAAAGTCATTTGTCTTTGAGAATTTATTCAGCAGTGAGAATCTGTCTAAACCAGTGTGAAGCACTCTTAACCCTTCCATGTGTGATTTCTCCTAAAAATCCCCCTTTTGAATCACTATCACAACTGTTGTTCCCAAACTCGATGTGGGCACAATTCACATGGATCTAGCTAATCTTGTCACATGTTCTGTTCTTCTGGTTCTGCTAATTCCATCGCTTTTTACATTTTATTTTTTTTGTAAATGGATATGTAAGAGAAGGCGACTGAGCAGACGAAGGCAACACTTGTGAAAATGCAATCACAACCACATCGACAATGACCAAAAATAGAAATTAAAAGTGCAGTGCCAATAAGTATGGCTGTCTCGTTACAGAATGTTACACAGATTCTTGTATCAACACATACTGAAAACAAACTCAGAGAAATATCACTTGCCAACAGCTTCCAATCAGTTGCTCCAACTGAGGAGAATTATCAGACCCATAATGAGTTCATTAGGATAATGAAACAGCCTAGGCTGATTTTCTATTCTGCATCTTAAACTGTTGTATTAGCTTCTCCACTAGCAATTTAGATTAGCAAAGCAAAACAGACTCAAAAAAATGTATTGAGCAGATAAGATGTTGCAGAATGCACAATGGTTATGAAATATTTTGCATCTCAAATGACTGCCGCTGAGAAAGTATAAGTATGATCTAAATGAACACAGCTGTGTCTGCTTGTAAACTGATGTTTTGCACTCAAACATGCGGCTTTACAAAAATATCCTTGACCTATGTGGGATTTTTGAAGCCAGTAATAATATATGATATTGGATATTTGTGGTAACAACATAGATTAGTTTTGCAATATTAATACTTATACTTATATGCGCAATAAATGCATGCCCTAAAGCAATCATTCAAACACACCACAGACAGAATACAGATACTATGTTAACAGTAGCTGTCAAAACAAACAGCAGCTGTTTATCTGAAGTTCTTTTAAAGTTTTCTTTATTAACCCACTTAAAATTGACCTATGAAACATTCAAGCATAAAGAAATCACCTAACTTGGGGGATGAACGAGTGTCATGTCTACACATAACAAACAACTTAGAAAAGGAACAATTTTAAATTGTATCTTTAGGCACTTCTTTACTTGCAGCCTGTCATAAAATTCACATAATTGGTTCCCAATTCTTGAGTTGAATCTATGAAAAATGTCAAAGATAATGTAGTTTGACAGCCATAAAAATTGTATTTCTGCACCAACAAGGTAATTCCCAAAGAGCTATTAGCCGAAAACTTGGCACATCTCAGCAATGTGTGCAGTGTATCCTTAAAAATTTTAAGAAAACTGGAAAAGTGGAAGACAAAGAAGAAGTGGCAGGTTTAAAAACCTGCCACTTTAAGGACCCGAGAGATGTATCTGGCCCTTCAGTTGATCCATCTGCTGCTCCCTGAAGCCTCATTAGAATTGGTCTCAGTTGCTTAGAAAGGTGGCTGTCAAGAAGCCATCCTTAAAGGAAATAGGCAAAAAAGGCTGAGAATGAAAAATTACACAAAAACTGGACTGAACTGGACCAAATTTTAAAATTTCGTCATCAGAATGTACACAGGAGGTCAGGATAGTGTATATCTATAGGTGTATGTAAAAAATTGTGGAGGCTTTGCCACCGTTTGGGGCTACATTTCAGGTAAAGGTGTTGGAGATTTTGTCAAAATTGATGAAACTGCAAAGAAAAGAACAATCAGATTTGGATTTAGCATGGAACAGTATGTGGCTTCATTTTTCACCATGATAATGATCCCACACTCCCAATGCAATGAAAACATACCTGCAGCCAACATACAAGGAAGAGCTTTGAATGTCCTTCAAGAAGCCTGTTCCTGCAGACTACTTAAAGAAATGACGTGAAACCTGAAAGAGAGTTCAGGCTGTGTTGAAGAATAAAGGCGGTCACACAAAACATCGACCTTTAAGCTTGTTAGAATTATACAAACTCTGTTTTTGCTTTATATACTTTATTTCCATGTATGTTTCCCCACAAACTCTCTGCACCTATTCTCATCTTGGTCCCATTTTCTAGCAAATTACAAAGACCAGACAGTAATCCTAAATTGACACTGTCTCAGTTTTGGTTGTGAAACCATTATAAATGTCAACTCTAAACCTCTTCAGCATCAAAGTCAGAGCTATTGCCACAATTTATTTAGTCATCTTTCATTTGTCACCTCCCCCAAAACATACATCAAACATTGTGATTAGTATGCTCCCTGTCTATCCACATTTCCTCTATATAGTTTCACTGTCAAGCTCAATAAAAGGACAAACGAAACAAATGATATTGGAAAAGAAATCCTGGATATTTGGCCATAAAACTCACTACTGCTGTACTTTCTGCAAACTGAGGGACTAAATACAATAAGGGATCCTAATCCTACATTTTTCAAATGTATGGATCTGAACACCTTAATAATAACTTATTCTATTTACACGTATTTTATTATCTTGTAGCGTGCCAGTGTACAGTCACTAATCCCTACACGAGGGAAACATGCTACATACAAGTTTCTTTGTTACTATCTTTTTTTGTTAAAATAAAACTCAGGTATCAAAGTATTTGGACATTTAATCATCGGTTTTTGGCTTCCTCAATAGGTCCCTACAACAGGTACATACCTGGATTTGTGCAGTTTTGCAATTCATCCCAGTAGATCCTCTTAAGCTCTGTCATATTGGATTGAAAGTGTCTTTGAACTGCTATCTTTAGATCTCTGCAAAGATGTTCTCTAGGATTTAAGTCTCGACTTTAGCTGGACCACTCAAGGACAGTTTGAGATTTGTCCTAAAACCACTTCTGCACTGCTGTAGCTGTATGCTTTGGGTCATTGTTGAAAGAAAAGAAAAGAATAACTGACACTGGAAACACATAACACCAGTTCTGGCTTCACTCCAGCGGCTTCCCGTACATGACATGATTGATTTTAAAATGTTGCTACTGGTTTTTAAGGGTCTTACTGGTCTTGCCCTGTCATATTGAAAGGACCTTGTGCAACACCATACATCCACAAGAACACTAAGGTCAAACAATCAATTGCTCTCAGGCCAAATCAGAAAAGTAGAGGTGACGGTCCATCTCAGCCCCGTCCATCTCAGGCTTTTGAATTAAATAAAGCTTGATATCTTAAAAATTTCTGTTCTTCTCATTATTTTTGTATTTCTTTTTAAATGAATGAATTAGTTTATTCATTATTTTATTCATGTCTTCTGTGTTTTTCTTCTTTTTTTCCTATCAATTTTTTGGGTGTTTTTGCTGTGCAGCACTTTGGTGGAACTATTAAGTGATATATAAATAAAGTTGACATTGACACTGTCCTCAGTCCGGGTTAAAGCTGCACCCCTATAACATGAACCTATTGTTCACCTGATTATCCCTTCACTAGTGGGCTTTTCTTCTTCATGATTTCAGAGTCCTGTAAAAGCTCCATGCAAGCTATCAAGCTGCGTTTTTCTTAAGAGTGGCTCCATCGAACCACTCTACTCAAAAGGGCTGATGGAGGTTGTACTGCTAAGATAGCCATCCTTTTGGCAGGTTGTTGTTTTTCTGCTGAGAACTTCTGAAGTTCAGCTTTGCCAATCCATCAACTTTAGGAAAAGTAGAAGTGGCTCCAAATGTCTTTCACTTCACAGTTGATGTCAGAACCACAGGTGGACACCAGTAACATCTCACAGAAAATAAAAGTAAACTGGGAGAACTAAATGCAGCATTTTCGATTTTTTGTAAAATTGAACATTTAAAAATACACTGATGCACAGACATCATCCATCTATCCATTTTCTTTCTCTTATTCAACCCAAGGGCCCATCCCAGCTGCCACATGTCAAACGGCAAGGCATTTAAAAAGGTCGGTAGTCTGTCACAAGTGCAAAGATGTTACTTATCTTTTATTAGCTAAGTTCAGAATCCTATATATCTACTGACAATAATGAAAAACAAATACAAATGTGTCATCATTAGAGTATGTGAGCTAATTACTATATGACTAAGCCCTTGAACACATCCTTATTGAACACAAACCCCCCAAAAAATTACTGGTTGAAAAATAAAGCCTTTGGTAAGATCCGTGAATCAGTGTGAGTCAGAATTTGTCTTTTCAAAATGAAGCACACACATGTAGTCCCTCATGTACGGACTGTAAACAAATAAACTGTAATAAAAGCCTGACAAAAACAGAATGGCAATGAATCACTGATCATTTATTTGCAGCACTTCCCATAAATTATGACGATGGTCGTTACTCGTCCTCAGCTTGAGGCATGAGAAAAGGGTCGACGCTCCAGTCATTAGCCTCTGTGAAACGAGCACCACCCCTCAGTGAGAAGTTTGATACAGCACTCGGCAGCACAGCACATAATAAAGCATGGACAAGGCTATCTGCTTTAATTTATATGCAGGCAGAGAGTGATCTGCCCCGGGTGTGTTTGGCCTGACTAAGAAGAGCGAGTGAGACACTGACTTGTCTGCAAAGAGCCTTCCCACGATCCACTGAAGAGAAACTGGCCTCCATCGGCTCACTGCAACAGCATTACATCGATGCGTGGATACTCCGGTGTCTACGCAACAGCTGCTTAACATGATGTTGACCAGACCTCACAGTTTCCATATGGCATCAGCGTGTAAACAGCAAAACAGGGACGAAAGAACCTTGACAACTCCAGCATTTTCAGGGGAGTACGACTGAGGAGTGTGTAGCCTTAAACCAGCCATCAGGGAGAGAGCTAGTTCAGCTACCAAAGCAGCAGTTTCCTAATAGCAATTACTGTTTTAAGAGTTCAGAGTAAAGTGTCTTTTAAAAGGAATGTCCCCCTGTGGCTGTCACACAGAGACACCTAATAGACTTTATCAGCTGATATGACAGAGATGCTGAGACAGAGAGGAAGCGTGAGACAAACTAAAGAAGAGATGAGGAAGTAATAAGGAGACAGAAGCAAAGATTCACTTGCTTTCCATGATACACAACTTAGTTTTTGTTAAATGAAAACTGGATACTGTAATAAGTGCAGTGCTACATTATTTTAGTAATTACCACATTCAAAGGCTCCCAGTAATGACTGAAACAATGGCTCTTTTGGGAGTGGGATTTTCAACACAAAGCTACTCAAACCATAGGTATTACAGTCAAAGGAGTCGAGAAGGGTCTGTTTGAGCTCATACTGATGCAACAGCTAAAAACAAGCACATGGAACACCCACAGGTTTTTAACAAACTCTAACACAGGCGTTACGTATACACCTCACATGTTCAAATGAACCATTTTATGCTCAAAACACTGTGAGCTGTGGATTGTGTCGTAATGGGCAAAGTGTGAATCAGCAGCAGCAAAGGTTCACTAATCCGCAGATACAGAGGCAGGGACGGGAGACAGGAAGGTACAAACTGTGCTGCAGAATAGAGACACTTTGAGATAAGCACAGTTACAGAAAATGCAAACTAGATGAGTCACCACTCCTCCTTGCACGTATCAGAACAACATATTTCAGGTAAGGTCATTACAATTACAGATAACAATACAGTACCAGAATTCAGTGCCACGCCAACTGCTTGATTTTGTTTCACTATCTCTTGCAGGTTTGCAGCCCTGTCAACGTCCTCCCAATAACCCTTCCAGCTCACTCGGTGGGAGGTTTGGACCTCATTTATAGAGCTATTGTTGAAACCACTGCAAATCTAAAGACAGGCATTGTGGTGATACAGACACTGTCTGATTCATAGAGCTCTCTCATTATTAGCAGGAGTGCAAACTGTGAGAATACATTCTCAACACCTCCAGTGCATTTCTGGCTGTGCTCTTTCAACAACACAATGTCCACTTTTTGACTGACCTCCATTAAAATCTACAGGTGGCATGACAGCTCCCAATCAAACCCATTAATAAATGAACACCACTGTAATTCTGAATTACCCCAAACTATGAGCTCAGCCTGAGTCACATTTGGATATCCATGACAACAGTCACTTTAGCACTTTTGAAGGGTGTGACCACGAGTACACACAATTGGCATTTCAGTGTCTGAACTGCAACAGTCCAGCATCTTAACGAAACTAAACAAGGAAACACACAAGCTGGAAACTTCCCATTCCAAAAACAGGTTTCTGGTGACACTCGCATCCCCAGTGAAACCATTATTTTATATCCTCGAGATCCAGAGTAATAATGAGTCTCAGGGGAGTACATTGTCATAACAAGCATCTCTCCAAAATACAAACAAGGACAGGAGAGGCCAACATACTGAAACTTGTTACAGTTGTCACACTGTGGCTTTATCACATTAGAAGGAAACTTTATCTAGCAATATACTCTGGCTGTGAGTTTTTCCCAAATCAACTTTGAGCAACTGAAAATTAACACATATCTCATTCACATAACTACAAACACAACCCACATAGCAACTGCAGTTTTACAGAAAGCAAGGTAATGCAAATAATGAAAAGCAGCACTGATTCTTACCAAGCAGCAAGCTTGATCTTTAGAACTGCATCCAAACATAAAGAGCAGAGAGAGTAAAGTGGCATGAATTCATAAAACTAAAGGGCTAATTTATCAGCTAAGCCAGATGAGTGATGCCAGGATAAATATCTCTACATTAATTCAAATTTTGTGTCCCAAACCCTGTCACTGGTTCTTTTTCTTTCTTTTCTTTTTAAGTCTTGATGTCGTTTAGTACAGATAGAAATTGGATTGCTTTTTAACTGTTACTCCTCCTGCCCATTTGAAAGACGTGGGTACGCTGCCAATGATCTGGCCAGGACTAACTTCCCTGTCATTAGACTACATCTTTCTATTAGTTTAAGATATCTTAACACACGTTAGCAGGTACCCTTTCCACTGGTATGTTAACAAATTGCCCTCAACTTGAGTAGTGCTATCATTTCATTAACCTGTCCCTCCTCTTTACTCCATGCTAGGCTGTAATCCTCCTATCACAGAAGGGGAGGTGGAGAGGAGATGAATTACAGATCTAGCTCTAACTGGTGCCATCCAGTTTCAAAAGACCAAGGTGGCCACAGCCAAAATGGTCAACTTGAGGCTTTAAACGGGACTTCAGTGACAAATGGTTTGTGTTCCAGTGGGTACAATTATCTTTTATACAAAAAAGATCAAAACAGAGATTTCTTTTTTATATAAAGAACTTCAACCCATTACACACATGCATCGGGAGCAATTTGCAGTTCAGTATCTTACCCTAAGTCGCTATCCTAAAACAAGGATAGAAGAGCCACAGAGCAAACCTCTGAATTTCAGACTGGTGGATGACCTTCCATGTCTTCAGTATGGAAGGTGAGTAGTTTGAGCCCCAGCTCCAGTTCACATGTAAAACTAAGCATCCTGCAATGAATCTTTGACTCATGTAAAATATACTATAGCCATCAATTTTCTTAACTGCTTATCCAATTCAAGGACACAGGGGCCTGGAGCTACCTTCTTATGAGGCATGAGGTGGAGTAGACCCTAAACAGCTTACCAGTCTATTGCAGAGAGACAGACGATTGTTCACGCTCATCTTCACACCTATGGCCAATTCAGTGTTACCAGATAACCTAAGAAGCATGTCTTTGGACTGTAGGAGGAAGACCAAGTACTCAGAGCGAACCCATGCAGTCTTAGCTGGAGAGCAAGCTCAAACCAGGTACCTTCTCTCTGTGAGATGAAAGTGCCACCTGTAAAATATTATTTAATGTTATATGACTCAAACTCGCACACTGAGTCTGTTGTGCCTCCATAGTGTCAGGAAGTCTGTCTGGTGTAAAAGCAAAACAAAAAAAACAACAACTGCCATGTGGAGCTACCCACTGTGGCTACCACCTAAACAAAGGAGTTGAAAGTACCATTTTCTTTACATATTGATTCATTTGAGTGAAATCTACACTTACTTTAAGGCTCCCTTATGTAATAAATTGATCAGCACTCAATTCTGATGTAATTTTACTGCCTGCAGGGTCACATGTTGATCACCCATGGGACGTTCCACTCAGGGGTACAACTACAGAGCAAATACAGCAGGCAAAGGAAACATGATATTTGGTTCAACTCTGCATCACGCCCCATGTTAACCATCAGAAGAGCTCCAGCTGCACCTTTAAAGCTGGTTAGATAAGTCGGGTAATTGTGCAGAATGTTGAGTAATGCAATTCCTGATACCAGCATAGGAACATGCCTCACAGATGACTGCCATGGCAACAGACTGCCCCAAGGTAACATAGGGCTCGAATGAATTTCACTTCACCCTGAAAAGGAAAAAAAACACATTTATCATCAACCAAAATATCGAGCTCTGGTCTAATGGATCCAGACTGAAGGTTTAATAAAAGTAGGTTATCAACACTGATTAGACACAGATAGAATGAATTGGTATTCAACTGCTAATGGTGTTTTAGTCATTACAGATAGAACCTAGAACACATACTAAATTTAGTTTTGTTTTTCATCCATTACTGGCAGGCATGTGGAATAAAAATCCAGACAATTGGTCACAAAAAGCATCTGTTCATCAGCAGCCTCGTGTAATGTAATTAACAACTATTCAATAACAACAACTTTAAATTCAAGATATTCATTAGCTTGTTATACTGCAGCAGATACAATGGTATATATGATGGCCTGGAAACTGTTTAAATTGTTTCTGATAGAATAGCCTTTATTGTCACTGTACAGAGTACAACGAAATTGGAGTGCCACTCCCTTGGTGCAAGTTTCAATAATAAATATAAATGTAAAATATAAAAAGTACAAAAAAAACCAATCGTAAGTACTCAAACAATAGTATGTACAATATATACAGGATAGCAGCATTAATATAATGACAGTGACGGTATGGAATAGGTTCAATTGTTTTTGTGCTTATTTAAGATAAGACGTTGGCTGGACCCAGTAAAGGGAGACAAAGATAATTATGATTAATAAACAAGCTTTCAAAAGGCACACACTGTGCTCCCTTGTCAATGCAACAACTTTCCCTTTGGCCACGTCTTTTGAAATCTTGGAGTTAACCACCACAGAGAGACATTTGGGAAAAAAAATGTGCAGGGAAGGACTGCTGAATCGCAAGAGACTATATTTAAAACACTGCTGAAAGCTGGAATAATAATTCACACTTAAATATGCTTAAACTTCTATTCTAGAGCTCGTTAGAGCCAAAATTATTAGGTAATTTATCTGTTATGTGAAAAAATGTGGAAACCAATCAATTCATCACTTCATACATTTTTAAAGAAAAATTTGCAAAAAAAAATATTCTGACATGGATTTTGAAATGTTAAGTGAATAAAAAGCAATTTCACTTTATGTCTTAATCTAAGATAAACATTTTTCTTATATTTCATAAATCTATCTATCTATCTATCGATCGATACAGCATGCAAATTAAATGTTCAGACGTTCAGCTCAGATAGTTTCCCACATGGGAAAGGCGTAATAAATGCTGGACTCGTCTGTTACTCCCAAAGCAGAGGTGTGACCTTCTGTCTAGCCATTGACCGTGTGAGCTATCACTTCATCTAACAGCTTCGTTTCCATAACTGCACCATGTACTGTGAGTGCAGACTCTAGCAGCGTATAGAAATAAACCCACTGCAAAGCCTATTTGTGACAGTGTCTTCATTTCTGGCTAAAACACTTGCAGAGTGGATTTTTTTATCTTTGCTAAAGTGTTTGAGAACCACTGATCTACTACAGCATGCATTACTCAACATATTGCCACTGCAGCAGCAGTGATACTACACAATATGTACCACATGAGCTGTAGAAATAAGAATAAATCGCATAATGCATTGCCACCCATGGAAAGCCCTCATGTGAAGTGAAGAGATACTCTGGATTTGGTATTATCCACACAAATATAATAGTATTGGCCTTGGTTGTTACAGGACAAATAAAAGGGACAAGTCATGACAGAGCACATTATATACCGAAGGCAAAATAAGTGGATTTAATGAGAGAAAAAAGAAGAAGAAAAAATCGACAACAAAAAACAAAAAAAACACAAGAGCCAGTGTAGAGCTTAGAGGCACATAGCAACCTAAGATTAATTTCATTAAACAGCAATTCAAAACTCCAAGCTATCTCATATCAAAGTAAAGCAGAGAAGAAACTCCAACTTTTTTATTACTAGGACAAAATATTCTCTTTTTGTGGGGGGGAAGTGAAGATGTTCTGTTATTTGTATGCATTTATTATACTCTGTCATAAACCAGGCTTGTACAAAACAGACAAGACATGTTGACATCTTGGCCCTTATAAACAGTAATCCGGTTTAGGAAAAGATAAACAAACCACAACAGCCCATGAATGTAAATGAGCAAGGAAATGCAGCCCTGTGGTGCAGCACAGGTCACAATCACAGTAATGACAGCTGTAATGACTTCTAGCACAATTCTGGTTCACTGATGGACTGTAATGTAATGTAATGTAAGGGACTAAAGGAGTAGCCTATTTTCAACCTCTGGGCCAAATGTGGTGGAAATTAATAAAGATTCTGAACTTGTAGGAGGCAAAAATCAATTTACGCAGAGACATACTCATTTGTCCTTTCTCATTGTGTTGCTGCATGTTAATGGAAAATAAAGCACTCACGCAAAAAGAAGGTGCAAAATGCTCATTGTGTTTATGCAATGCCAAAAGTATAGAAGTTCTCATTTTTAAAAAGAAACATCCTCCTCTGTGTATCTGTTGTTCAATACAGCCAAGTTATATTGTAAACTAAACTAGATTACCCTTTGCTTTTTGTATAAATGATTGTACTCTCTGCAGTAATAACACACGGTCCTACAAATAATTTAATTAAGTGATAATACTTTACCTAGGGTCACATGGATCAAAAGTTCATGACAATAACAGCCTCAAGCAAACTGAATGAGTCGTGTTCTTTTCCATTTGCAGATATAATGGCGCAACACATAGCTTCAAGGTGTAAGCTGTTGTTCTGGTGGTGTCATCTTTCTCAGGGGGAGTGATACTCGAACAAATACCCATTTTCACGTTTCAGAGCACAGATATAAATTTTCTGTTGAGAAATCTCTTTAATGTAAATGTTAATTCACGACGCTGGTCAATTTTATAGAAAGAAGTAGGGCCTGGGATGCCACTTCAAGACTTTTATAAAATAGAAGTTTCATGTTCTACTGCATAACAAACCTAAATACAAAAAGTAGCAGATATCAAACAAACGCTATTTATTTAGCACATTTAAAAATGACAATGTGGCAAAATGCTGTGCACAGCATTCATATATATGTGCTGAAATATAAGGATAAAACAATGAAATTTGTAAAAGAAACAAATATAAGATACTAAAAAACTAATCAAACTGAATGAATGTATCACTGGAGGGGAAATGTTTGATTGAAAGCTGAAGGCTATTCCAAAGCTGCCGCTGTCATGATTACACTTATCCACTAGCCTCAACTGTGGTTAAATGAAAGCAAATGATTAGCGCATCTAAGAAGCCTGGATTATTTCCCAACAAAGTACATTGGTGTCGTGTACAGGTTTGAAAATAAATATAAGAATCAGGTGCCAGTTCAGGGCCACTCATATCGCTGTAATGCAGTCTGTTTTTCTGTTAGGAGTGTTGCTGCAGCATTTTGGACCAGCTCTGATTAGACCAGACAACTGGGACTGGCCAATACTCTGATACAGTTGCAAAGCCTTAATGAGCTGCGACCATAAAAATTTTCATATCGCTGACAGAGATTACTTCATCTTAGCAACACGCCTCAGTAACAGAATCACAGAGGTCATTTGTTTGTGAGATTACAGTGTCGATCAACAATGACAGCAAGTTTAAAAAGAAAAAAAGAAAATGTACCGCTACGCAGCCACCCCAGGTTGGATTCAAGAGTAACAATTTTGGGGGGAAACAAAAACACCAAGTCAATTTATTTTCGTCTTGCTGTCATTCAGCTTTCTTGCATTTTTTGTGATTCTGATGGCAGAAGACAGAGCCTAAAGGTATATATTTATAAAGGCAATTTAATGGGGCCTAAACTAAAGCCATGAGGTACTCCACAAGTGACTGGGACAGTGAACACAAAGGAAAGGGCATGTGATGGCCAGAGACAACTCTTCCTGATCGGATGCTGCAAAATTATCCAGAAGACGAGATTTATGAAGCTGTCAGCCATTTAAATTGCTTTGGAGTGTGCATACCTGTCTCCTAACATTTGTTCTAACAAGCCATGGCATTATTTAGCCTTGGCTATGACAAAGAAAAGCTTTTATGCTTGCATTGCTTTTATTATTTTATTTGCTTCTTTATTAAAGAAGCAAATATCTTTCAGTTCACTTCTGAGAAGTTCTCATTGTTAAAGTCTCCAAGAAGAATGCCAGCCTTTATCGTATCAACATCAGCATTTTATATATGATAACTGCAACTTACCAGAAGTTCTCGGCTTGGTATTTCAGCTTCTGTTTATCTCAATTTATCTAAACTAGTGCTGAAGTACTGCCTCTAGATGAAGTGAACATTTCTATCAACAAAACTAGAAATACTCCTATTCCTTTTGTGTGTTTCAACATTATACTAAGGACTGAATAGAACAAATCACTTTCAGATGATCCAAGTCTAATTTAGCATCATCTTAGTCTAAATAACCAAAACTGTTTCATTATAATCATCTGGTAAAAATGCAGCAATCATGACTGTAAATACAACAGTTTCTATCAGAGATCACCTTTCGTGTAATCTAAAGTCACTAAGAAGAAACTTTTGATTAATAAGAGCATTACACATAATATTACAGCACACGTGCCATTTGGTTGCAGAAGCTGTAGGCTGTCATAACTAACGTTATCTGCTGATGCCAAATGCGAGCTTTGACACGAGGCAATCTCGGCAGACATTAAGCTCAGCGAACGGACCGACTGGAATGCAGACGAGAATAGCCATCGTCGGTGGGAGAAGTGACAAAAACTGCATCCAGGCTAGACAGTTTCAGCCTTCCTGAGACAACACTGCCAAACGTTTGTCATATTGAAAAATGTCACTGCTGATGTTTCAAAAGAAAATAATGTGTTTATCTCATATGAATAAAGCCTATTTATATTGGGACAGTATAATGTTTAAAAAAAAACTAACAAAAACTGGTAATTATGAGAAAACCAAAGCCAGGGTCAAAGACGTCCCAGGATGGATTCACCTGCAGTCAGAGCTGTGCCGGTGTCTTTGTAGCTGGACGTGCTATCTGCTTCATTTCTGTCATTGTGCATTTGCACAATTAGCCTGATGTCAGCGTTTCATCTAGTTCTATAGTATTCCATAAAGCTTACAGGTTAGGGGAGACAGAAGATAACTGTACTTGTGCTTGTACACTGAGCTTATCCTCAGGACAGTGCTTCTGTACAGAATAGCACACTGCACTGCTTTAAAGGACAAAATTAGGGAATCATTGTCTCCAATGAGCAGTTAACTCCCTATATTAAATGTGCAATTGTGCTACTACTGGCTACATCTTTTCTCTCCAAGATACACACTGATGATAAATATGTCTATTTTTAGGGCGGTAGACAGTAAGCCCCTCTGCCTGGAGGCAGGTAAAGCCTTTGTAACACCTCTGCCTGTTGTGAATTTCAGGAGATGCTTCAAACTGCTGAACATTAATGAACTCTAAAGTAAATGCCTCACATGTAATGATATTTCTTTTTCTTATGGCCTGTCAATTTTTTTCTTTTTTTTCTTTTCTTTTTTTTTCAAGGTATCGTGGATTTATTCTTAGATCTGGGTTGTTACTTTTATATAATTGAGGGGGGAAAAGGCCTATACTTCTTTCTGTAACTGCTTCCTTCCTGAAATACTGTTGTTCATCAAACACGAAGTAGAAGCCAATGTTAAAGTGACGTTAAATTGCACACTAGTTGAAACTTTACTTCTTTGACCACTAGTCCCAGCAACTCATCTTTACTTTCATGAAGCCGAGCATGTGCACAGACTTTTGACTTGACTTTATTCCCACATAAGCTTCCAATTAGGCTTGCTGTAGAAAATATGCCCATGTGCCATTCTGCGTATTTCTTGGTGACTGTGGCATATTTGAAAAAGGACGCGTGGCTGATATTTGACCCTAAAAATAATAACTCTTAGCACATTTCCTTGTGTGTATCCACATGAGGAACCGGCACATCACAGTGACATGAGGATCGCTTTAACGTGGAAATGTGTTAAATCCCACAAACTTCTGTCTAAAAAGGGGAAGAATATATTCTATTTTGTCAGCTCTGAAAATCACAGTGGCACTCACAGATTTTTCTTTGAAAAAATGCACGGCACCTCAGCCATATTTGAACATCAATTTATCTTACTTTTCAGACATGCCCATGTTCTGATTTTTCCCATCTCCATCTTCTCCTGAGTTTATACAGAGTGTGTCTGCTACACTCTGATAAGTTTTCATAACTCAACACCTCTTATAAAACTCATGAAACATTACTCAGTGGAGCGTCTTGTTTTCTTCTTTCCTGACACTGCCGCTTCGCCGTCACATATCAGCTGCTGTTGCCGAGCAGCTAGTGGCACAGCGTGGAGACACACATTTAGTTTTTTTCCCCTTCTAAAACCAATTGGCTTAATGATGCAGATTTAAAGACTGCTCGTTCTGTCCAGCTGAAGAGTGAGGATAGCTTTGTTCCACACAGTCAGCCCACATACCCACTTAACAAAAAGACTACAGGAGGTCTACTCGGTGGCTGCTGGAGCAGCTTGATATTTTACTGCTAAAATTTGTACTTTACGGGAAGCAGTTTTGTGAAGCGTTGTTGCTTGCTCTCTGTGTGTGTACGTAAGGCTTCCTGTGGTAGTGTCAGCTGCCATGTTTCTGACTGCAGACAAGCCCCTGTGTTTATGTGCATGTACATACGGTAAGAAGATAAGCAAATAAAATTCTGAGCATGCACACTGATTTAAGCCTGTCTGGTGCTGGATTTTAGCAATCAATACAAATATTTTGGAGCCCAAAAGTCACATCGACAGCAGGCACAGCAGGAAAAGCAGTGATGTAATGTTCAGTTACAAAGCTATACTAATGAAAAATCTTATAATGGATTCAAGGACTGTGTGTAATAATTAAGCAGAATGCATAGTAATGAATCACATAATTATAACCCTTCACCGTTATGTTTGTGTACTCATACTGCTGTCATCAGCACCGTTTCTAGCTACACTGGCAGTTGTTTTTAATGAAAAAGCTCCAATAAATAGATTGTAAGAGCATTTAACAATAGACAGAAACAATATATAAATGATAGAATCATACACAGATTTAAAAGCTGGGACATTTTTCTTAAATACAGTAAGGTCCAAAATGTGTTGGACAAAGACACATTTTTTGTGGTTTTGCCTCTGTGCACCACAGTGGATTTTAAATGGAAAAAAATCATCATCTAACTGAAGTGCAGATTTTCAGCTTTAACTCAAGGGGTCTCAAAAATTATTGCAGTAGCTATTTAGGAATTATAGCCATTTTTATACATGGCACCCCCTTTTCAAAGGCTCCAAATTAATTGGGCAATTGACTGACAAGGAGTTTCATGTCCAGATGAGGCAGATTCCCCTGTTATTTCATGACAAGTGAAGCAGACATAAGATCAGATTCAAAGTGCTGAATTAGTTTTTTTTTTTTTACTTTTTTACTCTTATTTTAAATATGAAATCTAAAGTGGTGTCAGTGCAAGTGAGCGGGGCCATCATTAGGCTGAAAAACTACAATAAAGATATTAAAAAAAGAACTAGATTGTTGATTTTGCTGAGTGCGATGGCAAACTCAGCAACACCAAAGAGCTCAGGAAGTCCACAGAAGACAAAAATGGATGATAACAGAATTACCTTAAAAAAACGACTTCACAACATCTAATGATGCCAGTCTTGTGAAGCTAGTGTATCACTGCCAAAGTCTACAATCAAGAAATGCCTTCATGGAAATAAAGACTGTTTACAACAAGGTAAAACCTCTGGCTACACTCAAGAACAGGAAGACCAGATTAAGGCTAAAAGAACCTGGCTCTTTAAAGAAACCTCTATAGGCCAATGAAACCAAAATGTTCTTGTACCAGAGCGATGGGAGGTGAAAAGCATACCGAATTATCTGTCAAACATGGTATTGGACATGCGTGGACATGTATGACTGGCAGTGGAACTGTGTCACTAGTGTTTATTGATAAGAGAGCTGGCTGTATAAATTGTGAAGTGTGCAGGGCTACACTCAGATGAAGTTCAGCCAAATGCTGAATGCAAAGAGCTTCACAGAGCAAATGGATAATGACCCAAAGCAAAATCAAAACCAATCCAAGAGTTTCTCATTCTTCAGTACAAGATTAACTAGTCACTTAATCTAAACCCAATAAAGCACACATTTCGTGTTAAATACAAATAAATACAGTCCTGGTTACATACATAAATATGATAGGATGTTCAATTCACTTTTAGCCTCTGAAAATGGGAGACCATGTATTAAAAAAATGACTGTAATTCTTGAACAGCTAATGGATTGTTGTTGTTTTTTTTGTCTTCTTGGTTAAACCTCTTGAAATAAAGCTGAAAGTCTGCACTTCAATCATAACTTGATTGTTTAATTTAAAATCCACTTTGGTAGTGAACAGAGGTGTAAAATGAATTCAATTTTGGACCTAATTGTAACAGGAACATTTGTTAGACAAGAAGACACAGCTAGTCAATGTTAGATAATCATGTATGAAAGTCAGAAACAACATTTATTAGGAGAAAACATGTCAGTGTTATGTTTTCAGTTTGATTCCTTTTCATGATATATAAAAAAAATGAAATATTGATATTTTTTAGGTTGTTAAGCAGTTGGGACAAAGACACACATTGCCGCGTTTTTATAGCTAATCATTAGTTATTAGTAACAGAATCTGCATCACCATCTGCTGAACTGTGATATTTTACTCCGCCAACTCAGCTGTCGCAGAGTACTGTAAACAAAAGAACCTGCTCAACAAACAGGGAAATAATGACTGTTTTTAAATGACTTCAAGTTGGTTTTATGACACTTGAACCCATCAGCCAATATAAACACAAAAGCTGACATACAGCGCACATATATTCCAACAATGCAACAGCCTGAAAATACTGTCTGTCTCCAGCATCAGGCTGTTCATAGGCAGAAAATTAGACTCTCTCTTCCAAATTTTTAGACCCACAAGTCATATAGTGTCAGCCTGGCCGTGTTTTATACCCTTGGCACCCACTGTCATCGGGATTATAAGATGAAAGACAACTCACATCTTAAAGACTGAGCTTCAGCAGAATGTGATGATGAATACAGATTTCACACACTCTGTAAGAAATTGACAGAAATGTAGCCCATGGGGACTTGTCATAACCTGTCAGGACTTAAGAATGGAGCACTACATCCACACCATCAGATTATGATAATCAACTTCTTGCTCACTAGCTGCAGTGTATCATCGACCAAGGTGCCATTTACATAGTGTTAGTCATAGGTCTTACAGAGTCGCAGCAACTCAATAAATGCATTTCGAAAAAGGTCACTTTCTTGAACACACCTTTTTAAACTCATTTAGAAATATAACTCTGCTATACAAATAAATATAGACATAAATAAGTCCCAGTTTGTTAAATTAAACTTTAAAAGGGAATTTCTCTTTAGATATGATTGCATATTAAATCACTTTAGGAGGTGGGATTTATAATGAGAATGTTTTTACTTCACTTTACAATGAATTTAAGCACGAGACTCAAGGTTGCAGATACTCAAAGTGCACAATACTTCCAAAGAAACTGAAACTTCCCTGAATTTCAAACTAAAAAAGCTTGTCAGTGTTGCAGCAGCTATTTTAAATTTTAAATGCAGGAAACAATGAAATAAGAGGAATCCAAATTCTTTGCAAAACTGTTAATATATGCCTCGTAAAATCATTACAAGGGATTAAAGTTTTTAATAGTATTCAAAATACAAATTACCATTCTCCTCTTGCCCATCAATCCATTACAATGCAAAACATCTTGAATGCTTTGTTTCCCAACTGCATCATCACCGGGACTTAATGGGATTCTTCCTTCATTTATTCAAGGTCAAAGCTCATCACTCCCACTGTCCTTTGCATTGTAAATCTGCTTCTCAACATGTCTGTGGGGGGAATTTGAATATAAGCTACAGCCACCACAATACTGATTTTTAAAAAGAAAAAAACAAATAAATTCAATGATGATATGATATCAAGCCAGCCTAATCCAACCTGCTTTATGAGTTTGATGATTAATTTGGGTCTTTTCGCAGCATCCGGTGCACTGAAGCAGGTTATGAACTTAGTCACTCTATTAGTGAGCAGGAAGCAGTTTCTGCACTTACTTGTGAGAGATGATTCTAAGATACAGCAACAAACACTCTGCTAGATGGGTATGGCATACTGTCACCCATCCAAGTCCTGACAGACCACTCAGAGCACAGCCGAGGGCTGTTGCACTGCTTTGACCGGTCGATCCAAACAACATACAAAAGTGATTAATGGATACAAATAAGACTGCTTAAATATGGCACACCTATCCTCAGCCAAGTGGAAGTTTACTGTTGGATCTGCCGTACTTACCTGGCAACGAAAAACCAACGTGCAGCATAACCAAAGTTATTAAATTTTTCTAACAGCTCATTTGATGCCGCAAGCATTTTCAATCAACCCGTACAACAGCAATTAGCTTCCCATGAACGATTTGCTTCTCAAGACACTCTTGAGTGCTGCTCAGAAACAAACATGTAAATGGAGACATTCCCAGTTCGCAATATTTGCGACATAAATTGAAAAGAAGCAAGCCTGAAAGGCAATATTACATTTGGGTTTTATCTCCTCCTTCAGCAGAGAAGAAGTATGATTGACTCTGAAGATAGTGCCATCACTCACTTAAAAACTGGACATCTTGAAGGGAGGGGGTTATTTCAGGGTTGATTAAAGATACAACATAGATAAGCAATCATATTTTTCCGAGTGGATAGATTCAACTGAAAGATTAGCAAGTTCAGTGTAAGTTAAGTATTACTCTATCAAACCTGCACAGCAAGAGATGGAATAAAGGACACGGGCACTCTGAGAATAGTAAAATACCTTAAAATAAGGAAATGGGAGTGAAACAGAGACAGCTAATATTGCAGCTTATCCCTAGGCTGCACCTATTTGTTTATTTATTCACTGGCCCATGTACAGAAGTCTACTTTATATCAAATAATGGCTACACCAGACCAAGCCAAGGTTTCCCTGCTGCTTTTTGGGTCTGTTTTTCACTCAGACAAAATGAGCTAATAACAATTAAACAGGCTGATTAAGCTTGAAATTGCATCAACGCACTAGACAACAGCAAACAGGGAGATCACAGGTTGCCTTATATGGAAAATGCTTAGAGCATAATATTAATCACAATAATAAACTGGGATTCCAGTAAACCACAATGAAAAACAGTAAGAACACATTGCCTGTGCAGGAGTCACTCTTCAAGAACATGCAGACACATTTCACAGTGTAACGCAGCTGCAGTCCTTGGGTGTGTTCAGATCTTTGAGGAGACATCATTGCATCAGCTGATGCCAGACAAAACTGCCTACTTGTTCCACTCTTACAATTTATTTCCAGTCAACTCGATTCACCTGACAGATTTAAACATCTGGACAAGGCAATTATTTCATATTACCTGGATCCAGGTCTCTGCTTTAAATAATTAAGTCTGTCACTCTAAATGGCTGAACCAAGCATATGTACTATAAATGACTTTCCAATTGTTCCCTTTCCTACCAACTATACACAATGTTTTAAATGAATGAGGGTCTCCTATTACCACACAAGCAGAAGGGCACTTTACAGTTTAGTGAATTTCATTCATACCGAATAGTAAATGAAGAGTTTGTGTGTGACTGCCAAATGGAGTGTGGAATGAATCAAAGCACAGAGTATGGATGCTTGGTGATAGCTCGGCATCAGAACACCTCTCCTGAACAACTTCTCAAATTAAACAAAAATAAATCTGTTACATTGCATTGTTTTAAGTGACAATTGAGAAATTACTTGTTGAAAACAGATCACTCAGAGCAACAACAGAGAACATTTGAATACAAAACAGCTGCAAAATAATAATCAGTTAGGAGGCTTAATTTCAACACTGTGACTAAAGTGTCTGATTTGCACAAACAAAGGTTTACGTGCACTTAAACTGTGTATCTGACCTCAATGAACCCCATAATGGAAAATATAGGTTCCTTCAAGATGAACACACACACACACTACATATGTTTTCTGTATTCTTGGAAATCAAACTGTCTTCTGAGATCACTGAGCAAGTAATAGCGGTATCTCACCTCAGGACCTTATCCTTATTAAAGATATAATTCATAACATTAAAGAGCAGTAAAAACACAAACTAAAGCAAGACATCTGTTCCAAGTAAACTGCAAAGTCACATTGAAACTGGGTCTAAACTTATCCAGATGCAAAATAAAGCGGCAGACTATCAAAACGAGCAGGAAACGAGATAGGATTACAGCAGCTTAAAGGACAAGCACAAGAACCCCTGGCTACTTACTGTGGTGAAGTTCCCCGGGTGGCAGTCCTCTCCTCGAAAGGTGCACTGCAGCAGCATGTCACTGATGTCATGACCAGTTCGGTTATAGAAATCAGTCATGTTGAACAGTTTTGGCTTAAAGTTCAGGAAGTTTGCCTTATCCTTTAAGGCGGCCAGAACTTCAGGCTCAGCCAGGTGCGGGTTGGCTATTTGGTAGTTATTATTAAGGAGGGCCAGGAGCTCTCCCACATGATAGAGGTCATTCTTGGTGATTTTGGAGAAGCGGAACTCATTGAGGTTGCAGAAGGTAACTGCTGGGAAGGTGAGGTTTGTTGCCGCCACCTCGTCCAGCTTAGTGACGTGAGGATACTCCAGATAATATGACACCCGATCCATGCAGACCAGCATCAATAAGCCCAGTGAACCCAAGAAAGAAAGCGTCCAAAGAAATCGGCGGAATGTCATGTGCCCATAAGCGAATATGTGACTCATGCCATGTAGGGTGGACATGTTAGCAAAAGCTTGCAGGTTGGAGGGCCTGACGCTCTCTATGCTTTCCTCTGAGCTTCCCTTCATGGCTGTAGAGTGATGCTCAGCACTGTCACCCCAAGAACTTCAGGTTAGAGACTTTGCTTAGCAACAAGAATAGCAGAAACCAACCAGCAGTGTTGGTTTGCCACACTGCTTCTTTATTCCCTCAAGAAGTGGTAACGGTCTCAATAAATAGCCACCTTTAAAAGGGTTGCCAGTCTCTGTAACAGTTTTCTTTTCATGACAGTTCGCATTCCACTGAGCTGTTCTTGTAGTCCCAGGTCTCCCCTGTTCTTTCAGGCTTCTGTTTTATTATCTCCAAAGCTGTCTCTCACACTCCCTGCTCAGCTGTCCTTTGTAACGCCACCAAACACAATGACAGAAACAGCCACTTCTACCCAAACGCAATGCCTCCTGATTCCTGAGTCGTGTGAAAAGGAAGAATACGAGGGACAAGAAAAGAAAGAACAGAGAATATAGCAGGCGTAAGGATAGAGGCGAGAGATGAGGGGGGGCACTGCAATGAAAAGGGCTAGCGTTTGGAGAGAGGTGCTAAGCCTGAGCAGTCAATGGGACCCTTCCTCCTCCAATCGGAGAGAATGCCTCTACATCGCTATGATAATGGGATGCAATGGTTTTGTGAATGAAGGTAATAAAGAGAGAAATGGCTCACTGGTCCCTCGCTGCCACCTTGCTTTTTCTCTCGTGTCTCTTTTGCGCTTCTCTTTTCTTCCAGAAATGAAAATGAGGGGGTCAGAGACCTCCCACCAGCCCACCAGTGTGCTTGACAACCGGCGTTCACAGATTCCACGGGTTCCACTTCCTTATTTGCACAAATCTTCAGTTAATAGGGATGACCACCTCTTGACGCTTTACGATCACCCCCCACCAGCATAACCGCTAAAGCCGCTCCAAGACCCCAAGCTTTAGTCCTGTTAACATACAGATTTATATTCTGCCGTGTGGAGCCTTTCACTCTCTTTCTCGCATCCTCTCTCTCCCTCTCTCTCTCTCCCACCACTCCCCCATTTCTTGCTCTCTCTCTCTCGCTCTCTCTCCTCCTCTTTAGTAGTCAGGATCCATTCCACTGCTGAATGGCTGCTTTGTTTGTGTCTCTGTGCTCACAGGGGGAGTCTCTCAATCTGGACATCACCATCACTGTGTTATTATTTCTTAATCTGCTCCTACCTACTGTCCAGTCACTGTGTCATCAACCATTTTCTCAAACAATGCCACAGGTTGTTTACTGCATCGATGCACATATTAAGAGTTCAATGGTGTTCCAGAAGTTTCCACATGTTAACCTTTTTATAACGATGTCAACAAGTAAAGTGTGAAAAAATGGCTTCCAAGCCACCTAATATAATTATAACTGAGTATTAATCCAGTCATAGATGAGATTTCCATTTTGTCTTTTATATATAAAAAATAAAACAAAAATTTTAAAAAGTTATTTTAAAAATGAACAAAAATACATTTATATATATATATATATATATATATATATTATATACATTTTCTTTTTGCTTCAAGCAATACAAAAATCCCAAAGCATTTCAGAGTCTTTCTGCAGCAGTCCTGGAACATTTATTTGTTGTGTGTATAATTACAGTTTAGGCTTGACCAGTAATGAAATTGGTGATTTTTCTTGTGGGGTCAAAAGTTCACCTCACCATTCTGACAAGCCCTTCAATTTCTCCTGGGACCAAACAAGACGATCACTCATTGGCTACTCAGGGATCACTTATTATCTTAACAATAGGTTGACTGCCAGGGATGAGACCACAGCCCTTTAGGCATCAATATCCTGTCCTGGCAACCGTGGAGCCCATAGGAACCTATAGCCAGAGTACTACAGAGGTATACATTTCACATAAACCCACAAAAAAAGACATTTGTCAAAGCTGAGATGGAATTTTAAAAATGCTCGCAGAAGGAAATGGAACATGATGCCTGAAGTGACAGGCTGTTGCACTTTTAAAATCTACCCATCACAACACAGGCTTTGAACATGTCTACCAAAACAAAATCTACAATATAACAATTTCCAAACTACAAGACAGTTGCATTTTTTTTCCACCACAATATAAGAGCAAGATTAAGCCACTTTAATAACTCATAACATCATGACACGTCTGTATTTGTCTCATTTTATCCCTTGTCAAAATGTCATTAGCTTGATTAAGATGTTTGGATAAAGAAGCGGTTTGTGCTTGTCTCAATATTTGAAAATGAATACGATTCAGCTGCGCCCCTTTGCATTCACAGTGAGAACTGATAATGATTAATGTGCTAAAAAACACATTGATGGATGGTGTTTTAGCATTAGAGACCTTCACTGAGTTTAAATATGGCTTCACTCACAGAGCAGGGTTAGGCAACTCAATGACTGCGAGGTGAGAGTCACTAACAAACTAAAAAATCCTTCACCGAGGCGTCAAATTACTGCCTGAAACAGAAATCAAGTAGGAATTTGGCTAAATGCTTCTGGTACTTTATACATATTTGTGTAAAGTGACAGGAAAGCATTAAATCATAATGGATGCAGGGAGCATTAGATGTGACAGTCCCTGCACTAAAAACAGCCAATTCTGCTGTTTGCTGATAAGACAATATGTAGAAAAACACATGTTCAGCAACAACACTCAACCTCCTCTGCAAGGGCTGGGCTTTTGTTAATGTGATGAAATGTTACTTTTTTTAAATAATGGCTAGAAAAAATGCAATACATTAGAACTGTGATTCTTATTTTCTGTGATTGTGAGTTAATTCCCAAACACCAAAAAAACAACAAAAACAAAGAAAAAAAAACCCCCAGTGATGGTTCAAATAAACAAGGTGGAAAAGCAATATTTTAAAATGAATTTGGGACTGTTTCACATTTAATGAGTTCATAATTAACTGTGCAAATAGTTACATTTCGTAAACATTTCACAACAATGACAGATTAGTGGAGAAGGGCACTGAACTTGAGCACTACCTAATGAAACAATCTGTCGAACACAAACTGATGCACTTAAAAAAAAAAAAAACTCCCACAAACTGTGACAAGCAAAAAAAAGACCCAAAACAAAAACTGTCTATATATTGTGTTTTGCTTCAAAAGCCCTGCATCTGCACGCCTTTTGGATAATGATGGCTTTCCCTAAGTACCTATGCAGAAGAAGAGAAGCTGTTGTCCACTAGCAGAGAAAGAACATTAACAGAACAGCATCCGCTTTTTTCCCCTGATTCTTCATGTACCCAAACCCAGGACAAGTTTCAGCTGTCAGAGAGACGGCTTCATGTTTGACTCTAGAATACTTTGGTATACAGAGGAGTCAGTGACTGCAAGGTGCCCAGGTCCTGTGGCTGCAAATCAAATCATCACAAAATCATCACCCCTCCATCATTGTGCTCGACAGCTGGTAGGAGGTTTTTGTGCTGATATGCTGCGTTTGGTTTTCGCCAAATGTGGCACTGTGCATACATCTCAAACATCTTCATTTTGGTCTTGTCTCCCCAAAGGACAATGTTCCAGAAGTCTTATCATTTGTTCAGATGCAACTTTGCAAACTTAAGCCCTGCTGTCATGAACTTTTTAGAGAGAAAGGGCTTTCTCCTAGCCATCCTTTCACAGAAGCAATACGTTTTTTTCTAAATGTACTGTCATGTAGAGCATAGGGTCCTATGCTCTACATGACATGAAGTATCCTTTTGAATCGAGATGTGACTCTGAATGAAATCACGGCACTAACAAATCAAATCAGATCATTCGATTGTTGAAGATCTGCACCACTGCTACCTTCACTCACTTGTATTAGAAAAACAGAAAACATTAAAGTGAAACTTTTGTGACACCAACAGCAACAATACTGACATATTTTCACTATAACCAAACAATCATTTAAAACCTCAATAGATTTAAATCCTCTTGATTAGAATTTAAAGTAGATGAATCACCCTTAATGGAATAAACATAGAAACATTCGTACACACCTCAATAAATATTCAGTATTTATCTTATAGTGATTTTCATCATCACTTTTGCATACATCTGCATTCTCTTTTCGACGTACACTCAGAAAATGCAAATGCTTTTCACACTGTATTTATTTCCATTTTCTATATTTTGATAACATCATCCTGTGTTAACATTAACAAACCTAAATTCACACTAGCAGGTAAGCCTGTTGTTGCAGTTGCAGCATGAAAGTGGGAGACTTTTCAGCAGTAATTGGCTTTCAAGTGGATGGTAGAATGCACAGCATAATGCAGTGAATATTAATTAGGAAGAGTAATATTTAAGGCACTACTAAGCACTGTACTCTCTTTGAAGGAGCCTTTGAATTTGACTTTAAACTATTAACTAATGTTCTGTAAAATTTCCAGGCCCCAAGCACCTCTGGGCTTTGGACTATGTGCCATAAGGGACACAATATAATGTGTCTGTGTCATAAACACTGCTTACTAGCGATCACGAAAACCTGTTTTCTCATTATATACAAACAATGATGAAGTAATGTGTGATACAATTAAGCTTTAAGTCATAATCTATATTCCTCCATTTTTCTATATACGGTAGAATACTTCATTCAAATGGTAGATATCTGGTTTACAGTTCCATATATTGTTTTTTGTTTTTGTGGACTCAAACCGAATGTGTTGTATATTCGTCCATAAAAGCTTGCAGCACTGCCAGAAATGTGACCAAATGCATCCGCCTGGAAGACTTACTGAAAATAGTTTCTATTATTTGTGCTCTGACTGTAACAGATCACTGGGATGATTGTAAGAGTTTAGATTAAAATGTATACACAGTCACAAACACTGATTCATTCTCATTCATGAGAACGAGGCTGCAAAACCTTTGGCAATCTTCAGAGTACTCTTAACACAGCTTTACCTGGTCTGACAATAAATGTGAAAACAGCACGTGATTACAGCTGCCACTTTATGTGACTCTAAACGGTGCTGGACATTAAGTAATGAGCTATAATTACGACAGTTCAGCAAAAAATTCCCATGACAAGCAAACAGCTCTGATATGATGCAGAGCTAAAAAAAAAAGAGCAATTACAGCAAGTCCTTCTATGCAGTGCCCAAGTTATGGAGATTTGGCAAGCACCTCTGAGAACAGATTACCCTGTTAGCAACTGGACACGGTATTAAAGCAGATGACATTTAAGAGCGCATATATCATTAAGTAAAGAATGAGAAGTAAAGATGCAACACTGCACTGGAGGGGGCAGTGCCAGGATGAAGACATAATAACAGACCCTGAACTATTGATTAGATTAAAAGTGTGATCCCAGCCTCTAAGCACTTTGTTTTCCAATATACAGTTTTCGAAAGTTGGCACAAGCACATTTGTAACAATGTTACTGTGACTATAAGAACAAAGTCAATAAATGTAACAGAGTTAGTTTTTTTGGTTTATTTTTTAAATATAAATCTCAAGGTTATAGTTTCAATGTGCGTAATTATTTAGAGTCTAAAAATAGTTAAACAGCCAAAAAGTGCAAAAGCAGATTGGTGCTTCAGTTGTTAAAACATGTGATTGAAACCTAATATGTTAAAGAGCCAAACTCTTTGTCACAACACTGCAGAATATGGAGTAACCGCTTTTTCATCCCCGCAGGAACAGATGCTACATTTAAATGCTGGGCTTCTTAAGGGCTTGGAAAGATTTAAGATCTCTATCATCCAAACTCTGATGTTATCATGTCTTTTCAATAACAGAGACGCATTTTTAATCTGAATAGAAAGCATTTTTCACTTTCTACAGCTGCAAAGCTTTATAGAGCTTCAACATAATTCACATACTGGATCTCCACTAACACCTGCTGAAAATGTCACAACAGAGGGCTGTTTAAAAGAAGGAATCGCATCACAATTTTATAATCTGCTCTTTCATACCAGAGTTCACAATCTAAGCTGAATGCATGGAACGAAGATTTGGAAACTGAAATCTCTGCAAAGGATTGGAAATCAACTTGTGGTGGAACTGATACTCGGCTGGTGAACCATTGCCTCAGATCAACACACTAAGAGGTCAAAATGAATCTAAGGCTCTCTTGTCCATCCCTCCCTGTAGCTTTTACAAAAAACAGAATCACATGATTATGAAAAACACCCTCTTAATTTTGCTGAACCTCAATTACAGCAGGCAGTATGGATGTAGGCACATAAAATATTCTTTAGTCCCTCTAACTATGAATTTTACAAAAAAGTAATGGAGGAAAACAGAGGATTTCACAGTGTTTGGACACATTTATTTGCTCACACTGGCTGCTGGTCTGCTTGATCTGCAGTTGGAAAATGAAACTGAAACTTTCATATTGTTTGTTTACTTTTAGTATCTTCAGAGGTATCGTACTGCTAATCGCTCTACTGGATATCAAACCAGCCTCCTTTTCATTTGATTAACTACAAAGTAGCTCTAGAGCTTTGGCAAAGTCACTCTAAACAGGACATTTTTCCTCCACTTCAAAACAGTTCTCATCTTTACGTAATAAAAAGTACACAATTTTAGTTATTGTTGTTCTATAATTTCATAAATGCAGCAGAAATATGGTGTTACTGTAACCATCTAATGATAAATAGCCCACTGCAGAGCAGACACATGAGTAATGTTGGAAATTATCCTTCTACTTCAGGCTATGTACTCTTCATTAAGACAAGAGAAGAGAAGAGAAGAGAAGAGAAGAGAAGAGAAGAGAAGAGAAGAGAAGAGAAGAGAAGAGAAGAGAAGAGAAGAGAAGAGAAGAGAAGAGAAGAGTATTCAAAGTTAGGACATTTCTTGTTACAACAAATAAAAGTTAAAAAAGTTAAAGTTGAAAAAACAAATAAGTTAAACACAACAAACCTATAAAAATAGCTTAAATAAGTAGGCACTGTAAGATTCAGTATTTACTGGGTCTCCATTCACATTTTTTATCTCAATAATTTAATAAGCCTGGCACAGTTCCTTTAATAGCACTAAGACTTTATAACCAATGTTAAGCAAAATGCTGTGTTGTTATCAAGGCTTTGGACTGCTCATTCAATGACTGCAAAATGAAAGTGTGGGCATGCTCACAGAAACAGATCTATTTGTATACATCATTGAGACACAACATGAGCTGTAATAACTGCAGATATCGAGCCGAGTTTCATTCTAAGGGGCAACAAACTCTATAGAAAAGAATACAATAAAACAAATATGTTTCAAAGCCTTAAGCAACATTAAACTGTGAAGAAGAAGAAAAAAAAAAAACAACATCTCACTTTTTGTATGTGACAGTCAGACAGATTCACCTTTTTTTCTCATCTTCTCTTCTGAGTTGCAAAAGTTCAGCAGCAAAAATCTGTCAAACAACAGAAACAAAAAGATGGCCTTCTCATCCAATGGCTGCTACTTAATCGGTGACAGTTGCTGCAAATGACCTTGCATAAATGCTATTCTGAGATAAAAGCCGATTCATATGTAAGCTACTGCTCAATGTGTGCTTGCGACAGAAAAAGACAAATTCCTGGACTCTGGAATAAGTACTGGCATAATGCAGCACTATGAAGAAATTTGGCCCTGTTCAAACACTTTGTGTTAACACTGAGAATTCACTGATTAACACAAATGTGCAAATTTCAAACAGAAAAAGAAAGACAGACAATTTTAAATCTATGACATCTGTTCAGTGATAAAGAGTAAATCCTTAAGCTCAGTTCAATTCAATTTTAATTCAGTTCACTTCAGTTTTATTTGTAGCACGATCAAATCACAACAGTTGCCTCAAGTTGTTTTATATAGTAAGGTAAAGATCTAAAATAATACAGAGAAAACCTCAACAATCGGATGACCCCCTATCAGCAAGCATTTGGCGACAGTGGAAAGAAAAAACTTCCTTTTAACAGGAAGAAACTTCTGGTAGGACCAGATACAGGGAGGGGCAGCTCCCTGCCACACCCAGTTGGGGGTGAAGTTAAATAGTATGGATGTTTTTTTTTTCTGCAATACACTTTTTTTTCATATTGCATAATACTGTCTACTTTCCACCAGAACAGCTTGGGCACAGGACACTAGACCTCTGGGCGTCTCCTGTAGTGTGGCTGTGAAGTGGGCCCTCTGTGAAACCTGTCATCATTATCATCATCATCATCATCATCATCGTCATTAGAGCATCGTATGGAAGCTCAATCAAGTTGGATCTTTTGGAGCTGGATGCTTTGCAGCTTTTGCTGTGAGGTGCAAACCCAGTATCCTGCAGGGGGAGGCTGCTGCTACCTGGGAGCGCTTTTGCCATAGAGGCATGCTTGGTCTGCAGCAATATTTAGGTGGGTAGTCAGTCGCATCCACACAAATGCTCATTGTTTTCTAGCAGACAATGCAATGCAATGTTACATCATCTATCGGTGACTTTAATGTTTTAGCTGAACGCTATATATAAATTATGTATGCTTTTTGATGAGCAGATACCACTTGACAGAACTGCAGATTCAAGTTTTTTAAAAAGTAGTCCAGAGTTTTCAAGCATTAGAGAATTCAGTTGCCTTAAGCAACCTAAAGTGCCTATTTCAGAAAAGCAAATTTACCTACATTTTGTAGACACCTATAAGGAAATAAATTGTATGTATTTCAAATGTCACTTCAAACATGTTTAAGGCTGTAGAAAGCTTTGTTATGATGGAAATGAATGAGCATAACACGGTGCTACGCCGTTTAGAGAGATTTGTATGTGAATCATTTGTATTCAGTTTACTTCCTGTACCTTGGAGCTCATCGATCAAACAGATAAACTGCTGTTGATACAGAAGCTAAGACCTCCAGTATGCACAAACGGATCAGACAAGATTGATAAAGCTTTCGACTGCAATTTTGTCTAACACGTTCACTAGCGTGCCAGTGCTAGGAAATATCTTATTGCTATATGGAGAAAATATTTTCCAACTAAAATCATAAAGATGCAACAAAGCTGAGAATTTCAAAGAATAAAAAAGTAACCGTACTGCTTTAAAGACAAAGTCAAATGCTGATATGTTTTTATAATCACGTTGGCTCTAACTCGTCCTTGAATATCCTATTTAATGAATAAATCACATGCTGAAGGCCAATTTGGACGGTAAACTTTTCATTCCAGATAAAACAACAACAACAATACCTGGAATAAATACAGGCCTGGAGCATAAACATTTAATCTTAATCATCAGCATGAAAAGCTTACATGTATCGGGGATGGAAAGAGCCCAGGATCAAACACAAGCTTAGAGATGTAAACACGGCACTACTAAGCAAACAGCCACAATCACACATTTACACCAGCCCAGACTGAAATATACAGGGAGTGCAGAATTATTAGGCAAGTTGTATTTTTGAGGAATAATTTTATTATTGAACAACAACCATGTTCTCAATGAACCCAAAAAACTCATTAATATCAAAGCTGAATGTTTTTGGAAGTAGTTTTTAGTTTGTTTTTAGTTTTAGCTATTTTAGGGGGATATCTGTGTGTGCAGGTGACTATTACTGTGCATAATTATTAGGCAACTTAACAAAAAACAAATATATACCCATTTCAATTATTTATTTTTACCAGTGAAACCAATATAACATCTCCACATTCACAAATATACATTTCTGACATTCAAAAACAAAACAAAAACAAATCAGCGACCAATATAGCCACCTTTCTTTGCAAGGACACTCAAAAGCCTGCCATCCATGGATTCTGTCAGTGTTTTGATCTGTTCACCATCAACATTGCGTGCAGCAGCAACCACAGCCTCCCAGACACTGTTCAGAGAGGTGTACTGTTTTCCCTCCTTGTAAATCTCACATTTGATGATGGACCACAGGTTCTCAATGGGGTTCAGATCAGGTGAACAAGGTGGCCATGTCATTAGTTTTTCTTCTTTTATACCCTTTCTTGCCAGCCACGCTGTGGAGTACTTGGACGCGTGTGATGGAGCATTGTCCTGCATGAAAATCATGTTTTTCTTGAAGGATGCAGACTTCTTCCTGTACCACTGCTTGAAGAAGGTGTCTTCCAGAAACTGGCAGTAGGACTGGGAGTTGAGCTTGACTCCATCCTCAACCCGAAAAGGCCCCACAAGCTCATCTTTGATGATACCAGCCCAAACCAGTACTCCACCTCCACCTTGCTGGCGTCTGAGTCGGACTGGAGCTCTCTGCCCTTTACCAATCCAGCCACGGGCCCATCCATCTGGCCCATCAAGACTCACTCTCATTTCATCAGTCCATAAAACCTTAGAAAAACCAGTCTTGAGATATTTCTTGGCCCAGTCTTGACGTTTCAGCTTGTGTGTCTTGTTCAGTGGTGGTCGTCTTTCAGCCTTTCTTACCTTGGCCATGTCTCTGAGTATTGCACACCTTGTGCTTTTGGGCACTCCAGTGATGTTGCAGCTCTGAAATATGGCCAAACTGGTGGCAAGTGGCATCTTGGCAGCTGCACGCTTGACTTTTCTCAGTTCATGGGCAGTTATTTTGCGCCTTGGTTTTTCCACACGCTTCTTGCGACCCTGTTGACTATTTTGAATGAAACGCTTGATTGTTCGATGATCACGCTTCAGAAGCTTTGCAATTTTGAGACTGCTGCATCCCTCTGCAAGATATCTCACTATTTTTGACTTTTCTGAGCCTGTCAAGTCCTTCTTTTGACCCATTTTGCCAAAGGAAAGGACGTTGCCTAATAATTATGCACACCTGATATAGGGTGTTGATGTCATTAGACCACACCCCTTCTCATTACAGAGATGCACATCACCTAATATGCTTAATTGGTAGTAGGCTTTCGAGCCTATACAGCTTGGAGTAAGACAACATGCATGAAGAGGATGATGTGGACAAAATACTCATTTGCCTAATAATTCTGCACTCCCTGTATTCAGTATTTAACATCAAAAGAGAAGAGTGAAAAACCTATGGGCTCACTTCTATTACCTGCTACCATTAATTTGTCCTTACTTCTGGTGGCAATAGTCGTATTACTCCTCAAATTAAAAGTTTTCCATTTCAAGTTTTTCAAAATAAACACAAAGAAAAAGGAAATTTCAACAGTTAGTACAGCAGTCTATATTTAAACACGTGATTTCTGTTTGCTAATGAGAGCAGTAATCATGAAAATCATCATAAATAATGTAAGTTTTGCATTTGTAAAAGTTAAGCTGAAGCATAAAGTATAAATTCTGATTCTGTCATGTGAAAGGGGACATGTCCGGAGAGGTCGAAAGGATGGATGGGTGGATGGATGTGGCAGGAAACAATCATTAGCATCACACTGAATTTTTTTTTTCAATCTATCCATTCACTCTGCTCTATTATCTTTAAAGCACTGGTGGAGTACAGCCACAAAGAGACTGGGCAACTAAGAGTCACCAGTAAACCTAACTTGCATATTTTGGACTGTGGGAGGAGAGTGGTGCGGTTAGGGGAAACCTTCACAGGTACAAGGAGATGGCAAAAAGACTGCCAGCTGGCCACCTGGGGTTACCGAGCCTTCTTGCAGCAGTCCAATCCTCTGCACCACTGTGCCCCATTAAGAGTGCAGAATTAATTTTGTCACACTAAAAAATACTACTGTGAACAAAATGAACTCTGGGCTTTGGGGCTGGGGTTAAAGCTTTAATTCAACCTTGCGCATAATGGCATGCATTTTTAATAAACAAAGCCTCAGTGCGCATTAATCTATCGGAAAACCGTATAACCTTACATGTCTGGCTGATTGTCACCTAAACACTGGATATGACTGAAAATGGAACTCAAAGGTGTTGTTGATAAATGTTATGATGTTTAATAGCATCCACATGTTTGGTACATTTAATGACCCACGAGGCAGAAGGAAGATTAAAGTGGATTGCAATTAAATCAAAAGCAAGTATAGAAATCCGCTTTCAAGCGCATGTCGAGTCTTTAAAACTAATGCAAGTCTGCCACCCAGTGGACACCATTGTTAGGTGCAACATCCTAAATATAGAAATCTACTTCCACTTGCAATAAAAAATGTAAAAGTAAATAAATAAAGCCACTAAAACACAGAATACGAAGGAAAAAAGGAATAATACTATTGTGATAAATAACCGTTCTCATGGTCAGTATTTGGCTATACTTTGATGTCTATCAGTCTAGCCTAGAGAAGCAAACCAGGTGAAGTAAATTAATGACTAATTAAGGCACGCTACATAAGCAGCTGCCCGTCAACCAAGATTGGGATAACCGCTCCTGAATAAGTAGATATAGCAGTTTTGACTAGTTAACATGACTAACGACGTATCCAAAAAGAAGGGGAAGAGTTCAACTGAGAAAAAAGCCAAAAGAAAAGCCAAAAGAAGAGAGACTTACGCGATGTACATCTATAAAGTTTTGAAACAGGTGGGTGAAGAAGAAGAAAGGCGCAACGAACCTTACGGCTGCCTCGGTTTTCTTTGTCCTCTAATTAAGTTGCATGGCAACCCTTCTTCCTGCCCTCAGGTTCATCCGGACACGGGGATTTCGAGCAGAGCCATGAGCATCATGAACTCCTTCGTCAATGACCTGTTCGAGAGGATTGCCACAGAAGCGTCCCGCCTGGCTCAGTACAACAAGCGCTCCACCATCACCAGCAGAGAGGTGCAAACTGCGGTGAGGCTGCTGCTGCCCGGGGAGCTGGCTAAACACGCCGTGTCTGAGGGAACCAAGGCCGTCACCAAGTACACCAGCTCCAAGTGAAAACTTCCAGTGCGTTATGTTGAGGAATTTAAACTTGAGAGTTGGCAGATTTGTAAGCTGATCATTAAAATAATTCACAAAGCCATGATCTTCTATTTTCTTTTTTTCCCTCCCCCCCCCCAATAAAGTAAAGCCATCGTGGCTGGTGTCGCCACTAGATGGGGTAATTGCATCTATCTCGTTCAGATGCACCTTCAAAGGGGACTTTTGTGCATTTCATCCTTGCATAAGTTGTATACCGCAGTGTGATGGCAAACTAGAAATTACTCATTTGGAAGCCAGTAGCACTCCGCATTTAAACATTAACATTCCTTTCACCGGCTTGATAACTTTTATAAAAGCCAATAAAGTCAATACAACAGCAATAACCCTTTAGAAATTCTACCTTAGCAACCCATTAGTGCACTGAATGCTATCATGTTTTGTCGGGGAGCTTGAATATTTCTATATATCAAGAATGTCCAAATTAAGCTCCATTAGCGAATTTTCTCTTACCACAATGAGCGAACATGGTGTGGTAGAGGTCTGCCATATTTCACCGGTACAGTCTAATGTATGGATCTATATGTCTGCTGGATGCCGTCCATAACAAACCTATTGAAAACATGGTTCTGATTAAAACATGACATCACACTTTCTTTCTGATTACAGATGCAGATTACAACAGCAGCAAGCACAGGTGGGCACTTAAACAGGTGTCTCCAGTTTCACCATGTAAACTTGAACCTGATCACTGCCAGGTAATATCGCCTTGATTTTTTAACGTATACTTTCTATTATGATTCGAGACCTCATAGTCTGTACGACCACAAATAATAGTCTCTTTTTCACTTCAGACATCGTCATCATCATCGTCATAACAGTTTTGATATTATCAGAAGCACCTGGGCGGTTGTAACTATGAAAAGTGACGTTAGAAAATTAGCTAAACTATAGCTTAGCTAGCTAGCAAGTCATGCTGTTAACCCTGACGACGATGAAAGAATGAAGGGAGGTTTATTTAACATGTGTGAGTGTATGCTGACTTATGCCATGTACTGAAACAAAAAAAGTGTCTTTGGTTTTGGTCACTAATCATTTGAACTCATTTCCGGATTGTCTGTCCAGCTACGAGAAAATAGAAGAAGAAAAAAAGTAAAAGAAATAATTTTTAAAAGTTATTTCTGAAATTTTGTCCATCATGATAATGGAAAAAATGAGATGATAATTTTATAAAATAAGAGCAATTACTTAATTGAAGGAAAACTTAGTGGTGTTTATAAGTTTCGAAGTTTGGTATGTTGTCAACATTTGTTTTGTGTTGTTTTTGACTAAATACACACTAGCCCTCTGTTTACTTATATTTTAAAATACAGCAATCTTTTCACTTATGATGAAGTTCATGCAAACCTCTGCAAGATCTTTATCTGGCTAGGTCATCCTTAAAATTGAAATATTTATAAACTAACAGAGGAGATAAAGCAACACTGTGTCCTTGTTATGCATTATAATCAGGTTTTTAAGAGACGGCACCATCAGCTGAATGCTACTTGATTACAGGATAATGACACTAGCGTTTGCACCAGTTCAATCTGCATAAAGCGGAGGAACTGATAAAGGTCTCTCTAATTAGGATGGTGTTTACATCGGGCTTTACATACACCTATTAGACTGCACTTATCAACGTCCCACAAAGCCAGACTTACTGTGATAATGCAGGTTGCCACTGACTGTTATTGTTGAGATACCATCTCAGATATTTCCTAGTATTCTTGGTAATGATATGAAATCTAGAGACGTTATTATGAGGGTGATACGGCCTTTAATGGCAGTGACTTTGTTCATAATAATCGTGGCCATTTAGGTTTTGTGTCTTGCACTCTTCCCCATATCCCCTCTTATGCCCATGCCTAGTAGTAGTCATCGCCGTCTCCTTTAGGCAGACTGCTATGAACACATTATGGATGGGTGCATTAGTGAGTGATGCAGAGCCTGGGATGACTTGCCTTGTTTTCATGTGAGAGTGCATCATTAGAAAATGTTCCACTTGGCAGGGAAGCGCGTATTAACTGCAACCGCAATGAAATGAGGTTGTGATAGATGGTTAAAGTTATACAGGACTATTAGGTTGAAATATGAACCTCTCAATTGTCATGATGAAACAGAGGGCTATTTGCGTGGTGATCAGTGCATTGAGAGACAATTGGAATCTGCAAAGACCCATACAATACATTATAGGTAGTGGGCTAAGGGCTGAAAGAATACAGAAAAAGTAATCATGCTTCCACTGAATGGTCTGGGGCTACTGTTCAATTCAAGGCTCTATAAATTCATTTAGGTTCTTCACCAACATCTCAAGCATTGTGATGAGATTTGAGGAAAATTTGCAAACAGGAAACCTCACCTAAGCCCAGTTGTAGACTTTTATGTGTCACATGTATAGAAGCAAAGCATTGCTGATTAGTTATCCAAGATGTTTAATGGCATGAAATATGCAAAGCAGATTGTGTGTGCCTAGCTTAATACGACTGGATGGACTATAGTATGATACAAGGAAAATTAGAACAAGTGAGCCCGGATTAAAATCGGAAAATACATACAGTAAGTGCAACAGCTAGCTTGTCTTTAGATAATGTCAATAGCCAATTAAACTTGCCTATCATCTCTTATCAGTTGTTCCACGACCTGAATGCAAACTTCATGGCAGAGACATGTGCTGAAATGTGTATCTAGCGTATTAACCAGCACAGAGTTGCTCAGGCACTGATCTCGCTTTTTCTGATAGGAATAACATGAAATAACACATAAACCACTAAGATAAGAAACACCTGATGGATAATTGATCCATGTCTAAACTTGGACGGTCTTTCTGACTCTCTTAAGCTAACAGCAGAGCCAATTGCAAACACATTAGCATTTAATATTACTGTAATTACTGTGTACATTTCATTATGTTCCCAGTATATTAAATGACTGCTCAGTGTGGAGGGAGGGCTATAGTTTAATTTCTTTCTGTAGTACTGTGGCACACAGTACTCAAAATAGCATTAAGAGCCTCATAATCAGAGGGAACTAATTGCCTATGATTGCATAAATGAAGTGCCTCGCGCTCATCAGGGCCGTTGCTGATGTCCAGCCTCTTACTGACTGCCTTGGGATAGGAAGGTGGTTGACCACAATGCAGAAAGCCTTGGAGAGGCAGCTACTGGTGGGTAATGTGAGGAAACCATAGATTTAATATGTCCACAGGGGGCTGTGAGGGCAGGGGGTGTTACTGCTGCTGATGTTTTTTTGTTATCATCAGAGTTGCCTCCGCTTCACAGAGAGAGAGAAAAGGGGGGAAAAAAGGAAACACGAATGCCCACCATTTGAGAAATGAATTTATCGAAGTGGCTGTCTTTTTCCCCATTAGTAAGTGTTTAGTTCAGCGTTTTAAATAATTGCGTTACCAGGAATGATATTTAAAATACATTTGGGAGTCAATGAGGCGGGAAAGTGCCTACATGTTTTGCTGATGACACCCGGGCCATTTGGAAGACATCAAAGTAGAGAGGAGGTAGCCCAGATGCATATTATAAACTCATTATGTATATCATTTAAAAGGATGTACTCCAGCCGCAAAAACAATATTCCTAGTCTCTCTCTGGTAATGTGTGTTTTCAAAGTTGAAACTCTTACTCGCCTTCAGTTTAATGTGGCATCTATTACCAACTGTAACATAAAATAAATGACCTTGATTTCCATACCAGAACAGTCGTTAAGGTATAGATGAGATGCGGCTCTGCCTCTGTGTTTTCGAGTAGAAAAGAAGGTAAAACCTCTTCGCCAATATCGTGTATTTCTCCACCTGTGGCGCAAACTTTGTTTTCCGCAGAGCTTGCAGGCATAATAATAGACTCCAACATGAAGGCGGATAAATACACCTTAAAAAGTGTGTTTTTGATACGCAATGTATCAAATACTGCTAAAATTAGATGGTGATGGTGTCAAATTGAAGGTCACCCTTCCATCCTTGGTGTCTACAGAGCTGTGGGATCTGTTTTGTTTTGGGTTTTTTGTTTTGTTTAGTTTTTTTCTGCTGGGTAGAATTTCTACCACTGGAAAATGGTTGTTCATCAGTCAAAAGAGATGTTTGTCAGATGCCTAGCGAGTAGGCTTAAGAGGCTTAATTATGTGCCGTCCCTCCGCCATCAGAACACTACACGTGGGGCAGAGTGACACAGCGGTTGCCAGTCATTCAGCCTAATGTTCTAATGCAGGGAGCCATGTGGATACATAAAATCCATTAAAGCTCTTGGAAAAAAAATACTGAGCTGAAAAAGGCATTCTGCTAGCTACTCAGGGGCTTACAAATAGGGCATTCTTATTTGCTCTTCCTCTAAGAAAAATGTCATGGCAAAATCTGACCTTATAGGTCTGGAGATTTTTTATTTTTTAACATGTTTTATTTTTTTTTTTGTTAAAACAGTGAAGGTGAACAGTGGACAAAAAGGTTCACATCCACTGACTTTTCAGACTTATTATGCTCAATAGATTTAAAGTAGGGAAAGTTGAAAGAACCACACTGAAAATCAGTAGTTTTTAAGCCTCCTCTTGGTAAAGTTTTGCTAAATTACATGTAATTTTAGTAAACATTGTATTACTTTTAAAACAGCATGCACTGGGTTTGATACTAGCAGCCTAACAGAGAGACTTTATAACTTTGCTGGAGGCAAACAGGAGAGGTTTGAGTGGCTGCGTGTGAGACATAAAAATAGCATTTACTTGTCACGCTGCAGGGAGGGTCTCATGCCGAATATCAAAACAACTCGGTGAATCAACCCTGTGAACAGCCGGCGGGTACAAAGTGGACATCAGCCAGAGAGAGTGAAATAACAACAGAAACAGAGAGAAGGGACTTGTTAGACATAATCATACACATATCGCACAACAAGCATGTCGAGAGGCAGCTTTGTCTTCACGTCCATGGCCTTGCGTTCTCTTGAACTTGACAAGGACACGCTAGAGAGATACAAGTACAGCAGGCAACTTGCCTCTCATAATCTGAGTAGCTATATGCTGAAGAAGGAGGCCAACAACAGAGCACTGCTGAAGTCCCTGCCACCAGCTGTCTGCCACGATGTGGTCATCCACAATGCTTTGTATACAGGAGACCTGGAGGCTATACAGCACTTTTTTCCTAGAGGATCCACAGCAAACCTCATCATTGAGCCACAGGGAGGGGAAATGCGCTGGGCTGCCAGAGGGGAAGGTAAGAGACAACATCTGTCTTCATCAGTGATCTAAGAAGTCACATGAATCGGACCGTATTTTCTCGAGATTGGCATCCAAAATCAGTATGGTTTGAACACAACCGATATTTCCTGTGATTTCACGAAAAAACTAAAGGCAAAAACATATAAAGAAATCACTGCTGTGCATTGCTGAGCAACGTGCATCTGGCGCCTCTCGCTCGATAAATCAATGCAATATTTATAGCCACAGAACCCGAAGAGCTATTTATAGAAACCATCATATGCCCACCACATAATCAGACCTGCGAGTCATCTGTTTGTTCTGTGCAACAGGACAATCCATTAGATTCAGTTGTGACCCTTCCATTAAAGACTGAGTCAGTGTCCGCTTTCAATAACTTGTTTCGTCACTGGAAAAACATCATGAAGGACTTTTTTGTTGTTGCTAAATAATGTGTCACTTCTAATTTCTTAGACTGCAAAACTGTATTAGCTGGATAATTAGGCAGGTTACATGCAATGCAGTCATTGGCTCTCATGCCACTGGTTCAAAGGGTCAAGCACAATATCACATAACACCTCCCTGAAATAGCCCTGTCTGCACAAACAACCTGCATAAGTGGTGCTTCAGGAGAAACCTCACAACTAATACATTTTAAAAACAAACTAGTTCGCTGTAATATGGCTTACGTAGCACCTAGAGTGAAGTGGCGCAAAAAAAAGAAATACAGAGAAGATGTGATCGCCACAGCCAAGGCTACAGGTTGTATCCTGCAGTTCTGGAACTCTTTGCTCGTGGGCGATGAGCTGACTATCCTCGGTATCGTGGATGATGATGAGTATGGCTACCTTATTGATGCAATTTATGACACCAGCAACTTGGAGGAGTGGAAGAACTTTAGATTTAACTACAGAGGCCTGAGTAGGTCCTTGATTTTTATGTTTAATCTTGCATCAGCAAGGTTAAACTAGATTTTGGTGAAACATGTTATGAGTACATTAAAATGTTACGCTGTATACCAGGGATGTCAAATTACATTGAGGGTTGCATACAGTCCACTTTGATTTTAAGTGGGCGAGACGGGTGAAACTCAACTTTGTCAGTGTAAGGATGTTTAACCAAACATCTGATCCCAGAGGTACCTTAATATAAGATAAAGAAGTGTAGTTTCAACATGACATCTCAGTTTTTCCCGCATGATAAATGTGTAAAAGTACAAAAAAATGCCTGGTAGCTCAGACTATCATGTATTTAAAAACCTAAGGTTTTTGTTCCACTGAAAGTTTTATGTTTTAACCAAGAAAAACAGGTACTTCTCTGTCATTTCATTCTTTATCTATTACTTAACTATGTCTATTAGTTTATAGCGGGAAAAGCTGTAAAACATATAAAAATACAGTTGAAAATCCAAAAATGTATTCCCTATCTAATGTTTTCCAAAAGCCATCCCCTGGGCTGGATTGAAGCCTTGCCATACCTATTCTGGCCCCCAGGCCTTATTTTTGTCACCCCTGCTGTATACTATATCTGCTGAAGCATATATGTGACATGTATACTTTGACAGTGGTCCTATGGCTCTAGTTCAATGTTGTCTTCATGACACTTTTGCTCCCTGTTGGCAGGACTGTGGTCACTGACTTATGAGCAGGAGCTGACGACACCGCTTCACATCACAGCTGGCCGAGGCTTCGCGGACTGCCTGAGGCTCCTGCTGCAGCGCGGCGCAGATGTTGACCTAGCACCTGGCGGCACCACTGCGCTGCACGAGGCTTGTGAAAACTGCCAACCAGAGTGTGCCAAACTCTTGCTGATGCACGGTGCCAATGCCAATGCTGTCTCAGAGGACGGCCTTCTGCCTTTGCATGTTTGTACAAGCCCTGAATCCCTTGAGTAAGTGAAATCCAGTAAAACTATGTAAGGGTATTTTCATTCCTCATCTAGTGCAGTCACTCTTAAGCACCAGTACTTGAACTTGTATCCTTGTAGCTGCAAGGTTATATAAAAGCAAACAAAACCCCTGAGTATATTTACCTGAGCAAAAGGTGTATTTATTGCAGAGTAAACATTCTGTTGTTTCTGTCATTTCCTCCTTCAGGAGTTACATATTCCAGGAGCAGGAGGTGAAGCTACAAGTGACAGTAAAATATATTAAATTTGGGACTGCTGCTGCCCCTAGTTGTAAATTTTGCTGTAATATAAACAGCTGACAAAAAGCATAATGCATTAAAATGCCTTTGAATCTGAAAGGAAAAAAAAATCTAAAGTGTAGGAACAACTGATCTACCTGATTCTATTAATCCTGTCTGCAGATGTGCCAAGTATCTCCTTCAGTATGGAGCTGCAATCAACGGCTGCACTGTAGATGAATATGACACTCCTCTCCATGTGGCTGCCAGGAATGGCCTCCCAGACCACACTGAGCTGTACCTGCGTCATGGAGCTGCTGTGGACAAACAGAACTATGAGGGTCTCACCTCCATCAATTCTGCTTGCTCACAGCCCCAGGAGGCACAGGATCTCCGTAATTATTTCAAGGTGTGTCAGATACTGATAAACGCAGGGGCCAACATCCACACTGAGGAACAGGACAAACGCACTCCTTTGCACATGGCCTGTAAGAATGCGAACCCAGACATAGTGGATCTGCTGCTGGAAAATGGGGCCTGTGTTAACAACATGGACTATGGAGGTGAAGCTCCAATGCACAACATCCTGAAGGTGGTGGCCTACAAGATTTGCCATAGTCCTGAGAGGATTGTCCGCTCTCTGCTCAACCACGGCTCCATTCGGGTGTGGCCCGGTGCTCTTCCGAAGGTAGGGACCCAAATGCTTGAATATTACATGGAATCAGAATAAAACGTGTGGAGAAGCATGCTATCACGGCTACAGCCAATTATTCATCAAGGTGGCTCATTTTGCATAATTAGCAAGTACTGCACATGTAACACCTTGACTAAGATTTCTTTGAAACACTACACTGTTCCTTGCGATATTCCAGACTTCACAACTTCACATTCAAATCATTACCATCTCATGGCACAACATGAAGTGTTGCACTCTCAGCGGGAAACAGACTACAACTATCAGTGAACCCACGTGCACTACACAAAATGCCTGGTTCCTAATTAGGCAAGTGTTAATAGGAGATTAATTAGCACTAATTGCATAATTTCCAGTTAAACCCCTGGAGGGAAGACCAATCTGTTCATTTCACAAGTGTTTAATTACTTTATTTCTTCAGTTCTATGGAGTCACATGCTTGCTCGTGAACTTAAATGTTGATTGTTTAAATCGTACTGCTTTGCTCTGAGTTGTGATGCACCTTGCAGGTTTTGATGCACTGCTCCAAATCGCCACGCACTGTTGAGGTTCTCCTGAATGCCTACAGTCACCTCAAAGTCACGGACACCTGGGTTGAGTCCGTGTCAGAGGAGATGTTTAAGGCAAGCTTTTTAAATGTGAAATTATGAATTAGGTTTACCATTTTTTAATTATTATTATTATTGTTATTATTATGTTTAGTTAAATGTTTTAGTCTTCATTGTCTTTAAATTAATACTTTTAAAGTGACCCATCTCAGCCATTTAGGTAGAGAAAAATATTGTAGTTTCTTATAAATATGAGGGCTTTTAAAAATGAAAAGAACATTAAGTAATTTATCATTATTTTATATTCAGAAAGATATTTTTTAATCATTCATTTTTAAATATAAGCTGATTGCAAAACTAAACTCAGAATATCAAAGCATCAATATAGAGCCATCAATCTAGTATCAGTTCATCAGTTAAATCTATTTTTTGTGTGTTTCTGTCCAAAAAAGGAACACAAAGAATTTTATGAGTCAGTCTTCTCCCTGGAAATGACTCCTCGCTCGTTGCAACACTTGGCTCGCTGCAGTCTCAGGAGATTCCTGGAAGGCCGGGTACACAAAGTGGTCCCAAAGCTCGATCTGCCCAAGTTCATCAAGAACTATCTTCTCCTGGATTTCAGAGGATACATTCACTAAAAGTCCAATCTGAGTGTGAATATTTGTACCAAATATCGATGGTGAGAAAAGTCCAACAATGTGAATCAATACACAGATTTTTCTTTAGGTTGCGTGCTGCCATATATAAGATTTTCAGGAGGCAGACGCAGAGTCGTTTCCTGTCATGTTTTGATCCATGTCTCAGCGCAGAAACACGTTTGATGTTGCACCACAAGAGGGCGCTACAGACTAGAATTATTAAATTATGCAGTGGGGCTGCAGCTATATTGGTTTATATTTTCTTTACTTTTTTGATCACTTTTTCTTTTCTTTTTCTCTTACTTTTACACTTTAATTTAAAAAGGACGACTTGCTTTAAATTGTATACATAGTTATTATCATAGGTCAGCGCTAGGGAGCATAGTAATTATGTTTTGCACATCGAGTATTGCTATCAAAATATTTGCATTAATCGTTTGAGATGCCTGTAATTATATGAATATATGATTAAAACAGGCTTTAAATGAAAATAAAGTTTTCCACTACTGCTGCATGATCTGGTCATTGTTCTTTTCATGTTTCGTGTTTTTATATTTTTCTGTCATGTTTTTGCTTGTAGTCATTTTTCTCTGTGTGGGTTTACTGGCTGTTTTGTCATTGCCGCGTTTTTCTGGAAATTACTAATTTATAACACAAAAATATTTTAGGAAGCACCGGTATCCAATCCAGTATGCCCTCAAAAATTTAAAATTGAAATCAAATTAAGCAGAAATATGTTGAATAACTTTTAGAGATATTTGAATGTGTGTTGTGAAATTATTTTTAGATTTGGTTTTTGAGGTTAGAACAACACGGGCGAAAAAAAGAGCGCTTCTTCTGTTCCATTACTTACTGGGTGGAAAAGTTTAGATGGAGACGATCTGGACCTTTTTAAAATTATTACACGGGGGGAAAACAGCTTTAATGTGAATTTATAGACAGCAGATAGAGGTTCGGTATCATTTTATATCCCTGCCGTATAAAACTTTGTTTTTAGTCATAAAGAGGTTGAGAACATAGGCCCTATTTTAACACAGTCTTGATTGGTCTTTAAGAAATGAAACAGGCAATCACAGAATTTCGTTCACAAAGCGCGCAAAGAGCAGCAACGTAAACTCAGAATAACCCGAAAAAGAAAGGAAGACGAGCTCGGCAAATGGTTTCAGTAGATCAAAGCGAGGTGCTGCTGAAGTCACTTGCAATTATAAGAATTAGCCTGCCCTGGCCCTCCACTGCTAATCAGAGTCGGTGGTGATATGTTTATGTCCTCATGCAATCAGACGACCAGTTGGAGAGCCCGGGCACCCAGGACTCAATAGGGCTAATCATCATCAGTTCCCATTGCCATTTAAAAGGTGAGATGATCTGCGATTAAACCAGTGCTTAAGAAAAGAGATTTTTTTTTCTTCCCACCCTATGCGACTTTGATCAGGGACAAATTACTTTTCCAAAAGCGCACAGTAAAATTAGTGCTTTATTTCGTTTCTAAAAAAAGAAAGAAAGAAAAAAGCACACGTTGTTTTAATTGGCATATGGCCAGCAAAAGAGATTAAAGTTTATAGATTTATAGATTTAGATTTGGGGATTACCGGTAGTAACTTTAGCCACTGTGAGTCTGTGTCCACACTGAAGTTGACCTCACAAACGGCTTTTATCTGAATCTAATTTCGCAAGCAGCATCTCTCTCTCGCTCTCTCTCTCTACCTCGCTTGCTCTCTCTCCGGGGAGCGATTGTCGTGGCACTTCTTCTTTCTGAAGCCAAACGCATTGTTTTTAGCCGCGGAGAATGGGAGAAACATCTGCCTCTCCTCCCTCCCGACTCTGATGCCCATCGGTCCCAATATTTCAACAAAAGCCACCGTTGTTTTATGCTGTCCCTTGAATCCAGAGTAATTACTTATCATCAATCAAAATTAATAATAGCTGATTGGGTTGGTGTGGTCAACGATTATAGAAGGGGAAGGGCTGGAACAGTCTCTCACACCGTTTTGCAGTCAATGGTGAACCTGGCAAAAGGGGAGGAGGGCTTCAGGAGGGGTGGATGAGGGGGGGTGACTCGTCTATTTGGTCTCCACTGGGAAACTACCGCCTCTCAAGACGGCCAAAAAGTCAGAGGCTGAATAAGGAAATGAAGCGTAATTTGAGGAAGATGGATGAGCCCCCAGGGAAACACCCCCTTTTCATTCTTCTTGTATTGCAGATGATAACCAATGCGCTCTCGCCCTCTCTTTCCTCGCGCACACACACACTGTGCATCAGAGAGGGGTGAAGGGAGGAGTTGGAAAGAGGGGACAGATAGAAAGAGGGAGCGTGTGTTTATGTCTCAGTGTGTGACAAATAAGAGGGAAAGGGTAGCGCTGGTGCACACAACAAAGCGTCCGACTGACTGAAGCATTTAGAGCGCAGATATCCGAAGAAGAGGTCTACTTCCAGGGATGACAACACAGCAGAGGATCTACTTTCAATTCACGCTCTCTTTAAACTGAAAGTTTTGCTCGTCGTCGACGGAAGGACATTTGCTTTCAAGTTTTCACCGAACAAAAGTGTTTGCCTGCAAAATGCAGCGACCAGGCGGGCAAGGGACGGCGTTTTCAATCGATTCCCTGATAGGGACCCCTCAGCCCAGACCGGGACACCTGCTCTACACGGGCTATCCTATGTTCATGCCATACAGACCTTTGGTTATCCCACAAGCTTTATCCCATTCTCCTTTATCGTCTGGTATACCTCCACTCGCGCCATTGGCTTCTTTTGCGGGACGACTCACCAACACGTTCTGTGCCAGTTTGGGACAGGGGGTGCCGTCCATGGTTGCGCTCACAACAACGATGCCAAGTTTCTCGGATCCCCCGGACAGTTTCTATCCACCACAAGAGCTGCCTGGTCCACGTTTAAGCGCTGCCGACCCGGGAGCGAGAAGGCAAGAAAGCCCACACTCCGAGGAGCTGCACAGCCGGGACAAGAGCTCTGAGATGCTCAACTTCTCGGAAACTTTTCAGACAATATCAGGTAGGCTCAACCACTTCTACAAGTCATTCTCTTTCATTATATTTAAGCCTCGGGGGCTGCCGCGTAAAAGTGACCACTGTGCGTAAAATGCGATAAAGCGGAGATTAGTGGCCTCTTGGGTGAAGATGAATTAGCAGGTATGGTGTATAGTTCTAGTTAATCTCATCTTTTCACATTTAGAGCTCTTGATTAAAATGCATTTTACTAAATCCTGAGTATGCAGCATAAAGCGAAGCTTTATGAGGGAACTGCCGTTTCAGGCACATTTGCTATTTTAAAAGGCCGTATTTGGAATGATTTCTGAACCAGTCTTGATTATAGCATAAAACAGAGCTAAATGCCAAGAACTCCAGTCTATACGTGGATGCAGCATTTTCTAAGTTTCTCAGTTGCGGTGGAAACTTATGGAACAACTGAGTGACCACAAACAAACCGCTGATGATTCAGCATGACTGATCTGATTTTTTTCTGAAATTTCAAAAAAAGAAAAAAAAAGTTCTTTCACATGATCTCTGCCAGCCTTTTTTCCCCAAAACACACCAAGTGTCGTCCAACGTTGTGAGACATCTGCAGCTGTCACCGCTGATTTGCGGGATCATAAACTATAAAATCACTAAATGCGTATGTTTGCGTGTGTTCTTTGTTTATCTTCGCATTTTAGGCGAGACCAAACTCTACAGTTCAGACGACGAGAAGCTGGACCTAAAATCAGCAGACACCGTTTGCAGCGACCGAGAGGACAGCTCCGCGGACAGCGAGAACGAAAGTTTCTCGGACGGCAACAACTGCGGCGCCCTGTCCCAGAAGAGCAAACTAAAAACGGGCTCGCAGGAGGCGCTACCGACCGGCAGCTCAGCAGGGAAGAGCCGGAGGAGACGAACAGCTTTTACCAGCGAGCAGCTACTCGAACTCGAAAAGGAGTTTCACTGTAAAAAATACCTTTCTCTGACTGAACGCTCCCAGATCGCACACGCACTCAAACTGAGCGAGGTGCAGGTGAAGATCTGGTTTCAGAACCGTAGGGCCAAGTGGAAACGGATCAAAGCGGGCAACGTCAACAACCGGTCGGGAGAACCGGTGAGAAATCCCAAAATTGTGGTCCCCATCCCGGTGCACGTCAACAGGTTCGCTGTGAGGAGTCAGCATCAACAAATAGAGCAAGGGACCAGGCCATGAACTGAGATGAAAATCAAAAAAAAGAATATTATTAGAAACACTTGACTCTAGGTTCCACTGATTTGTTGAACGCATGAAGCACAAAAAGGATGTTCCAATTATTTTGTCTGAGGGAGAAGAGGATTTACTCACAGACAGACCAATTATTTGGCAATATGCTCTCATTTTTATTTATTGTTTCTGTTAATATGTAAATATAAATGGGTAAAAACTGGTACAAATGAGCACTATGAGATGCGACTGTAAAGATTTTTTTAAGTATTTATATGTAGGGCCAAACTGTTTTGTTGGTTATGTGCATGTCCTCATTTGATGAAGCTATTCTGGATTTATTTTTTTGTTTGTTTGTTTTGTGTTTCGTACAATTTGTTGGAGACATTTGCATGTAACTTAAGGCGTTTTTTGTTTGGCAAGTGTAGAAACCACCTTTTAAAGCTATTTGTGGAAGAACAAAAAAAATGTGAAGGAATTAACGACCAAACAAGAGACAACTGTAAAGTATATTGACCTAATAAATCGCTTTATACGAAAGCTGGAATCCAGGTTGAATCATTGTTATTAAAATGTAGAGCAACAGCTGTTGAAATCATTTGATTACGCTAAAATTAAAACAAAGGTGGCCTTTACTGTTTAAACATCACGAAAGATTATTGAACAAGTTCATTAAAAAAAAAAACTACGGTCAGGCGGCTGTTTTGACTAAAAATATATCCTGATGAAACGTTGAAATTTTATCATAAAAAATATTTCTGTTCATTTATTTGGACTTAGAAGAGCTTTTTTAAAGCATTTTTTAGAGAGTTTCAGTGAGGCGTTAGAAGCACATTAATGTCTGTTTTTGTGTAATTTCATAGCTTCTGCTGCACATCTGTTAGTCTTAATTTCCTGAAGTTGCAAATTCTTTTAGAATCTATTAATTATTTATTTTATTTTATTTTTATTTTATTTTAGATACATCAAGGACCTGAGAGGTAGCAGCAGCAGTGATTGATTTCTCTTTAGGAGGCCATGTTGTCTCAACTGAACTGATGGATCCTCATTAGGCTGAGCACATTCAACACTCTGTAATGAACTTCTCTATCAGTCACTGCACCGGCACAAACAGACATCAGCTCTTTAATCTCGTGGCGCTAAAATGTTTTTTTGTAAATCGATCCAAAAAGAACTAAATATGAACAAGAAGTCATTTAATAGGACGCATTAAAGTCCGCTGTGAAGGCATAATTTATTGGTGCTGTGTCACCTAATAGATACGAGATGCATAATTTTAATACAACTAATATCCCTCAGAAATGTCGACATCTTTCGAGATTTACAAAAATATGAAGCATTTCATCTTTTGTTTCAATGGCCGACGTAGACGATATTTATAAGTTTGATTTCTAATGAATGTTATGATTGTAAGAAGCTATATTGCTCCTAAAACGCGGATTTTCTTCAGGATACATACACAGACCTGTAGCTAGTAAATGCAGTTACTCGTCTTGTACTTACAGAAACAGACCTGAGCGAATAAAAGCGGTGCTAAATGAAATCAAATCGGAAATTGTACTCTACATGCCAGCAATATTAACATAATCTCTAACCAGAAACAGCTACCCTATTACAGGAGGAAGGCTTGGTGTTTTTGTGAAAACTTTCATCACGGTCCTCGGTTTACACGCTGTCTCTGAGCTGCTTGCACAAAATCTTATGTTGGATATTTTTTTAACTTAATATCAGATGGTCTTCGTGATTCCAGAAAGACTCAGTAGACGTCAGATCACGTTTATTTATTTATCATTTGAAATATGATAATGGGGCAGGATTCCTCAGATAATTAATATTTCATGAAATTAAACTTTTGCCACAATAAGGTGGGTTTGGGTTTTTAAAAAAAAAAAACTAATCTCAAATAGCAACAGACATCTATAATCATCCTTACATTTAATTTTCCTCACGCCTCTGTTGAATACAGGCTTGACCTCAGAGCATAAACAGACACTTCATGACCCGGGCACCCATGAGTAGTAAACTTAAATTCACCGTCCACCTCATGCATTAAGATTGTGACACCCACATGGGGATTCAAGGAGTGATGATCGTGTGAAGGTGCAGTGGAAGTTTGATTATGGTCCAAGAGCTGACTAACATAGTTGGTTATTTCCACGTCACTGTGCCAGAGTGCCACAGCTATTTCAGACCCCATGCATGCGCTGCATGGAGGGACTGACGATGAGGAGCCATGACAAAACTCATGATAGGCACTGGCTGTTATCACTGAGATCCTGTAGGTTTAGAGCTGTTAGTGTGGAAAGAAATAATATTGCTGTTATTATTAATGAATTATTAACGTGCAGAAGCTTTCTGGGGGAGAGTAATGTGTAGCAGACTTGAGTTTCTCGGGTTACTGTGTTAATCCATTCAAAGTTTCTAACAGTCTGTTCTTTTTAAGCCGCACATTCAGTAAACACTTCAATCTCGAGGCTCCATATTCTGCCATTGTGCTACTTGAATCACAAATTGAAATATCAGAAGTTCTTTCCAGCAAAGACGTGTAACTATTCCCTCATTCCCACCTGCAGAGAGAGAGAGAGAGAGAAAGGGAGGGAGGAAAGCGAGGGAGCTCATTACTGGCTTGGTTGTGTGAGTGTGCAGGCTGCTCAGCGCCGACTGGAGGCCTGACTTCTTGGGAGGGTCCGGACGGTCGTGGCTACAGTGATGTATGGGCAGATGCATCAAATCGCACAAGATAAACAAGCGATGAGTTTCATCAGGGCCATCATAGCTTTAATTTGGCTGCCTAATGAGTCAGATCTAGTGGCGGAGATAAGAGTTGTCAGAGGCCCGGCTCTAATGAATTTCTTGCCACTTGTAATCAAGGTTGCCTGTCTGAGGGGGGATGATTAATGGAACCCTGGAGGATTCCCTCGGCCCTCAGCCTTCATTACAGCTAATGCATTCTCAGGCAAATTAACAGCAAAATGCAGGCAAAAGCCAACGGGGAAGGGGAGAAAAAGTAAGGGAAGAAGGAGGGAAAGGGAGAGAGTGATGGGAACAGAGCGTTTATATAAGACAAAGGAGTGAGAGGAGGGTGAAGAGGAAGATGGCACGGTGGGTATGAAGCAGCCAGGTTGGGCAGCAAGTAGGGAAAGAGAGGTCGATCACTGAGAGGATGGGGAAATGAGTATGGAGACGTGGGGCAGTCAGGAAGGGCAGGGTGCAACATGGATGTACTGCTCAGACATGATGGAGCTGGAATTGATAATGGATGTTTAAGTCTGTGGGGGATTCAGGAGAGGAGAGAGGGTCAGGGCAAGAGAGGATATAATTACTGGTTAAAGAGACTGCAAGATTGAAAAGAGGAGGAAAAACAGGGAGCAACAGAACACATCCACATCAGGACAGGCAGCAAGGAACATGTAAGATAAACATTTGTTCAGTGCCACCTTGATGCAGCATTCATATCAGGACTGGGTGCATCACTCACTGCCGGTGACCTGCGGCCAAGCAGCTTCTGCATAAGGGAAGTATGGATTTAATGTTTGCAAATATGGTCTCGTCAGGTCTTTGTGTGCCCATCCATCAGCCTCAGACCCACCTCTGCAATCTCGGAGGCAATTTGTCTGAGAAGAGGTGGGCGGCAGAGAGCCCTCCTCACTGTTTAGCAAGCCCTGATGAAATATCAAAACACACGGCGGTGCAAACAAGCGCTCCAGTCTCACCACAACAAACACAAGTGGCCGGGGTCTGCCAAGACACGAGGCATGGTAATAAATTACAAGACCTTTTTTTTCTCCCTAGGTAAGAACAGACAAGCACTAGTTTAGATATGTGCGAGCAAACCCTTTAAATTTTGACATTAAAGACCTTGAAGGTTTATAAATCTTAAATCTACAATTATTATTATTAAACAAAACACAAGAGTGTTACCTGATCTTGCAATAGTCCCACAGACTACCTTTAAAGGTTCATTTGATATCATTTTTTTTTACATTCCCTGGGTTTGATGGCCTGCTACCTTAATCTGAGTTAACTCTCAGCTCTTTGTAAACTGAACTTTTCCTCCAAATAGTTGCTCATTGGTATCGAAAGCCAAACTGGAGGAATCGTTAGATATATATCTCATGATTAGTGCATAGAGGCCAAAAAGAGAAGGAGTATAAACGAAAATAAGTTCAAAGGAATGTGAGAAGGATTCGATTTTTCATGACAGCAACCGAACACCTCCCATCTAATGCTGCTAAAGGATAGCTGGTGATAATGTTATTCTAAATTAGCCCTATTAATTTCCTCCCTCTGAGGAGACTCCAGAGGAAGGTCACTAATCCGCAAGGTGAAGTAAGCAAAGACAATACTACCCAATTACTAATAAGGAAGTTGGTTGAGAAAATTTGTTTTTAAGAGCTTTAAAGCGTGACATGGGGGAGTCGGTCTCCATTTCAAGGCAGCGCTGAGGGAGGAAGAGGAGAAACTAAAGAGAAACCAGGTGATAAAGAGCAAACAATGCTGGCCAACAGAAAGAGGAAGGGGATGAAGATATGCTGAGACAAGATTAGCAGGAAATAAGAAGTGGATTAGTGAGGGCTTGACTCCTCTGAACACAGATCTTTCAGTTTTCCCCACAGTGTTGTGCTGCCTGACACTAAGCCCAGCTCTTTATCTTAATCCTCTTTCAGCAACTGTTGGGGGTCCCTCGAGCAGGAAGTGAAGAGGGTGGTTCACTTACCTCGAGGCAGGCCTGGCTGAGTTGTTTCGGACACGAAGTTTGATGAAGGGACACGCAAAAGAGGAAACGCGACTTCTAATTTGAAAGAAAGCCTCACCTTCACCGTTAAGGCACAGCAAGACAAGAGATGGGAGAGACAGGAGTGTGATGGATAATGAGTGAGCGACACACACACACACACACACACACACAAGACAAATGCGTTGATTTCCCTAAATCCAGGGAAGGCTACATCGTTTTTATTTGAGTGTTTATTAATAGGTCAACTGTCAGCCAAGCATCCAAGCATACAACAAGTTATTCTTTAGCTTTTGATTCACGTTCTGAATGTAAAGGAATTACAATAGGAAAATGAGCAAAAAACAAAACAAAAACAAGAAAATATATTTACATACTGCATTATAAATATGTTAAATGTACATCATTATACACAAGTACCAAAGATGGTCGGTTAACGGCAAGGCCAAACAGAAGTACCTTAAAAAAATATGCCAAAGAAGAAACAAACAAACAAAACAAAACATATCAAAATACGGTTTGTTGGTCAGGAAGACCGAAAACCATTTCAGTTCAGGAGTTTGTCTTCAGATAAAAGCATTAAGCTAATATTTACACTTCATCTTGTTTTCAGGGGAAAAACAGGCAGATTTCTAGTGTTTTTTTAAAATCATCTACAGTATGTAAATAAGGGTAATCACTGTACACGCTTAACTCCTCTTACTGATCCCCTTGGACAACAAAATGCACTCAATGAAACAGGTTGGTCAAGTAAAGATCAGAAATAAGGCCAGTATCACATTACAGTACTAGTAAATTCAAAGAAGTCAGTTTGATTTCTTTTGGGGATGTCTTCAAAGATTAATTTGACATTTTATTAAATATGCTTATGCGCCTCTTGCTGGGAGGAAGACAGGAGGATCGATACGACTGTTAGGTGTGCATAAACTCCAGAGCAAGAAACCCCAGAAATATAGGGACGTATGGAGTAACTTCTTTATTAAGCCTAGTTCCATCGTGGTAACGGCTCTGTAAACAAGGTGCAATGTACCTAAGTAGAACCTTTACCAAATGTGGTTGATAACTACTTCATATGGCTGCTCTGGAAAAACATCTGTACACAATCTTCCCATCAAGAAAGCAAATAAGCATATTTTTTTTTTAAATGTCAAAACTTTCCTTTACAGTATCTCCATCGCCTGGATGAATAAAACCCTCTTTTGACCCCATGGTCATTTTCAGTAGGCTCTGAAAACAGGAATACTGTAACGCAACAACAAAACCATGTAGATAAGGTACCAAGTTCACAACTTGCTCTGTAAACAAACATTCTGCCTATGTAAACACGTAAAATCAAGATGTTTTAAAACCTCACAAATGGCAGTTTAATAAAAGGAGAAATACACCCACATTGTGCCGACTCCATCTAGTCCCACTTACTCTAAATGAGCTGGCTTATCACGTCTGTGGAATACTGTACATTTGTAATAATGCAAACTAATTATACTCGTCTCTCTATATATATGAACATCTTTGCTCATTTGAATCCCTAAATGTCTCACGTCAGTCACGTGAATGCGCGTTGTTAGCTCCCTGCTTTCGGGCTGACAGGTTCTCAGGGGGAGAGCACAGAGGTTTAAGGAGAAGGTAAAAGGCTGCTTCTCATCGACTAAGTTCAAACTTCTTATAAGGAATAAGGCAAAGGAAGAAGAACTACTTTTTACAGTGGTCTGTACATTGTTACACAGTTATGATCCCAAATCGTCACTGACAGTTTCTGTCTCCTCTCCGGCGCCCTTTCAACAACAGAAATGCCCACGAACACGCGAGCACAAACGTATCGTAGCGTTGTGTACGGACGCACACGCGCGCGCACACACACACACAGTACCAGTATATGCATTTCACAGCAACAACAGAGGAAGTCTTCTTTAGAGTACCAAATACGACAGCCTTCGGCCCCAGGAGGCGAGTGGATATTCCAGGACGCTCACGGGATGAAATTGCGCGAATCTGTGTCAATTATCAACACAATCTTGTCATTTGGGAAATTACTCCAACAAAAAGATTGTAATGGCACAATTTCACTGCTTTAATCAAACCTTTGAATCTGAATGAATTCTGATTGAAGAGGAACGCGTACAAAGCCATGTGGCTCACTGGTCATAAAACATTATGCCCTTTAATTCCTTTGTAGTCACGGACACTTTTACCCGAGCATCACAATAAGGGTGGCGAAGGAAATGACTCAATTTCACCCGATAGGAATTGTGCAATCAACTCCTTTATGATGATCTGAATCCATTTCCCTGTAAATTAAGTATCTAAATCATTTGGACTCTTTAACTATAATTGCTTTGCCTTTGTATATGAATAGTATGTCAAGAGTTTGATAGCTGTGTTGAAGACATGCATCATTACGAAAGCCTGCAACAGCCACTGATATCAAGAGAGATTTAGTTTCTTTCCCACATCAGTGTTTTGTCACTTCTAAAACTATTCTTTACAGTTTTATGTTATTACACTTAGGATTGGAAATTTGAAGGAAGTTTCTCATTCACACTGTATAATCAGTTCACATCGCAGAAGGGGAAGACATAAAAAGGAAATGTTCAAGCATTAAGGAAATGCTTTTCGTAGAGTAGGTATGAATGCCAAAGTAAGTCATTTGTTTGGTTGACGCTTAAAAAACAAAAAAGCTTAAAGCTCATCGTGATCACTTCAGACCGAGATTGAATAAATTTAACAAACAACAGGAATAAAAAATAATAATATAAAATAAACAATGTACAATGTCCGAAACCCCAAACGCTCCCGCTTCTGTCAGCGCGGTGGAATATCTGCAGTAGGTCCGTCACTCCTGATACCTATCCGTGCGTACTGGTTTTGGGTTACACAGTGTGAGAAACAGAGGAGGAAGTACTGGGAGGAGACAAGGGTGGGTTTAGGTGGGTGCTCGTCTGCAGCTGCTTTCTGGCTCCTACATGATGCTGATACTGCGGTTGAGCTCACACTGGGCATTGTTGTTGTTGATGTTGGGGTTGCGGCGGCTCATGTTGGGCGTGGGCACGGAGGTCAGGCTGCTGGTGTCGTTGGGGCAACCGTGTTGGAGTAATATGTCCGCGCACTCCTGGCTCACAGCCCGCCGAGCGTAGGACAGCGGCGTTTGGCCGCGGGCATCTCGGCTTTTCACATCCACACCGTACTGTGGGAGAGAATGGTTGGCAAGAAAAGAACAAAGGCCAAATTTAGGACATAAGCGTAAAGTACAAGTAACTACACGTTATTTTTGGCACGTCCTCTGGAATTAATGCTTATGATTTAGGTTCATTGATTAGATTTAGTAATAATGTGATACGTTTTTGATTTCCCTGAAAGCACTCTGTGAAAAGCCCTTTTTTGGTGGGGTGGTACAGTACTGTGCAGTCTTGAGCCATCCTCCACCCCCCATTTCTTTGTATTTTACTAGGAAAGTTGGAAATACAGCATATAAGAAAGACGTTGTTACATCTGAACAAGCACAAAAGCCAACATTTGGTATGAACACCTGTATGTATGACACAGCTTCTATTGGGCAAGCTTTGTACATTGTAATGACCTCCTTATGTACTGAGACCTGTTAGGGCTGATTTTCAGTCCAGTTCTTGTATACACTGTTTTCTCCTTATCTCCTCTGTACATAGTGATGATGACTAATTAAAAAATGGTTCCTTGCTAAGTTGTGAGTGCCGTTTTTATTATATTTGAATGATTCGTAAGTCAGCGTTAAGCAGCTTAGGAAAAACCCTCCTCTGAAAATGGAAGGCACGTGACTAATCCACAGCAGCCAGTGTCCAAAGAAAACCCTTGAAGATCTTCAGAAAGCCTGGAGAACTATTGCTCAAGACCACTTTAAAAACATTACAAGAAAGCCTGGATCTTTGAAACAAATGAGGGGTGATTCAAGACTTTTGCTCAGCACTGCATTGAGTCATTATGCTGGCTAATCAGAGGTATATTACAATTTTGTGTGAAAATACTAATATTCTATAATATTTTGCCTCCTACATTTGCCTTCCCCCAAGGTTCTCCTCTTTTTTTTCACATTGCCAAATGAATTCTTCCATGTTGTGAAATTATGCCCAGTTACTCACTGAAATACCTCTGTTGTCCATCCAATTCAAAATGCCACCTAATACTAAGTACTTAAGTGCTACTATTTATACCAAAACATACAATGAAACAGTAGTTTGTGTAGATTTCCAGATAATTTCCCCTAAAATCACTTTTGAATTACTTTAAAATCATTTAATAAGTAAATTTAAAAATAATTTTTCCATGACTGACAGTTGCAAATGCTCTGCTGTGAAAGCAGAATTCACTGCTTCAAATGTTCATCCACCTTTAACAATGCTCCCAACAACGCTCAGTGGAGCCCACTCACCCAGATGAGCAGCTGTGTGATGACTACATTGGCCATAGCGCACGAGAGGTGCAGAGCGGTGCGTCCATCTCCATCCCCGTAGGTCTCATTAACCTCCTCCTTGGTGCCATGGGCCAGCAGCAGCACCACCAACCTCAGGTCATCCTCCACCACCGCCCGAAGCAGCTGCTGCCCCAGAGGCACATCTGACTGGGGCAGTCCCACCAGGAACAGCTTCTGCTCGTACTTGGCTCGGATCCAGCGCTCCTTCTCTTCCCTGGAGGGAAGGAAATGACAGGGGCAACGCAGGTCAGGCAGGGTGAAACATGACGAAGACGCTATGAGCAATTTCGCACCCAAGTTAAAGAACTTTCTCGAAACGTATCTCATAATTCAGAGGCCTTGACGTAAAGGCAAAGACATGTACAAAAGGAGAAATGCAGACACACAGGGGAAATATTAGAGTAATTGGCCTAAGAGACTCACCGGAGTGCAGTGACATTTCTAAATTATTAGAGCACAGGAAAGTGACTAGCCTTCACTATCACAGTGGGAAATAATACAGCAAGATGTGCTGGAAAGATGAGAGAATGCCAAAGGGTGTGACGCTTTGGGCAATATTCCAGTTTCTAGTGATTATGGTCGTCAGCATGACCGTTAAAGCCTGGCCAGCTTTCTAAAGGTTACACATCCTGAACAGCATGTCTGCTGTGGACAATACGGGAAGGCGGGGGACGTATTTTTATCAGCACTGTCGGCTGTCAGTCTGAACTGGTGGATCCCCTCCACAAAAGAGGCAGTGTGTCTCAGAGCCCCAGTCTCCCTTGGGGTGGCTGGGCCCTGAGTCAGATCGATGGGGCTGAATGGCAGCCAGAAAGGGACAGTGGGATGTGGGGCTCCTTCACTCCAGCCCGCAGCAGAGAATAGAGGATGAGGGAAGGCTCCATCCTCTATCACCAGGCAGAATTCTATCTATTGCTCTCCATCTTGACCCCCCATTTCATTCTGTGCCCACATACAAACTGTACAAATAGGAAAGGGGGAGAAAAAAAAATCAATATCAATACGCAAATGACTGAGCATGCCCAGTGTGGTACTAACCCGGTGACCCTGTCAGTCGGTGTGATAAGAGGAGCAAAAAGAGGCTGTTGTTTGGATTTGTGGGTGAGTGACAGAACGGGGAAGGTTTGTAAGGATAAGTTAAAGCAGCAACGCTGGCTAGAGTGACAAGGCTCTCATGGGACTCTCTATCAGCGGGTGGAGGCATAGCAGCAAGTACAAACGGACACTCTAACTCAATTCAACTGTATTTCATCATCAAATAATGGCCAGCTTTCATCATCATTTATTAAAAAATTACCTTTGGATGAGAAGTGGAAGAATCTGTCTCTACACAGTGAATAACATTGTGTATGTATCAGCTTACTATAAAGACCTGGTTTACACAAATGAAGTAAGACAGTTCTACATGCTCTGGTTTAAGCTATCCATCATGTAAGATTGAATTTATGAGTTTTGTTAGTTTATCTGTTAATATTTTCCTCCCTTTTCTTCCCCTCGCCAATTTCCCCACAAACTGAAATCCCCAAACATAGCTCACAAATATTTTTCTTTCCCGAACAGCTGGATATTTCTTGGACAGATTAGAAATCTGTGGGTTAATAATAATAATAATAATAATTGTATTTTTATAGCACTTTTCAAAAAATAGGGTGCTTTACAGTATTAATAAAACTTACGCAGTGAAGATAAGTACATATATTGAAACATACAGACACGTAAACAGACTTACGGTCAGACACACATACGTGAAAATAGTTGCAAAAAAATGGCCGAAAATAAAAGGGGAAAAGTTTAAGGGAGCGCTAACCAATAAAAAGTCAATTAAAGCAAATAATAAACTTTTGAAGCACACACTAATTTATATCAGCAGAAGTGCATTCCCTGCGTTCATCATAGGAAAGGAACGTTTATACAAAGTGTTTTTCATCAACAGTGCAGCTCTATGGTATGGTCAAATTTTTGGCTACGCAGATAATGAAAAGGATAATTTCACTGTTGTTTTTAATCTATTCACAGTATTTTAGCAACAGATCCTGTTAGCGAAATCTCAATCAGAAACAACCATTTTAAAAACAGCAACCAAACTTCGCCACTACTTTTTATTGCCTTAGCAGCCAGGTGTCGAGGCTGCCGACTTACCGCAGACAGCAACTGTGTTCAGACTCATATGTCAGCTGCCAGGCTTACTTCACAAAGCAGTCAGTCTTGCACAGAGCAGCCTGGCACCCGTCCTAACTACAGGAGTTAAGGATGTGATGAAAAAGGGGCAAGTCTTCTTCTATCAGCACCCAAGCAGAGATTGATTAACTGCAAAAAAACCCAGCAGCTCATAAAGCTACTTAGCCCGCATCTCAAAACAGCCTTAAAGTAATTGCTCCCATAGACACATGGGTACATTTTTTTTTCATTATGACCTCAAAGGGAATGTGGTAATGTAATGTAATGCAGCAATGACGGAGAAAGCCCCCCCCCCCCAGCATAAGCAAATCTTTTCTTTAGGCAAAGGGTATTCTGTGAACAACAATACAGCCCTAATAGCAGGCAATTGCTGTGGCTCAGTTTTATGGTGTAAGACCTCCATCAATCCCTACTCAGTCATTATGTGGGGACAAGCCGGTTAGCAAATCAATTGGCCTTAGAATCGGTGGTCTGCTCAGAACAGGAAGGGGCCGTCCTGCCGTCCACCATTATTTCCCTTCTTTACAGCCAAAGACATTTAAGTTTGTCAGAAATCTGACTGACTGGCTGTAATCCCGAAGGCAAACTCTACAACCTTTAACAAAAATCTGAGCAGGGTTAAAAACAACCTGTTGTCCAAAGTTTGCTTCAGAGAGCTGGACGCTGAATGAGATGCTGAATCCGTAAAGCCCAGTGAATTGATATGAGCTAAATGAGGCAGAAAGTTAGCACCAAGATGTGAAAACAAAAAGGCTGAGGAGAGCCATTAGGAAGACGTCAACAACTCAGAAAGGAGCCCTGAGGGCACTTTGTTAGCCCTCACTACGAAATCAGCCCTGGAGACCTGCAGAAAAAGGCCTCGCTCACTGCTGATGCTGTGCTTTAAATTCAGCAAGAATAGACAGACCAGAAAAAAAAGCTAGAACAGCCAGGCAGTGGTTTAAAAAAAAAAACAACCCTCAGCTGCTGCCACTTGAAAGAGTGTGAAAGGAAGTGAAATGGTAATCCCGCCTCTGTCTTTTGTTTGAAATTGAAAAACAATCCAAACAGAGGCAGGGTTTAGACAGTCGGGGGGGGGGAAACTGAGACCCTTGAAAAGGACACTTCCTCACCGCAGGAGGAAGAAAAATAAAATCAGCAGATTTCGCATGTCAAAGTGCCAGGACAGAGTAGCAGGGGAGGTAGAGAGGGAAAGGAGAGTGAGTTTCACAGCATGGGGGGGAATTTTGAAAATTGAACTGATGGTTAGTTCTCTATATACGAGCAGACATCTAAGCACACAGACACTAATTTCCCCACCCAGGCTCGAGCACATAGTTGTTCTAAATTTCTCTGTCGCTTAGGGATTAGAGGGGATCTTAAGGTTCCCAATAAAAATGCCTGCGCCTCCAACCAAAAAAAGAAGAGGTGTTTGCTTCGCTGCAAACTTCCTCCGTCATCCAGAGTTATCTCACGGCCGATCACTGCTGTTTAACTTTCTTTCGCTGGCTTTGATTCCAATGTAATCTTTGGGCAAACATCAAAACACTTACTGACTCTAAAGTGGAAATGGGATTCCTGCTTAGAGCTGGTGTCCCCTTTCATTTTCCTATGCGAAGCCCACCTAGATAAAAGCAGCCTTAACAGTGGAGAATGGCCTCTTTTATAATTCTATTAGAGCTCCGTCCCTCCAGCTCTCTGTTGAGCAATGGATTCTGACCCTGACTTAATTAAGTGGCAAATGGCAGAATGATTCTCCTAAATCCAGCCCACGGAGTCAAGAACACGTGACTGAATTCAAATAAAGAGGAACAAACAAGGATAATTAGTCAAGCCTGAAAGACAAAGGCAAGCAGGAATTTATAGGAAGGGAAGGGAAACTGAGACAAAGCGGGTGGAGCCAACGGTGGAGGAGCCACAGGAATGACCAATCTGAGTGCCTGCAATAGTGGTGCCTTGGCCTGGAGGAACAGGAGGATGGCCATCGCACATCTTTCACATGCCGAGTCCTCCTAAACTATCAAAGCGTCTAAGCTCCTCCCACTCGTCCATGATCATCCAGAGTCACTGTGGATACATCAAACAGACGCACTGAAGGGTGGAAATGGCAGAGGGAAGGGTCTTTGGGTTTGACCAGCCTGAACAGACTTCACAGTGGGGGTGGGCGACTTGTATGGGACCAATTCCCATGCAGCCAGCAGCTTCACTTCCACAAACCGAGGGGTGGGTGTGTGTGCGTGTGAGGGGAGAGTGAGGAAGAGGGGCAGCAGCAGAAAGACAGAGAGGGGGCTCAGAGGGAAACTACTGAGATGAACAAAAAAAAAAAAGAGCACACAACAGGGAAAGAAAGCTGGGCCCCAAAGCATCAAAGGTTGCTAAGGGCAAGAAATGAAGGAGCAACACAGTAAACGCCACAGCAAGAGTGCTAAATAAGGCCTCCTATGGTCCAGCGGGTTACACTGTAGACACGGTGTGCTCTGCTCTGAGAATAACAACACAAAAGAATTAAGACAAATATTTTACAAGTGGAATTGATGCTGCTTTTCTCGCTTCAAGAGTGCGGTCTGAACAGATGACCAGAATTCAAAAGGTTGTTGTGTTGGGCTCTAAAGAAAGGCCAGTGGAAAAGCATCTGGCTGCTGTAGGCAGGCAGAGGGATGAGTTGAATATATTGTGACATTAATGAGGTTGTCAGCCTCCTCATGATGGAGTGGCTGTGTTTTTGTGCCAGCAAGACTAACACCCTTAAATGCTCATGCTGTTAACCCCTGCTGAACCCTCGCCTCACATACAAAGCTGAGGGGACGACGAGCACATGCCCCCCCTTAAGTGTGCGTCCCAGTGCACGCAGGTTTTAAAAAAAAAATCTCGATCACATAAAGCAGTTGGGTTGGATCCTTTTTTTTTTATTAGTCTTTATTTTTTAATGCTAACAATATGGAATCTTAATTTCATGGCTTAGGCCCCTTCTTCAATGAAGCAGTCCTTCCTCTATGTCCACCTGGCCCTGAAACCCGGTGGCATGTGGGCAATTAGTGACTACAGTACCACTTCTCCCACACAGGGCTAATTACTGACCTGTGGGTTTCATTTAGAGAGAAACAGAGGCAGAGGACATGGTAAGGCCCAGTCATTCATTTGTCTTAATTAATTACTCTTCCTCCACCGGGGCTCCTGGCAAGGCCAACTATTCTAAAATCTCTCTGGAGAGTTGGTGTTCCCGCACTCGTAACCTGTGAGTAGCCTGGAAGCTTTGCTCCATGTTTTGGGAACAAATATGCAGCACAGAGGCCAATCTGGTGAGATCCTAAAACAGAAGTTTATGGCTGATATTATTATTATTATTTAAAGCAGCAATAAAGAACTTGGCAGGGCACGCCAAGGTGGCACTGCTGGAGCAGAAGGGGTTAAAAAAAGGCAACGGGGCCAGGTTTGGAGAGGTTAGCGGTGTGATTCATTTTTATTACCACGCAGCCCCTGCAGGCGGCAGGAGTGGCAAATTATTTCTGAAACAAAGTGGAGGGCTCTCATCAGAGCTATTACCTGCCTGTGGCCGAGGGCAGCGCGGAGCCTACAGAGGGTGACAGTGAGAGGCCCACGTCAGTGAGGGATAGCCGTCCACATCCGTCCACGCTCCAGGACATCTCCCCCAAATGAGTCTTGGTGTCTTGTGTATGTGTTTCATTTTTTTGTGTGTGTGTGCGCGGCAAAGGATAGGGGTAAAGTTAACCGCGAGACCTCTCCCACAGTTTCCGTAAAAATAATCTGTAGTGTTTTTCTATCACAAACATGCCACGCAATTAGAGGTGACATGCAAAACACAACGACTCCCAGGTGCTAATTAAAAGAACAACTCCCCTGCAATATGCTGACTGCAGAGATCAGCCACAATGCACAGCTCCCGCAGATTTATTATCACACATTTAACTGTATCCTGGCCAGATCTGACTTCTGCTGTTAGCATGTTGGCACTACTTGATACTGAAGAAGCTTTACCGCTCTACCAATAAATAATTATTTATAAATCTGCTGGCTGTAAGGCGTTAGCACAAGAGAAGTTTAGTTAATCGAACTGCTTTCCTTGTTTCGTTCTGGGAAGAGATCCTATAAGATGAGGACTAAAAAAACTGAAGAGAACACGAAAACCAGCAGACTTGGTGGCTCATTAGAACCTGAAAGCCCTGAGCATTTATTGGTGGATCAATAGCAGTTATAACTGCATTATAACAAGCCAAAGAGACTTTGTCTAACATGCCTATTCCAAAAATATTCAAATTTAACACAAACTTAGAAAACATTGAGAAATATTTATCTAATGATAACAAAAATCCTTTAAACGCACGCATACTGGTGCGTGGGTATTTATTTGTGAATTACATTAATTGCATTATTCTCACACGGACAAAAAAGTCTAGTTAATAGCTCATGCTTAAAAAAACAAAACTACAGCAAATAAATTACTACCATTGTAAATGATGCTTTATTGGTACCTTGCATTCTTCTGCAAAAGCAGGTAATCCTACGTACATATCCATGCATATTAACAAGCTTTCTATTATGATGTCTGTAATCATTCTATTCTACGCCAGCAATTGCACTGCTGTGCAGATCCGCGTACGACAAATCTATATATTGTGTTCTTTCGCACCCGAATATCATAAGCTAAAACAATCTTGTGGATGAGTGCTTTTAAGTTAAATCTCAAAAATGCAAAAGGGGTAAAACTAGTCTTGCAGGAGACATTCTATCAGACGCCGACTTGATATTCAGGTAGTTACTGAATCGTTTAGATTAGGTGTCACTAATGTTTAGTAGAAGTCAGGAGCTATACACCGCCTGCCTGGGTGCCATCACAAAGCTGCTGCATGTCACCGGTGTGACACAATTAAAATTCTCCCTTATGTGCGGTGCTCAATTTAAGAGAAGCACCCACAGAAGTGGCGTCAGAATTCAATAAAAATAATAAAAGAAACCGCATCCCTTTAAATTGGTTTGAATTCATCATTCAGGATAAAGCAAAATAGTCCGATGCAAAGCAGAGCAGAAAGTCCAGAGCATCTAAATGACCGGTGTCCATATATGATATTTCCAAGTTCTGTTTTTTGGCTAAAGATTAGTTATCCTGCAAATGAGATTTATTGTTTGACAGTGAAAACTAATGGAGATGCTGCTCCGGGATAAGATCGGATTTTTTAGACAATGAAGAACCTTCCTGCTCGAGGCGACGTGCGACTGACAGCGGTAGGGAGAGAAATCAACATCAATAATCTTTCATCAAGTCCACAGTGGAGCACTTTCACACAGATACCATTCAATAAACAACTGTAGGCCATCATTCAGGTCTGAACTGGCCGGAGAGTCAGAGAATGAATCCAAGAGGAAAAATAACTGAAAACTTGCTCAATGTTGCACAGATAATTTTATGTGGGCCAACTGTGAGCAGAAAAATATGCATTTCCTAAAGAAAGTAGTTCATAAAGGATACAATTTGCAGTTTTACAGCCTTATGCTGCTTTCTTATTAAGAGATCTAAGCTATAATAAGTGATTTCAAAGGTTAAACTCACGGGAAAAAAAGACTATGAATTAGCAGCAATGGAGGTTACACTCATAATTAATGAAACTCCAACAGTAAGTTTTGGCATGTAACAACAATATGTTATAAGTGTAATATTAACTGTTTATATGCCACTTTTGGCTTGTAAATAGCGCCACTGCAAACAAAGTGTGCACTGGCCTAAAATGCACGCATCAATCAAGCCATAGTATCACCCGAAGGTTGGAATTAGGCCGGGAACTGATGACCGTTTCCACTCATAATCACTCAAGTGCTTATTAGAGTTAGAGGTTTCAACCGATTAACCTATTTGTAGTCCAAAATACTACAAAAATAAATGACCAGCTCATCAAGCTTTCATAGCCCAACGTGACATCTTCCTAATACATTCTCTTCCACACCAACAGTTTGAATTTCACTAAACGGTTCAGGTACTTATATCGTGCTTTAGTTGAGCACTCAAACCACTTTCTACTGCAATTCACCCTCTTAGTGCTTTTATGTAACATTTACACACTCAGACTCAGGGTTCAGTATTTTGCCTGAGTATATGTCGACACATGAATTGTAGGAGCTGTGGAATCGAACCTCTGACCTTCCAACCAGCAAAAGACCCGGTCTATCTCCTGAGCAACAGCTGCCCCAGTGCAATAGTCCTTTCATGTTACAAAGTAGGACCATTATAAAGTGAGAGCGGTTCATTTATGTTTAACACATTCTTGCTATTTAACATATTATACTGTCTTAATCTACTAAGCATTGGCTTAAAATGACAAAACAAAGATGTTACACCTCTAAAGTCTGTTACATTAAAATTTTAAACCTAACGACTATTTATGTTTCATTATAAGACAGGTTGGCCACATTGATTGGATACTATCAAAATACATCTACATTATCAAGTTGGTATGAAAAATGTTTTCTAATTAGTTTGCAATAAAAAGGGTCCCTGTAATGCCATATTGTTTTAATTTTATTATATATTTAATTAAAATTTGGAAAGATTTTAGTCTCTGAAATGTAAAAACAAAGGTAATAGCAAAGAAAGTAACCAGACGTCCTGCTTTCTTAAAGTTACAAAAGCTGTGATGTTAAACAGTCTAATGCCACCAGGGAGACCCTACAGACAGTCTCTGTGTGACAGACAGAGTGATGACCCAGGCCTGTATGATGGATATGTGACAGGGCAGCTTGGGACCTGAGGGCTTGTCTCTCAGGGTGGGGTTTAGCCCTAATGGTGTGCTTAATTACCTGCACAGCCACACAGCAGATCATTAGTCAGGCGGGAACGCTAGGCCTCACCTGTCACCAAGAGATAAACAATCCTCCTACCAGATCTCAGAAGAAAGGGAAAAGGTATTTGTCGGGGTGGGTTAGGTTAGGACAGGCGTTCACAAGGTGAATGGAAAAGTGTCATTTAAGAAAAACATATTAACAAGAGCCGCTCGCCAGGATCTAAAGTAAAACACACTGGCTTTGCAAACAGTGCTGAGAAAGTCCCAGACTTATCGGCACATGCTGGATCTTAAAAGAAAGCCTGAACAGAGAGCTGTTTCAGATGTGGTTTTGGTTTGCTAATTTTCTCTTGATTAGTACTTACATATCAAATGACAAACATGATGGATATGAAGCTAGTCAGAGCATTTATCAGGCAAGTGCAAAATGATGTCACATTCCTCTGGTGAAATATGGTTTTCCAGTGGACAGAGGGTCCGAAGCATAACAGAGACTGTTGATAACAACAAAGCAGTGACTGATACAAGAGAAGCACAGCGATCAGTGTGTACAGGATGGACTGACGCTCAGACATAAAATACTGTGTTTTTGGCTCAATAGGCTGACATTTATGGACCCCTGGTGCTTCTTATGGAGCATTTTGCGATGTGAATTGCCTCTGTTCAAATGTGGGTGGCTAATAAATGGCAGCTAATGGAGAGAAGACAGCGCTGCCTTCTCATTCTATAATCTCAGCACGCTTCATTAAGCAGCACCTTTATTTGTAGAAGTATGCTAACCTGGTGCTGTCGCTCCCTGGCTTGGTGTACCCCTCCAAAGCGCCTTCCCACACACTGTTGGCCATTGCGTTACCGATGGCAGTCATCACCATGCTGAGCTCCACCGGCCAGTCGTCCAAGTCAAGAGAGCGCACGCGAGACAGGTGGGTGCCCAGGTTCCTGTGGATGCCTGAGCATTCGATGCACATCAAGGCACCCAAGTTCAAACTGGCCCAGTCGGGGTCTGCGTGACAGAAGATAGGAATTAATAAAAAAATTAAAAGTAGTAACAAGAGATGCTTTAAAAGCCTCACCAGGAAATTTGTGATCAACCTATTTTGAGTATGGTTTAATGTTGGTAACCTCTTCAGGGAAAAAAACCCAGTACAATTAAATTAGTCAGACAAGAATAATCAGTATCTGCCAAAACTGCAACATGCAGTACTTCTAACAGTGCTGAATACTAGTTCTAACTTGAGAAAAGCTGGTAGAAATGACTCGATATCAAATAAAACCTTTGCAGTTGCTGTTTGGTCCCCAAAATGTAGTTTTTTGCAGCTTCCCAAATGTAGCAGAACCTCCAAATGCAAACCCAACCCACTTTTATTATCTAATAATATGACTTTATAATTTTCATATAGCATTACCAACTCTCCTACAAAGTGTTTAATGTTCTAAGTGGAGTTTTTTGTGCCCTGTTGCACTGTAGGTACATTGTATGGAAAGTTTTTAAAGTATTTTTTGACAAAACTAAGGAATCTGGTTACAGGAGTATGAAAACTGAAGTTTTTTTTTGTTTGTTTGCTTTTACGCACGACGTGATAAATTAAAGATTAAAAAACCCTCTCAAAATCTTGGCCTCTACTACCTTTTGTTATGTCACCAAAAGAGGGGAAGAATGTTGGTTTTTTTGTCTTTAATCTGTTCCTTTAATATCTGTATTTCATATGTAATAGACAATGTGTTCAGATGTGTTTTAACCGTAGAGAGTTATACTCACTTGGTGCGTCACAGTCCACACAGAAGCTATTCCCCCTCACGTTTCGTATGGACTGAATGGCCATTGCATCACTTTGGCTGCCCAACCGAGACTGTGAGAAATGAAGGTGAGAATAAATCAACGGGAACTAATTATTTCACTGGCGATCACGAGAAAGCAAACAATTATAGCTGGACTCAAATTATAGACAACAAGGAAAGGGAGAGAGAAAAGGTTTTTCAAAGTCTCGGGAAAAGACACAGGCAGAGAAAATATGAATATGAAAATTAGGATGTGTCTCCCCAGTATGCTGACACAAGCCGTGTTCTATCTCTGATGTCTGTCACTTCTAATAAGAGATCCCCCACACTGCGGTGCACCTGTCTGACAACCTCCCACATGTGACAGCTTGAAGTGGGGGAAGAGAGGAGGGTGAAGGCGTGATAAAGGTTGGAAAGAAGGAGAAAAAGAGGAATGTAAATTAAGTGGGAGAAATGTAGCACAATGATGACGATCATGACGATGTTTTGATTAGATGATAATCGCCAACCCTGTCCAGTTCCTCTGATATTCTTTATCCTTCATGACAAACTGTACCTTGTTCTTTATGCTTTCACAAGACTGCAGGCTGGCAAAAATCTGGCTCTCGATAGCTTGGACCCACAGTTCCCTCTCCTCATACGTGGACGCTTCAAAGTTCCACGTCTGACCCGTCAACGACACAATCACGAACTCAAAGGAATCCTCTTGCTCTGGAAAACAAAACAAAAAAGACACACAATATATTAGTATTGATTAGATAATTAGATGCTTGGCAAGAATGTGTATAAAACATCTTTTGGTCATTTTAGCCTCTTTTAACAATAAATAGTACAGATAGACAAGAATTATTGTATGAGAGTGACGTGCTGCAAAGTTGACCAGCTAATATATTAGCTTGACTTGACACTGATAGTCATGAATTAGACCTAAAACAGATGATTTGAAGTTCAGCTCAGAAATCGGTGACACATCCAACGTTAAACAGAAAAATTGTGTTGGTGGTTCAACTGGAAACACATTGCTAAAAGACAATCAGAAACCACTGGAGACTCAGAAAAAATACTTATACCGCATCAGGGTCACAGTCACTGCAAAGTTAGCTTTATAACCTGTAGAGTCTCGAGCATTATCTGCTTGAGGTTGCTAAAGTCAAGGTCACCAACTTTCACCTCCCCTATTTGAGCTCTACAGAAGCTATCTGTGCAAACACATCGATAGACATTGCTTATTCTTTGAGTCGTCAACCCTTCTGTAATCAAAGATGCAACTAAATGATGCTTTATCAGAGGCAATCTCACCAGCAGACACATATGTTCTCTTAAAACTCTGGGATTGGTCAACTCTTGCCTACGTCTTACCAGAAAGACTAGTCTGGGAGGCAATTGTCCTCTACAGTTTTTGATATGAGGCTCTGGCACTGGTCAGGTTAGTTAGAGCAGAGCACCAGAAGAATGGCATTACAGCTCATGTTCTTACTTCTTAAAGCAGAGGCTGCTTTGTTGACAGTTACAGAGTTCATTGCTTAAAGCTGACAATGTGCATTTGATAAAATGATGTTTGTACAGCTCTCACTTGAATATGATAGCCCAAGATTAGCTCTCGATCTTTATTAAGCATCCTCTGGATCAAAACAAAAAGTAGAGGAGGAAAAATATCAATCCTGTTCCTTTTTTTTATTTATGTGTTTTAAACTTAAAACTTTAAAAAATGCTTCCCATGATAATATAAAATATATCTATAATCATCTGTGGATTCACTTTAATTATATTATTTAGCTATGATTCACTATACGAATGTAAACAATGAAGCAGACAAACAGTGGCAGTATCAGATGTGATGCTTAACATTTTGTTGCAAGTTTTTTGTGCTATATTTGTTTTTCCTTTTGAGCATTTTAAAGCTAATGTGGTACTGCTTTCCACGTGTGTTCTTTCAGGAGGCTTACTAATTGTCAACAAATGTCCGATATATTTATGGATGTGGAGTAAGCAGCCGCTCCAAACCAAATGCGACATCTAACTCGTGGACACAGTCAGAATTTTGCATTTCATGGCTTTGATTTGAATAACTTAAGCAGTGACTTCACTTGCTCAACTCATAGAAGAGACTATCTTGGTTCTCACCATAGGAATTTGATACTTACTTTGACTAATCGCACTACAACTTTAATGGCACACCCAACTTTGCCCAGTTCTTTTTTGGAAATGGTAATCTAATTGTTTGTGTGTGTGTGTATAAATATTATTTTAATTAACACACCATTTTGGTAAGTTTTTATAAACAGAAACTGAAAGGGACTGCCTCAGATCTGTCACTCTAGCCCCAGTCACAGAGGGAACCACTAGTCAATAAGCAATAATGTGTGGGAGCACCACTTACATTTAATTCCTGTGACACACCTGCCATTCATTAGAGTGATTTTGCACAGTATTATAGCAGGACTTAAATTAAATCTTAGGCAGCTTAAAAATGTGTCTAGAATTGAAGATTTAGACTGTCGGAACACCAAATAAGGCCAGATTTGGGTTTCATACAGAGTATACCAACACTAGCTTTCAAAGAGTTTTTGTAGATGTTTTGTACCGTTTGTAAATTAACTGCCACATTTCCAGCAACAGTTATTAGTCCAAGCTAAGCAGGTGCTTATAAATATTTGTGTCATATATCCTTAAAAATTATTTTATGAATCGACTGAATGCTAAAATCTACTACCAAAAATTTAATCCTTTATCCCCCAATTTTTCCTCCTCGTCATAACACACAGATACATTTTTAAACCAAGCTGCTTTGAATCCATTTTTCCATCCATTCACTGTGTTTAACTAAGATTTATGAAAATGTCACCTGTCGTTTGCAAAGAAGAGGTCTGACACAACATATGTTCCAACACATGCTGTAATGATTCTGCTGTTCAGCAGCAATTCATTAACTCTGTACTGTACCCGTGTAACGTCTCTGGTCTCTGCACATGCTTGAGCTCATAGCCAAATGATTTGTAATTACCTAATTATGTCTATGCAAATAGTCATCTCATTTGCATAAACCATGCTTGGAGGACTGGAGGCAAATAGACACAAGAGGAAGGGTTTTTTCTTCTTCTCCTCCTATGTAGCTTTTATCCAATGGAAATAGTTCTACTGATAAGCTATCTGTGCTGCTGTTTACTGCCAAACGTGTTGACATAATTTACCATTAAATACGTTTAAAAGTTTTTTAATTGCACAGATGCATTGATGCTTTTACTGCAATCCATTCCGAAATCTGAACACGAGGAGATGCTTAACAATAAACGGCTTCTGTATGAATTATAAAATGAGGGCTATCACATGGCGATAAGATTGTCAGGCAAATCATCTAATCAAAGAAATTACTACTTTTTCCCCCATTCATAATCAATTCACCCTCCTTGCTGTGAGACACGAGCCTGTGCTGTTAAATGACAGATGTCTGATGGACGCCACTAATGTAGCGATCCCTGTGCCGCGGCGGAGGGCCATCTCTTCAGGGGGAAAGCAATAATCCAATTAGCTCGACGCCGACTTCAATTATCTGATTTAGTTTGTGGAATCGACTTCAGGTCACAGAGAATCAATAAAGACTTGGAAGCCTCTTTATTTAGACTTATAGTAGAAAAAGTCTTTATGTTGGTGTGACATAAGAAAACACTGATGGGATTACAATATTTTTAAAAAAGATAGAAGCCTACCATTAAAGATAAAGAAGCAAATAGGTGAAAGAAAACAAAAGAAAATTGCATTTAGAAAAAAGAATAATTGCAAATCCCACAGTAGAAATCCATTTTTCTTGTCAAATATACCTTTAGGTACAATAACTAATGCATTTGATTATAATTTGTGATTTTCAGACTCAAATGTTGTTGTACTTGTGTTTTCATCTTTTTAAAAACCTGAACAAAGCTAATTATTCTGTTGGCTGCCCAGGCAATAAATTGGAGGCATTAAAACACTTTCATTATGGAGATTAAAAAAGCGACGGATGGCTGGTTTCTTAAACTGATGAGTATACAAGGCAAAACAAATCCAATTCTCCATGCATAGTAATGCACACACGTGAAACATGGTGTAACCACGGAGGTAGCACACGATTGTATGCAGCAGGAATCTTTATGTGTGACCCATGTACGGTCATTACGTGCAGCTCAACTACACAGTGCAGCAATTCAGCTCCACGTGAGCCGAGGTCAGAGTGTTTCAGTAAATCTGAGCGTGAACCGAGTGTCAAAGGTATCGCTGCTATCTCGCAGGCACCTGCAATGATGAGCTTGTACAAGCACCATTAGCGCTTCTGTTATTACTCAATTGTTGCGGTTAGCACACGGCTAACAGAGGAACCATCACCTTCTCACATTAACATAAGCATTAACCTCCTGACCATATCAATCTGGGAGCCTAAGGTCAACAAGTTCTTGCCAATTAGAAGTAAATTACCACAGCTCTGCAAGTGGGCGGACGAGGAAGAACACAATTTAAAGCCAATGGAGGCACAAACTGTGAGGAATGACCAAACTATGATTTCCCTCAATTAGCATGGCATAATAAAAAAGAAATTATAGTGTGATGGCCATAAAGCTAAAGAGGAAGGAACAGATAAAGATACACATCTTCGTCCGACATTAAATGCATCATAAAACTGTTCAGTCACAGGTTCATTCGCAACTTGATGGCTCCTCGCAGCAACACAAAAGCATTTTAATTAGCAAAACATTTCTTCAAGATACAAAAATAGATGGCAAATAGTTGTTGTTTTTTTACATATTAACTACACTGGACTTACATGAGTTCAGATTTTTTAAGTACCTCTGCTTAAGTAGTTACATTGTGTAATTACAATGTAATTACAAAGGAATATACTGTACCCCCCTCCCCCTTTTTGATTTCATATTTAAGTTATATGTTAATGTGAACAAGTGAAGTTATAAGACAGACTGTGAGCAACCATCGTTCATCTTAGAGAGACGGCTGTTTTTCTGACTTGTTATGATCCTGAAAAACGTGTTCAGGCATTCATCTGTGGCAGGCTCGACTACCGCAGTAATGTAGTCCAGTAAATATTCTTCCAAAAACATTAGAGGAAGGCTGCAGCTTTTCCATACCACTGCTACAAGGTTATTAATCACATTTAATGATGGAAAGCACATGATGCCAGTTTTCTCAGAAGTACACTGCTTCTCACATTCAGCCTGAAATGACCAAGTTACACTGATGCCAGTCGCTTTATGTGCCAAACTGTTCAATACCAAACTGTCAGACATGCATTATTCCTCACAGAGACAAATTAATTAGGGATACAGCAGTTATTGTCAGTTCCGCCCAAGCTTCAACTTGCTACGTTCTAATTTTAAATTGTAGAAAAGCAACCAGTACGGCTCGTTGCGTTATACTTTTAAAGACACACCTCTTCAATCTGACACTAGAATTGCTAAATAATAATAGCCACATCTAGAGTCACTGAAGCATATGATCATTTAATCAACATTACATCTTGGGAATACAAGTGTAGAATAAGACAAATTTAGGGTTTCAGTCAGAAAATTGTGTTTCTGTCACTCATATAAAAAGTGTGCTTTGCTGTGACATGTGTCTCGTAACGTGTAACTGCAACGCGCACAGATATAAATGCTGCCGATGGAGTCGGCCACTAGCGCAGGCTGCGTCATAGGCTCTGCATAGATTCAGCGCAGGAGCATAATTCAGGCGTTACTCTGTCCAACGATTTCACAATGGTGGAGGGAAATATTCATTATGTAGATGCACTGAGAGTCATATGGAAGTCTATTCGCCCTTCCATTTCTCTCTCCTTCCTCTCTGTTCCTTTCTTAACTTTAATATAACAGTTTCTTTTTCATGTTTTAATATGTTTGTGCTTTGCCTGTTTTCAGCAGGGCTTCGAGTCCTGCTCTCTATGTTAAACATTAAATTTTTGGATAGTGATCTACTACAAATTCTAAGTGGAGCTCTGTGTTATGTTAAGATATATATTTTGTTTGCTTTATTATTTATTTTAGTATACTGTCTTCTACACTTTGTACGCAGGAGTTTCTAGACCTGAATCCACTATTCACACATAATGCTTTAAGTGCATTTAGGGGATAGCTGTCTCCTTTGTGTTATTGTACCGATGTTATTGAGTACTTCCTTTATTATTGACTGGTTGCCATTAAAAATATTTACTTGATGTGCAAAAATCAAATTGAAACCTCACAGACAAGACAGTGACTCGAGGATGGTGCTTCCTCTATAGCTGTGCATGTGCAGCAGATGTACCATCGAGAACCTGTGAACCAGATTAGCACCTCAGGGGGTTTGGTGCTGAGCCCAGCTGTGCTGTCTAAAACGCAGTCTGCAACCCTGGATCTATCTGTCTAAGCCCTTCAAAGACCTCTGGAGACCGGTGTCACAAACCCTTTGAGATGACTTAGCAAACAGCTCTTCACCTTGAGGACTCTTTATTTCATCTATTTGCGTGAGCGCTTCACTGAAATGACAAGGTGCAGAGGTACATAAGGTGAGCTATTGTTTTGGTGTGTAGGATGTGCTGTTTTGTGTCGTATGCATGCATCAGGCAGTCACTTAAAGAAGTGCTTGCCGTTCCCGTGAATTAACGAGCAGTTGGGAAGAACAGGCCAAGGCGGTGCCATCTGTAAATGTCACAGGCACTGCTTGCTCATTTTACACATCATTAAAGCCAATATTCCTAACCTGTATCAGAGCAATCAGGAGCAGGCCATTACTGCGACAGGGGCCCCAGGGGAACCACGACCAAACTCCGAAAGAAAAAAGCAGAGAGGAAGAGAGAGATAGAGCACACTCTTTATCTATCTGACACACACAATTCTGCACACTTTTGCACGCACACACTCGTGCTCAAACAAACGAGGAGCACACCTTCCAACAATAAACAAACACATGAAATCAGCACCAATACCACTACCCTAATAGCTAGTGCATTTAACAACAGAGCAGAATGAAAACAGGGCCAATTATACATGTATCTGTGGGCAGTGTGTATAGAGCCCAAATGAGAATCTTGTTATTCCTTTCCCTCTGTACTGTGGCGCTCAGAAAGCTAAGCCATTACAAGAGTGGAGGCTCCAGGGACAGCTTTCGGAAATGAGAGCGAGTCAGGGAGTGACAAAACAAAGTATTGAGATAAACACCCACCATTAGCACAGGCAGTTAAACCTCCATTTCCTAATCCCCAGCTGGACTCCAGAGGATATTAACCCTTACTTTACTAAGGTGCAGGACAACAGAATACTGGATTACAGCCGGACTCTCAATATAAGCAAAACTTTAGCTTACTATCGACTGGCCTGGGTTAGGGAACACAGTCCAAAAAAGTTTTGATGAATGAATATTATAAATGTTATAAAAGCAGTTAAACATTTTGCAGCAGGCACTTAAATATATTGTGTTACTAGTTGTGTTGGTGCACTGTATGCTAGGCGTTCTCATTTAACATCACTGCAAATTGGTTTTGTTTCTTTGTCCAGTTGCTAGCAGGTAAATATGTCATTAATTCCAGATTATTACACTTATCACACTCCTAATCCGCATCCAGTGGTAAGCTTCTTCAGTCCATTTATACCTCTTCCTTAGCCACAGTACAGATGATCTGAAACGTGCTACATTGGTATTAAAGCCCATTTAGTTTTCAGTGTTTGCTTATTTAAGTCCGTTTGCGTTCTTCATGTTCATATATAAAGTAAAATGATTCCACTGGGTCGACTGTGGCAGACTGACAACATCAAATTTAGTTTAAATGGTTTTTAAATGAAAGATGATCTACAGTTTTCAACCAAAGTGAAGTTCCCATCAGCATCAGCATTCCGGCCACGATCTTCAAACTGATTCAATTTAACCTTTCCAGTAATTTAACAAGGGCGGTTACCATTATGATTCTGAGAGTCCACACTTTTACAAACACAGAAATAATTTCCCCGATTCTCCTTTAACTGCTGATAAAATTACATCGAGTGCTTTCAACCACTTTAAACTCAATCAGCTCAAATTTTAAATGAAACTACTCAAAGATTTAAAGTGATTATCCCGTTTCTGCACTTTTTTTAATTCAAAAATTAATTTGTAAAACAGAGTACACTGAATCCAATTCTGCTCTGTCACAAACAAACGCTTTATTCTGAATGCCTCCAACTGAGAAAAAAAGGAAGATGTTATCTTGCATTTATGTCTTCTTATCATATATTATGACTTAATATGTCATATTAATGTGAAATGTTATGAATGGTTTTTAACTATTATCATGTCTGAGTGCTTTAATAATTTTAGATTCAGTAGGTTATACTGAGGGTCTCCTATTTGTTGATGTTTAGATGCAGATTTATATTACATTACATTTACACCTAGAATTCATCATATTCATTTTTTCTGGAATTTTTACGTCTTTTTGTTACTGACAGTTACTTTGATAGACAATAAAACACAAATTCACATTCAAATTGCATCTATTACTACGATTTCTAATCAGGCAGCTAAGCATTTACTTATAAATATTAGGAGTGTAAGTCACATCAAATCTAAAATTATATTTATAATATGCATCGCTTTCGTGGAAGTGTTTGATTTTGACGCTGCAACTAACCTTTAATCACTCTTGCAAGAGCTACATTCAGACACTCCTTTGACTTCATCGCCCGAGTTTTTGATCTGTTACAGTTTGTGTTTTTTCTCTGTTTTTTATGGGTAAGCAGATGCACTGAAGTCTCAAAAATGACAAAAACAATGACTCAAATTAAACGTTAAACTCCTACTTATAGAACAAAACAGTTGTCAAAATGGCACGTTAGTTGATGATCTCATACCGTAATCTTTTCTAAATCTAATAGCAGATATTATACGTCTTAAATTTGACTTATAGAAGTTTTAAATAATAAAAATGTTCTAGTGTCTGAAGCAAGTTCCCTAAGTCTTCAAAAATGGACGTGCAGTTTGACGGCCTTTGTTTGACTGGACGTCTGCAGATCTCGTTACCGTCTGCACATCAAACACATTCTTATTTTCTTTTAATTTCTGCCACTTTAGCAAGAATAAATATCTCCACCTATAAAACTGGAAGCATCAGCAAGGAAGGTCTCGTCACAGTTTACCTCCGTCCCGACACCCCCCACCCCAGCTCACATTGGGCAAGCTAAACTCCCCAAAACAATGAGCATTTGATACACTTTCTTTAAAAGAGAAATACATTAATGATGCTCCCTGACAGTCTGCATTAATCAGAGGGGGCTCCCCCTGAACACAACTCTTTATCGGCCATCGATTTTCCAGTGGGTTTATGGCGAGCGACACATCGAGAGAGCTCGTCGCCGGGCGGCTGCTGGGAAACACATTACGGGGCTGTCAGTTGTCTCGCCATGCATCCTGCATCATTCTTTAAGCACATGAGAAGTTCATTACACCGCACAGCTCTGACAGTGCATAGGATATTAGGGACTGTGTCCCTTGTGCCTATTCTTGGTGCAAGTGCAGCGCATTAGACGTAACAGAGAATTTTGACTTTATCCAAATATGGCTTCAAATTGATTGTGGAAACATGGCCTTGCATTAATTTGAAATAAAATCATTTTGAAGCACAATAAAAGCTAAATTACAAGAGAGTACAACGGATGACTCAAACCCATTTGAAAGTATGAGCCCATCTGCCGAGTGTTTAGCCTGTAATCTTCATACTAATGAACTTAGTTTTAACATAAGTCTAAATTTCTCTCCACTTTAGCAGTGATTTGGAGAAGCCTCGCTAACTACTGTAGTGCCATATTTGGAAATTATGTTGCAGCGACTGTCTCTCCAGGCTCCCATGTACATCCCACACGTCCCATGTTGACCAAAATGATTTCTCACCTTAAGACGCTCACGCTGTTTTGATTTATGATGCTTCACAACTACTAAAATTCAATTTCAGCCTGCATTGCATGCTTCTGATTTGCCCCGTAAATGAGATAAACTGATAGCAATTTATTCAAGGATCCCACCTCATCTCTCCTCTCTCTCTTTCCTGTTCTTTTAACAGGAGACACAACTCACATCCCAGACTTGGGTGAATCCAATATTTAAGCGATACGTCTGTATTCCAGAGCATTCAGCAGAACAGACAAGCTGATGCTAATAGAAAAGCTTGCAGAGAACAATGAGAGAGACAGAAAACAATGTGCATGTTTGATGATGTGAGAAACATTGAGAATCTGCCTCCTCCTGTCTGATTACTCTTATACTTCGGGCTCTGAAGTAAACCTTGCACCGTGTGGTACACTTATTGCCGAGATATAAAGGGGTTCGATAATACCAGCCATCGCTAAGTGAAGACTTTAATGTGACTGTGTAATTCTGTCAGGAGATATACATTAAGATCTAAGTAATGTCAAATAAAACTGAAGTAACGGGTGCCTTGGAAAAAAAAAGGATGCTTGATTAGATACACAGCAGCTCATCCCATTTCTTGGAAGCTGGATCGCTGTTTAGAATGTAAATAAAAACAGAATGCACTGCTTTGGAAATCACTTTAAGGCTGAAAATAGTCTGTTGAAACTGCTACATTTTACAGCTTTTGAAAAGTATATAATCATTTTGAATTTGATCCCAAGTACATGGTTCAAAAAAATTGGGGCATGCGTCATGGAAGACAATCTGCTCGCAGATAATTAGGTTAATTGGGAACGTTATTGAATATACATCTCCAAGAGACCAGACGGAAAGACTTCGTGGCCATATAGTTCAATAAATTAAGTGCATAAAAATGCAAGGAAGGTGGGATTTCATCACCATGGTACACAGTTTGTAATTTATTTAGCAAATCGTGGATGTGGCATTATCGATATAATAAAGCTAACCTCAGTGATAGCACTGATAACTTATATATCTGTGAAGGCACCATAATGCTTAATGATAAATACAGGTTTTAGAGCAGAATGGCTGCCATCCAGACAACGAGACAATGCCACGTGTTAAGACAGCGCGGCAGACACACTGAAAATATAGTGACCATTATAAAAAAATAATATATAAATGTATTACAAAATCAAATTGAAATATATTATTTCAAAAAACAGCAAAATGTCTCAATTTCAACATTTCTATTCTGAATTTAACAAATCTTCAAATGACTGCAAATCAATTCGATACAACGTCCCAACTATTTTGGAAACAGCGATGTCTGTTCTGAAGCCTAACCCAGACTACCCCTACAGAAGCCGATGTCACCACACACTACCCTAGCAATAAAAAGGGCACCACTTATCTCATACCACTTATCTATGTGATGCTGATGATGTTCCCTCTATATAACAATGTGGTCAGCAGACCCATTCAGACTTTAAAGAGAAGCTGTCAGAGACCATGATAAAAAAGTATAATGATTATAAATGCTAAGCCCCATTTAGGAGGCGTCAATGCCATTGTTGTTGTTATCCAGCGTATCAATCTTGTTGATTGATCATCCCGTTCTGGTGACATCAGTTTTATGGCCTCTGAAATGCGCCACAGTGTTTTCACAATGCCATCCAATTAGACTAGTCCATTCATCATTGGACTGAAGAATCATTATTAATTGGGTGGAGAGTCGACTGCCACTCCCCTGCTGAGGAGGGCCACATTCGCTATTCACGCAACAGTAAAATAAATGGAGGCTTTGAGGGTGAACTGTGCAGGGGGCCACAGGGAGATACAAAACTACACACCTTTATGTGTATCATAGGCCACATTCAGCCAAAATAAAGAAGATTACATGCACTTATTCCATGACGACTATAAGGAGTCATTTTAAATCTGATCACTGAATAGCACATATGTTAATAAAAACAGTAAAAGGATGCAAAGAAGTTTCTATAGTTTTTCTCTGTATACATTCATGCCTACCAGTTAGGGCTACTGTTTAGATCTGTGCAACTTTATGTATCTGTGTGTGTGTGCAGAGCAACCAATAACCAAAACTTTGAAGGAGAAAGAATTAGATGGCATATCTGGTAAATTTGGTGCTATGTGTTAAACATAGAAACACAAACTGTACATGTACAATCGCAATTTTTTTTGTGTGTTTGCTCCACAAAATGAAACTGAGTCTCTATAATAGTAGGTGAGTATTTTGCCAGTCAGTCCCCTGTGCAGCACTTGAAAGATTTATATATTTTTGTTCATTCTGCAACTTTTATCATCTAGCTAATGTAGCATTGTAACTTTTCATACCTTCATTCCCTGCGGATAAGCCATCTGGCTTTGTGATGCCTGTGCTCTTTTTCCGTCTGTGTTTCTTGCGGTTTGCGTGTGGCGAGGGAGGTGGCTCAAGTTTAGGACTCGTTGCACTGCCCACACTCGAACCGGTCGGATCACTCGTCCCGTTAGCTGTGGGAAAAAAAGCATAAAAGGGGAAACAGTTACTGTTTTTGAACAGCGAAAGAAAGACACACTCTGGATTTTCAGTTATTAGAGAATAACTTTATCTTTAAGTTTAATTTTTACTATATGATCATCAGCTTGATGATTGTAGTTCTGACTGCTAACTGGCCTCAAACCTCACCAAACAAATAAAGTATGACAGGTATGTTTATTAATTTTAGCTCGTTTTAAACCTGATTAAATGCAGCTGTCCCATTGGTGGATCACTCATAGAAATGTGTAGAATAAGCTTCTGTTTTTTTAGACAGAATCAATTCTAGTCAAGATAATATTTCCAAACAATAGAAAAAAAACATCATGATTTATTCAAGAACTGTGAGGATGAACTTTGTTTTAGATTTGACATGTTGGGAAAAAAATTGACATTATGATTTTCTTCTGGAGCTTCTGCAGGCGACGAATACACAGAGTAATGACTTCACGACTACTGAAGGAAAAATTTGACGGAGACGGTGAAGAAAAACAAGGTCATGCGGGATTTTCTGTCTTTTGCTATGATGATGCGTGATACATTTAGAAAAAGAAATGCAGAATATGGATGAAAAAGGGAATGCTGGGTTAAAAAATTTAAAATGACTTCATATGTATCCATAAATGACTTTTCCCTTGTAGATCAATATCATCAAGGTGACTTTGTGTGGACAATGTAGACTTAATATTTTGCAGATATACACATGTCTCAAAACTCTTCCGTTAGTGGCACAGCAAGCGTTAACGCAATGAGTTACAAAAACAGAGATTGAAGCTAAAAAAATAATAATAATTTTATCACATGTCCTAAAAAGGGTGTAAAAGTATGTTTGCACCATGTTAATTCCTGTGAAATGACAGCTGATTGTTTACAATATTGAACATATCATGAAAAGTAAATGTAGACTTGTCACAATCCAGTATTGCATCTACAGTAGGAGGAGTTCAAAATGGCTACGAGTGCTCTAAAAGTAACTGTGTAACAACTCCAGCTTTAGATGGTCTGAAGGACAGGTACGGGGCTATCACTGAACAAATGGTTACCTAAGTTGGCCTGCGGCAAAGCTCTTTATATGACTGTCTGAGAGTGACAGGGGGCTAAGAGTCGGCTTTGTTTCTTGTAAGTGATTTTATAAATGTGATATTAACCTGTGCTACCGTTGGGCAAAGGGATAGGAGGGATGGGACGATAGGAGGGGGATGTCAGCTTGCCATCTTTCTGATTTCCTGACATTTGACATCACTTTCCCTTCTTTCCCCCTCCGGATGCCATTATGAATCTGGGAGCGGGGGCCAGGGGCCTGGGGGAAGCAGGGAGGGAGGGCCAGTAGATGGGCCCCATATTGCTCTCATCTTACCACCCTGTGTGGTGCTGGCAGCCTCCTCCATTGTCTCCCATCAAAAGCTCATTGTAGTGTGGCAAACTCCATTCATTTCCCTGTGCACCGTCCCAGCCCCAGGGGTGGAGTGCAGGAGGACAAGGGGCTCAGGGATTATTGCTGTTGTCGTTGCCAGTTGCACATGCTATAATGTGCGGCACTGTGCCATTAGCCAGTGTACAACATTAGGCCTAATTCGGTCATTACCTTTGGGGAGATGGGGCTGTCTTGGAGGAGTAAGATGGGCTCAGCGGGGGACTGAAGATGCCTGAGCGGGGGTGGGGGGAGCTCAGAGGATCGGGGATACACTGCTCGAGTGTGGGCAAAATATAGGAAACGACACCTGAGACGAACATCATTATGCCTGCCCTCCAAATTATTCTTGATGAGAGTTAATGTATACAAACCGTAAAGTCATTACTGGGAAAAATTAACAAATTCATTAAAACGATCTGTAAGTTGTTTGAAAACAGGAGAAGTGTCTTTAAAGGTAATCTTAATATTTCAGCATAAATAGCAATGTATTGATTATATGCCATCACATTAATAAACATAACATTAGTGCATGAGCTGGAGCCCATATATTAGGCTCTCTGGTGTTTTGAATGGCAGCGCGCAGCCACACATGTAGCAGCTCCTAGTCAAGGCGTCTGTTTCAATTTCCCTGCTCTCTTACAACAGCCCCCCTGAGACGAGTCATTAGCTGGCTCAGACAGCTGGGGGCACAGGGGTCCTCCAATGTGCCCCCCACCCCCCACCCTCTGTTTCCTCCTCCCTCTCCATACCAGCGTCTGTCCCGCCAGCACAGCTCCGTATGGCGGGTGGAAGACTCGAGCTCCAACCTGCCTCCAAAGTGACAGCCAGCATTTGTTTAATGTCGCTTGAGGTTAAAGGGGAGGGCTGCCCCTCAGGGGGGCCCAACCGTGTCATAAACACCTCTAATTATCAATTTCTGCCCTTAATGTTGTGGAAAATGACCCCAGCCCAGCTCGCTCTGCACCTGAAACATATATATATGTAAAAAGGTATACACACCCCTTTGTTTGCATCCACTGGGCTTTAAGAAGTTTGTGATATTCAGGTGTAGGAGCAGGACATTTAAAACTACAGCACACATCACTAAGCAACAATAGCAAAGCGTGTGAGATATAATAGTTTTATATAAAGCCCCTGAGTGGTTCTCAGCTCTAAATGATGCATGGCAGGTTAATTAAAATTTGTTAAGTTGACAATTATGAAGTTGAAAGCAAACTGCAAGCGAGGAATTCACCGTGGCATTATTAGCTGGCTGTTAGCGTGCATGAGGGCCATCAGGACCAAGCTGGGTAATAAAGCACGCTGGGGACCAGAAGTCTCTTTACCCACTCAGCCAAGATCACCTGGGCAGCAGAGTAGGTACGAGGCTAACCTGTGATTACAGTGTATTGCACTCCCAGCACTGAGATGACAGCTCCAGAACGGAGGCCATGGGTGAGACAGAGGGCGCTGCTAACATCTTTACCAACGCTACGCTCAAAATGAATAAGAATGAAAAATGGTGAGAGAGTGAGCAGCAGGGGGGAGAGGGTGAAGAGAATTGGGGGGGGGAGTCATTTCATTGTTATTCAAGAGGCTCCGGGTAAGGAGCACTATGATTCCGCCAGGCCCCTTGACATGGCAGCCCTGCCTGTCCTCAATCAAAGCCAACGGCTGCAATTAATGGCAAAAATTAGAAACAATCACCGCCTCCCCCTTATTATCCTCAATTAGAGCGTACTAATCAAGGCCTGATCGCGCTCTGCTGCTCTCTCCAAACTAAATGTCAAACTTCATTACGGCCTGGCGTAGAAATCAAACGCCCCACATGCCATCACCCTCGCATTGGGAGGCCAAGGTGTAAAACACAGTGCCACAGGAAAAGGCTATCTGTGCATTAAGTACCTGTGTGCTGATGTGCAAACTCAGAAGAGAAAAAAAAAACACTCTTATATAAATAAATTAGCAATGGTGCAAAAATAAATTGGAGCACAAGGGATTAAAAAAAGGGAAGCGACGCAAACTTTGCATGGACTAAGGTTTTGATAATCAGCACAGCATTGTCAAAAAATTTATATTTTCATATTGGCATGAAAACTGACACGGCTCACAAGCCCTTCTGCAATTAACAATTATTTCAATTATTACAGGTTAACCTGATAAATACTTCTTAATTAATCAACTCTTTGTTCCACGTAAGCATCACTTATTTCTGACAGAACTATTTTATACATTTAACGTAAATAAAATGTGATAAAATATAACTAGAAATATTATTATCAACCAAAAATATATCAGAAAACATGAAAAGATAACCTTTGAATGATGTAAAGTTTTACTTAATCAATTTCCCCTGTTTTAAGACCTGGCTCAAGGCATCGGTGACACTGAAATGCAGAAGTCTTTTGACTTTGACTTTCACTCACGCATTGACAAAGACTTAAGTTACTGTCATCAGCCAGCCTATCAATTGACTGTTTGAGCCTCTTGCTTTTAATTCAGGCTCAAAGATTGAGGTGCGTGAAGGAGACCAGGATCTAAACAAGCATCCAGTGCATTAAGAATGGGTGTCTTTATGAATGCAAGCAATAGAAAAATTGGGCCGGGATTTAATCAAAAATCTGCGCTCAATATTCAAGAGATGCTACTACCTCGGCTTCTGCCTTCGTTCAATAGGTTTACAAATGAGGACATTCTTTAAATAATATGGAAATGGTTACCTGGCTAAGATGCATTCATTCTCCAGTGAATCATCAATCTGCTGTTTTTGCATCTCAGAATCACATTTTATGTTAACCTGCAACCTTCACCAAGGATAATGGAGTGATTGGGCATGGTTGGAGTCAATTCACATGGCAAAACATGAGCAGCCGTTACTGCGGAACACCCTCTATTGATTATTGAAGACACATTAGGAAGGAAGATAAGAGGGTTGCGTTTCAATCAAGTTTGTGTTGTGACAGCCCGGCATCACTTTACATTGCAGATCTGCTCCGCTACTTTAATTCACGTCCTTAAACTGTAAGGAGACATTAACGGCAAGATATTCAGCAAAGTTTCTGATGCTGCATTCAGCGTAAGCCTTTAACTGTCTGCACTGACTATGCACTGATTACAGAGACACTTCTCTTCCTCTAACATAATCTATCATTTGACACATCGCTTCTACTATTATTTTCAGCTCATTTGCCTCATTCAAGCTCATTTGTGGTTACCTTAAAAGTAGCATGAAAATAATTGAAGAAAATAAAATAATGGAGCAAATTGTATCTGATTTAGTTGAAGACTGGATGCTGGTTAATGAGCTATGTTAATATTAAAGGCTTTACAGTTTACCAAACATGAAAATAGGAAATTCTAGCCTCCTTATTTCCAATAGCACAATGTTTAGGAAGTCCTATTTGTTCTCTGCAGTTCGGTCGCCCAACCCGCATTCACAAACATCCCCACAGACGCACACACACACACATTATAATGCAAACACGCTCTGTGGAAAACAAAATCACATACAAACAGCCACTCACAAAAATTCTGCAAGAACACATACAGAATATATATACACACACACACACACACACACAAACACACGAACACACACACACACTCATGCTCATTTATTTGAGGACCCCACGAATCTAAGTAATTCTGCTTTGGGCATGCTGCTGATGGGAGACAGGGGTAGGGGGTGATGGAAGTGCCTGCGTCCAGGCAGAATTGATCGTTTGGCAGCTCCAAATGAGAGACAGGCTTGTCTGCGGAACCACGAGGGCCGTGCAGTTGGACTCCAGCAGCGCTCGTAAAGTGCGCTCTTTAAACTGCCGGGGCCCCTGGGAGCCCATGGGGAGGGGGGGAGCCGCCGCCGTGCTAATGAGAACTACCAGAGTGCAAACATGCATGGAAATGACTGTTATTCTGTTGATGTGCATTTAAGTGCTTTTTTACTGCCAACCACAAAGAGAGGGAAATAACTGGTGATGAATGGTACCCCCGAAAAGCATTCATTTTCCTCTTCGGAAGAAAAAGAGAGGAAAACAGAAGGAGGAGGGGGGGGCAGAGAGTAAGATGGAAGGTAAAGACAGGATGGGATTTGGGGGGGGGGGCAGCAGACATGGTGAATATATTTTCTTACTTCACTCAAGTACAGTGACAGGGCGAAATGTGACAAGGAGGCAGCAAGTGGAGATGCATCGATGGCGGAAAGTTAACCTTCACCGTTCCTCTCCTCTGAACATGCTGCTTCTATCAAAGAGCAGCAGCCAAAAAGGTCACAGCGATCACAGCTCTAATCAGCTAATTATGAAAATGAGGCTTGTTTCACCTGCCGAAGAAGCTCGGCAAATGGCAGCTCCATCACTCCACAACTCAGGATCAGGTCCCCTTAAGTTTATTTTAATACATTCTGTTCTTTGTGGCAATAACGAATTATATGCGAATTATAAGAACTCGGGAGGTGAGTGAGGGTGTAGAAAGCGTAGGTGGAGGGCTTACGGGCTCCGCTGCTTGTACTGGTGTTGATGGCTTCATTCCACTGGTCGGCGCTGGACACAGAGAAGGAGCGCTGGTGCATGCCATCTTTACTGCCGCCAAACGCCGACCCGCCCGTTTGGAGGGATGTGCTGCTGTTGGAGTGAGAAGCGCCTGGAAAATAAAAAAAAATTAAAAATTAATGCTCGTTTCTTATTTTGCGTACAGCTGTTTGAATTCTTTACTTGCAGGATTGTTTTCTTCAAGCTCAGAGGATAATGATGTAATTGAGTTAACAGTTTTAGGTAGTTTCTACTGCACTGCAACACTGCTGCCACCCTATTTGTGCACATATCTCTGTCAACCAACCCCCCACGCACACACACGCACACACACACACACACACACACACACAAAACCCTTCTCCCTCCGCCTCTGCCTCTAATTAGCCCTTAATTAACAAGATACACTCTGAACGCTAATTATCTCGCCTCATCCCTCTGACTGCCACATCGATCTCCACTGGCGTCAGCAGGCGTTCTCCCCCTAACTTCCAATCAGGCAAGCCACGGACGCCTGGCTCTCTTTACTAATTCATGGGCTAGGCTGAACCATGTGGGGTCCTTCCCTCCTGCTCGTGAGTAGCTCCTACAACACGTCCTAACTACTCCGAAAAACTCATCGATATGCTTCCAGTCATGTGAGCGGAATCAGATTAACTGTCGGAGGTGGAAAATACAGCTCCGACAGTTAATGTGATGAATGGGAATCTCTCATGTGACATGAAAATATGTTCTAAAAAATAAATAATAAATAAAAGTAACGGAAAGTAAGTGCTACTTAAAAGTAGCGTGGGCGTCTAAAAACAAGATCCTTTTCACAGCGTTTTTGCCATAAAAAAAAAAAAACACACACACACACACACACATGCTGCATGACATTGTAAAAACAATTCAGTTTAATAAGGCCAATAGATATCACACTGGCACTTAGAAGGTTAAAACATCAGAGGTTTTGTTATGGAAATCAACACAATTTTCTGATTTTCTTGACAAAGCTTCCTCATCTTACAGGTAACACACATCAAGGCCCTTTATTTAATAATTACAAGAGAATATCAGTTTCTGATTGAGGTGACAATAACAGAAAATATAGTGTGTGGCTCGTGTGTAAAGTAAACTAAGCGGCACGGGTGCTTGTTAGGATAATATGTCCTACTCATTATCTAGAGTAATAAGTGTATCAAATTCACATAATCATGTCTAATTAGTATCAGTAATTATCTTGTTGGGCCCAGGAATATTAATCTTCAGGTCCCAGAGGGGAGGGAGCAGAATCGCAGCAAGAATGGGAGAGAGAGCGAGGGAATCATGCTGAGGAGCACCGACTAAATTAGCATGCTGAAATCAGAGCGGAGGAGGAGGAGGAGGGGGGGAGGAGGGGAGGGGGAGAGCCTTGGAGTAGGAGAATTGAAAAGAAAATGTGAAACTTTGTTTTCCAAAAACGTGACGCATAAATTATATAGTTTTTTTTTTTTTTAGCTCTGACTTCTATACATTTGCTCTTGGTAAGTGTTTGTTTATTATTATGTGATTTTGGACAACAGTGCACCACTGCATGTTATTTCCCAGAGCCAACGTTAGTGTTACTGTTTAAAGTTAGAAGCATTCGTAACAGAAAATCCATTTTTCCACTATTCAAAATGTGTTTTAATTCACAGAGTGCAAAGTTTCACTCTGTGATACCTTAAAATAGAGAGGAGAGGGGGGGGGGAAGGATTAGATAACTCCAAGGCAACTTCGATTGATATTTAAAATTCAACAATCATGTCTAATTGTCAAATTGGATGCTAATGATTAATGAATTATACATGGCTGTATCCATTAGTCCCCAGAGACCACTCCTGCATAAAGGGGAGGATAATGTAATTACAGTGGAGAAATAATCAGCTTGTGGCATTAAAAGAACACTGTACTCAAAGCTCCAGCCAGGCCCGACTCCTTTACATTTTATAGATTTAACAGTGGCACTACAGTGGACTGACAATGACGAAACATTATGACTCAAACTGAGATTCAAGGGATTAATACTCAATTGGAAATCTCTCACACGGATTTTGGTGTCATAGACAATACAAAATATTAGTAATTAATGATTATTGACAATATAACTGGATTTATTTTGAATTGTGGGTGAACCAAAACCCCAGTTTGAGGCCTCATTCTGTCCAGTCTCTGTTTAAGTCTCTATGAAAAACCATTGCAGCCATTTATGTTGACATTACATGAAATATAAACAGTAAAATAAGCAAACCCAGATGAACAAAGACTGCTTAGTTCTAAATATTAGGCTACTGGGATGTTACATTTTTTGCCCAGCTTTATTTGTTTGACAGCTTTCCTCATTAAGCTTAGAATAATAGCATTTCTATAGATTAAACCACCCTTCTGCACAGTCATTAAAAATTGTTTAAAAAGCTACAATAATAAGAAAAATACTGTGCTATGTACCATAATGATCTACTTATATTATTACATTATAATTTAATTTGTAATGGGGCATTATTATACTGGAATATTGCTATCTGTTAGACTATAATTCTTTTACCACTGCATCTACTTATTAAAAAAATATCACCAAAAAACAAAACAAATTGCTACTTTTCTTCAACACATTCTGACACTGATTCTCTTATAAAGAAAGCACGCTAAACATTTAACTTTTGTTCATTTCCTGCTTAAACTCTTCACAGAAAAAAAACCCACTGTGGACTTTATTGTCATGTGTAAAAAGAGATAACAAAAGCCATATAGTTTCTACTGCAGGCGATCCAAGGCTCGGGTGTTAAGTACAGGCGATGGATTAGCGGGGAGCAGCTCTGCCTTGCTTCTCATTTCTCTTTAGGCCGGGCCGTCAGTGGGCTGATGAGCCGTGACGAGGCCTGACCCCTCCGTGGAGTTGTTCCCATTATGTACAAGTAGTGAGATAATGAAGCATTCATGCTAATGTGGGCCGAGCAACATATCATCTGCGGCTGTGTAATCCACCACCACCATCATCATCATGACCAACGCCCAGACGTCCCCCTTCGCCTCTCATACTGCGGCTCCTAGTCCAATCACAAGTCACTACAACATTTGCATTCAGACTTATGCATTTTATACAATGATTTCTTAAACTGTACGCAACAAATTAACATTAAAATATTGATTTTAGCCCTTGTGTATGAAAGTACAGCCTGTATTATCTTTGGAAATAGACATTTTTACGGATGCTTTCTTCTCCATTTCAGCTCCTTTTCAGATTCCATCTGATGACGTCTATTTCTATTGACAAAACAGATCTCGATACGAACAATTAACTCTCTCAGTGGATCTCAGAGGGATCCCCAGCAGCACTTCCGTGTTGCAATAAAGCAACTTTAGAGAAACAACATTCACTTTTAGATAATTAAGCTAAGCACATTTGGAATATGGGAGATGGTTTTCGCTTACCCAACAGGGTTGAGGGATTCAGACTGAAGAGATTGGGAAATATTTCAACTTGCCAAAGTTGTTACTGGCCTGTTAGTTAGGGAGTGTGTGGCTCTTAGTTCTGTAGCACTATATAAGCTGGAGACAAATCATGGCGCAGAGCTGGGAGGGAATGGGCGAAACACTTTTCTCCTTTTCCTCCCTTGTGGTGAGCGCATCTCTCCCTCCCAGAGGATTGATTAAAAGTGACTGGGCCCATTAATACTTTGATACAATGTATCTGTCGCTGGTGACACGGCAGGACGCATGTTAACAGGGAGGATCATATTTAAAATGGTTCCGCTCAGCACCCAGCAAAGGAATTAAACCTGGCCGCTTGGCAAACTCGCGGGCGCGTGCGTTCCCACATTTACTCTCTGTCTTCTCAACCTCTCCTCTTCATCTTCCTATCTCCCCCCATCCACTCTGCCCCTCCTTCTCCCGGTTGCTATCCCTCTTCTCCCAGTGATTATAAAGGTCTTTAGATCTAAGGAATGAATGAATTACCAAAGGCAAAGACAAGGCTTGTGATTTGGACGCCGTGAATGAAAAATTACCCCTTTGTTCCCTTCATCAATTGCATGTCTAATGAAATCAAAATCCCGATCGCATAATCAGAAGAGGGTCCTCCACCCGGAGAGAGACCTGATGTGATTTGTAACCTTTCTTTTCCTAAGTGGAGATTAAGGCAAATCTCTCTCACATTGTTCCCTGATGCAGACATAGATGAAAACTGAAAATGTTGGGAATTCATCATTGATGAGTCTTTTCCAAGAAATGATTATCAGGTGAAAACAACACTTTTGCGTTAACAACAAGAAAGAAAACAACCCAGTTGGTGGTGGGTTTTATTCTCCCCAAAACCTTATCTGGCCTGATTTTCACCGCCCTTCGTCCACTCAGACGACTCTCCTCAACCCTGCACTCAAGGTCAACACTTTGCAGGATGACACAACCTTGATCTCCTGTCCTGCGCTCTGTAAACTCCTACATCTTTCTGCTTGTGACTGATTAACTCATTCAGCTGTGGCAGCACCTTGGCCACATTTGAAAGTAACCTGCCCGGACAGTCCTAACGGTCCCTGGTGGCCCATCTTTGGCACTGAACCCACTCTCAGCCAGTTAGCTTTAGCCTGAATGATGGAAACACTGTGCCCATTTCACAGCTGACGAAGGACCCCACCTCCCTCCGGGGATCACTCTGCTAATTAGTATTAATTACTCTTAATCCTAACCCCTAAATCCAATCACGGGCTTCCTCTCTATACGGCTGCCAGACTCTCAGCAGCCTCCAGTGGTACTGCTTGCTGAGAGAAGAGCTCTATTTTTAAGCCTGAAGGTGGAAAAATCCTGGCACGATGCTCAGGACCAAACTGCTTGCTGTCTCTGTGACCACTACAGTACCACAGAGGATGGAGAATAAGTAGGTCAGTGACTTAAAAGACAACGATAAACAACTGTTTCTTAAACATGGTTGCAGCATTTACTTGAACACAACTTGCGATTCCCTGTTCAGTAATATAGAGAAGTAATAGATTTGTCATAGATGCTCATTAAGTCATCAGTGTGTATACTACACGGCAGCTAATTTGCATATATGAAACATACAGAAAGATAATTAACCTGTTGGGAGCCATTTTTGTGATTAATCGCAAACAGAGGGCAATATAAAATTAGTAATGTAATAAAAGCCTAATTGAGTAACCATTACATATTCAAGGTATGATTTATTTCTTCTAAGAGCCTGAAATGTATATATATGCTCTCTCTTAACTTAAAAGTGTCCATGCTTTTAAATTTACCAGCATAAGTGAGCGTTATAAATGTGGCACTAGCCTCAATACCACGGCTAAAATTGCAACTTTTATGATTAAGCTGGATCAGTAGATTATATAAATATACAAATCATTTCCCAATAGACTACATTTTGGACACTCCGAAGTCCAAAGGATGAAGTGAAGGTTGTACTATGGCAACAACAAAATAAAAATACTTAATGACTAGAACATGTTTTTTGAGATTTGTCCAAAACCACAATGATGTAAAAAAGTCATATTAAAAAAAAGTTAAAAAAGCTTGCACCACCATATTTGTAGTCTATCTAAGGGTGTTTTCACATGTGCAGTCCTACACTTTGCTCTAGTTTATTTGAGCCCAAAGCTGAGAGAACGGTGCAGGTTTAGATCTAGATGAGCAGAATGCATCAGGTGTGCCAGCTAACTATACCAAAACTGCAAAGTGTGCCTCTCTTGATACATTAACATTAACATTACTAAGCTGTATAAAGTTTTTAAACATAAAATATTAAATCTGAAATCTGCAAAGCTGAGCAAACTATGAGCTCCTCAAATAATTAGACTTTGCTCACATTTGTGCTCTTTGTACAAAAGTGCAGTGTAATGCAAGTGTAGTGGACGCAGAGCAGGGAGGAAGAGGGTGATACCGTCATTCATGTTGTGACACAGCACCCTAAAATTATTAATCCTATCGTATCATAACTGTTTATGTGAAAAAAGAGCAGAAATTCTGCCCATTGGACAAATAATGAAGCGGGGATTCTGACCTGTGTTTCCTATGCCCAGCTGCAAAGTGCTGCGGTCCTTGGTCAGCCCGTTGGTTTTGGGACTAGCAGTGGGGGCGACGGTGGCCACTGCTCTGGGCGGTCGCTTCCCAGGCACCTTAACTGTTGTCCTCAGCAGGTCTATCTCTTTTCCGTGCACATTCTGCATGTAGTCCTACAGGAAGTAATAAATAAGAGCATGACAATTGTATCAAGCAGCCTTCACCCTACACAAGCTCGTATTTCCAGATATATCCCACAATTTACCTACTTGATTACAGTCTGTGGACCAACAAGAATCCAGGAATTATAGAAGAAAAACAAATTAAAAGACTATTCAATTTCCATCCCCATTAGTCACAACCCATCTTAGACCTTCCACTACGGCTGCGTGATAGTGGGAAAATGATTGTAAAGCCATTATACATCACCTGTGCCCACGCCGTCTCTCCAAATAGCGAGATGGTAGGCTTAATGAATGCAAACTGTCTCATTCTCTTTCAATTTGGTCATTTGATTTGGTTTAAAGCGACTGCCGCCCAAATGTGGGAAGCCAAGGTGAAAATCATTGGGCTCAGCAGAAAAAGATCCAGATAGAGGCGAGCTCGGCCTTTGCCGTCCCCCCACCGGCTCCTCTGCTTTATTACCGTGTCATAAAGCACTCATTTCTTTCCCAAGCCTCCTCGCTAATTACCCAGTGAGCGCTCTCATTTCATTTTATTGCTGGAATTAACAGCCAGATCGAAGCGTGCAAAGCTATTAAGATGTGTGATTAAGCCACATTCAATTAGTTTCTACAAACAATTTAATTGATGTAGCAGATAGAATTAACAGAAGGTGATTGTGTGGATGGCTTGGCTGACTGCGAAATTAAAGGTTCCCCTCTTTCACTCTCAGGCTGCCTCCCTCCCTCGCGCCTTTCCTCAATCTCTCTCTTCCCCACTTTTTTCCCCCTCCTTTTCTTACTCCTTCTCTGCTCCACTGCTCAAAATGAGCTTGAGCTAATGTAACTGTCAGCCTTATTTCACCTCCCTCTGTAAGTCAACAGATTCATAGATTCATAGATTGCCCCGATGACCTGTAATAGCTGTAATGATCAAGAGATAGCCTGTTCAGTCAATTACATACATCACTTTAGCCTGGCACCGCTCTACTAATAACTGCTTGTAAATTAAACCACTAACACAATGTCAGAGTAAAAAAGACCACACACAGGGTTCATGTCTAACCACTGGGCCCATTTTCAAAGTTTGAGTTGTCTCATTAGAGACAAGATGCTGAAAATATCGCTCATTTCATGTGGCCGAATGATCTAGACATGCCGAACGCAAGGCTGGAAGAATCAGAGAGTGATGGAGGGAATCCGAGGGCAGAGACGGGCATTTCTGAGTGGAGCACCGGGCTCTTCAGCTGTCTGCTGCCAGCCAGCCGAGTGTTTAAGAGGTATTAGCAGCCCAGCGGGACTCTGACAAAGATGGATGTGGGAGGCTGGTCAGGCTCTGCTGCCATGCGGTGAGAACCATTATAAATACAAGCCAGCGTGAGGCCTGGGCGCGGCAGGCACGCAGCAGCACAGCCATGTCTCCATTAGCAGACACCGTGGATTGGCACCACAGGGTGGGCAGAGATGACCACTAGGACACCCCGTTTTTTAATACTAAGCTCAAAGTCCCAGGGTTTGCTAATATGGCCGTTACGTTACACACAGCAACAAGTCTCTGTTGACATCGTGTGCATATGTGGTTGCAATCCAGTTTCCTACAGCAATGGTGGCAAATGTAATCGCATCAAGAGAATCGTGCTCAGCGGTTACAAAAGTCCTGCATTAAAAACCTCCAGCAGCACCCTCGAGTACAAACAGTGGTGTAACAAACCCATAAAGCCGAGTGGAAAAGAAATAGCAAAGGAAGGAGCAAAAGTCTGTGTGTGGAGGTGGGGGGGGGACTCACATGTAAACTGGGGTGGTAAGTGAGGACGCCATTATCACACAGTGTGACATATTTCTTTTTCCACTCCTTGTTGAGGGATTTGCCACTTCGCTTCAGAAGGATTCCCTGTAAGAGACAAGCCATCACGGTGAGCATATGCTCCTCTCAGAGCAGCGCGGTCGATGATATGAGCCATTATGGATGTTAAATACCATAAAACAGTGCTGTTATTGTTATTACAGATTTGTTATTGCGCTTTCATGGAGAATTTTCTTGGAGGTACACCATAAAGCAAACAAACATCATATTAAATGACAATTATGAAACAGTATGGAAGTAATTACATTAAAAACAGTTTGGCAATTACCTAACAATTGCAATTAATCTCTTTCTGTTATAGCTCGGCGGCTGACAGGTTTAATGAAATGCTGCTTTTGCTTCTGCGCCCTTTTGAACCTACAAAGCTGGACAAGTTCCTCTGCTATAGGGACCATTCAGAAACAGAGACAATCCAATTTGCCAGACCTCCTCCCTGCATTCATGCACATAACATGCTGAACTCTGGAAGACCCCTCAATCCTGGGATTAGAGAGTGTGATCTACCCTCTTCAAAGCCCACTCATCTCTTATTCTATTCAACTTTATCTTCTGGGGCCTTTTAAGGCCTCACAAGGTTTCCTTATCTGTTTAGTAAATCCACTAGTAAACAATAGAGTTCCACTGCTGGAGGTGACCAAAGGCTGCTGAGTGCAAGGGCCAGGAGGCTCTCTCTGAGGTTAAATAGTGAGGAGGGGCCTGCTTAATTAGGGGATTAAGTCGGGGCAATGTTTGTGCTTTTACAGCCCGGCCCTGTGTGTGTGTGTGTGTGTGTGTGTGTGTGTGTGTGTGTGTGTGTGTGTGAGAGAGCTGAAAAAAAGGGGGGTCAAAGGGGTAGTGTTTTGCTAGTAAGGACCATCCTGCAGGCTTTAATCCTGATTAACACATCAGGAAGAGCTGACCCTCGGTGACCTGGGCACCAGGCTGTTTGCCGACAATCATCTTAATCCAGACCCTGATTCATCTGCCACGACCCTCCACCCCCCACAAATGAATCCTGACTGTCCTGACAACTGGGCTGTACGCTGGTGCTCATAACTACAGGCTTCATATCCTATCAACAAATCTGCATCTGAAATAATTGAATTTTACTTTACAGAGTAGAAATAACATTTTTATAATGAAAAAAAGAAAATCCAAATGTAAGCTTTGAAAAATGAGGGAGCAGGCCGGCTCTGTCAGATCCCGTACCACTGGGTACAGCCTGTTGTTTATTAAGATGAAGTATTGCTGAATTACTTGTACTGGAATACATTTAAGAACCCATAAGTTTTCAGACAAGATGAATCAAAAATGAGAACAATATTTTGAAACCATTTAAAGTTTTGATGGAAAATGAGGACAGGGAAAACACAGGCCATTAAATTAGAATTTAAACTATATATATTTTTTAATATTCAAAAGCCACTGTTAACCCTTTTGTAACTATTCATACTTGAAGAGGATTTTTTGTCCAGGAAGAAACTTGTGTCCTTTTGATCGATTAGTTGCTGACTGCCCGGGCTCTCTCTCAATATGGTCAATAAAAGAACTGTAAACACTTTTTAAACGTGTCTTTAATCATACAAAGTAAATGATGCAGTCAGAGGGCCTCTAGCAACTTTATAATGCATGTTTTACAAGCAAATATGTTCCTCATCTTGTGGCCTTACTGAACCATACACAAATCTATACACGCAATCAGTGTGGAGCTTCAAATTATTCATCAGAGCCGTGAAGCAGATCGATAAAGATGCTAAGGCAATTATGCGAAAATCTACACATGCACACTAATTCTTCTGTTATTTTATGTGAACAGTTGCCCATTACGACTGTGATAAATATCATCATAGATCAGGTCACTTTCAATAACTGGAAGCCTGACATACGATTTAATTGAATTAATCATCGGGGCTCTGTCTCAGACTAGAAAATGGGATAGTGTGACATCACGAGGAGAGGTGCGGAGTCCAGCGCTTCCCCTCGACACTGACGTACACATGAGGGTGCGCGCGCGCACACAAAAGGATGAGTGTGTCAAGCTTGTGCGACACAAGGAAACGGGCCAGTTGTCAGACGCGCTCTCTGTGTCCACACAATTGTGATATCTACACAGAGGAGATAGTGTCTTTCTCTCCTTTTGTCAGATTACCAGGAGGAAAGCTGCAAACTGCCACTGTGGCTGACTGATAGGCCGGCCCTTTGTGACACACCAGGAGAAGGGAAAAAAGTGTGTGTGCTGGTGTGTGGGGGGTGAAGAGCTGCTGACGGCTCCTCAGCAGTGAGTGCATTGTTATCCTCACTCACCATTTTTATAGATAGAAAGTGTGTGTGGTGTGTGTGTGGGGGGGCATGCAATGTGTAATTTGGCCTGATGGTGTGAGGGTGAGGGGTGGGGGCGCGGGGAGTGGTGGTAATTAAGCTCACATTGATACTTTGATCTCCTTGATTGTGCATTTCACTGGCCTGGAGATCAGCTAGTCAGTCCCCCTCCACATGCCTCCCCCACCACCACCACACACACACACACAAAAACACTCCATCCGTCCCTCCACATCTGTATCTGAACTGCATCCCTACCCATCCAAAAGAAGGAGTGTTTTTTTTTTTCTTTAGATAAAGCATCGGTTCTGATCTTGCCAAAAGTGGCTGCGATACTCAGGGAAATTGGCTGCGCACTTTAGAAAGGAGGTCCCACTAATGCACGGGCTAAGACTGAAAGAGTTTACACTAAAGATTGCTCTGAGGGGGATTTCGTTTAATCTGTGAAAATCAAACTCCTGATCACCTGTGGACTAATGAGCGTCTGCAGGGAATTACACAGATCTACAAAAACGCAGCCACTTCGCTGAGACCTAAATTACATCTTTGTAGAACAGCCATCATGAAGTATTAAACATTTTTAAAGGTGCTTTTAGCTGTTCTCAAGCTGCTGTTCTCAGACTCATAATTTGAACTCGTATTGCTGAATAAAAAAATAAATAAAAAGCCTTATCCATTACACAAACAACTATCGTTGCCCACGGAGTGATCACCTCATAGCCAACTATTTCTACTTTAAACACAAAGGAACGTTTTTGATTAAGAAAGCATCACCCTGCCATTATTTCAGCTAGACCCAAAGCCTTGGCAATTTTCTCCCACAGGGAACGAGGAGGTCTGGCAAAACATTTTCGAAAGAAAGGACAGTGTCCTCTATCAGCTGCAGGTAAAGATGATAATACAGGAATGCTGACCTATTTTCAAAAGCCCTCATATAATCAGGAGTGATTACTAATGAATGTACCATTTACTCCTCCTTACAGTCGGACCTTTAGAAACGATTTAGAAAACGCTTTATTCGGTGGTTTGCTGCTGTGCATCTGTTCCATTCACTGCAGCGTGTGACTAAAACAAATATAATATAGGGAAACAATAAAGAAACACAGGCACCAAAAAAAAAATCAATAAATAATGACAAGATTTTTTAAAACAAACCAATGGCTCAAAAAAATCAAATAAAATGCCGCCATAAAAAAATGCCTATTGGGACAATATATAGATATGAATGAATGAACTAAATATTAGTTCAGCACAATCAGGTGGAGTCAGTGGTTCAACTACAGGATTATTGCTCACTGGATTGGAGTCATCTACAGCTGACAGACATGTAAAAAAATGAGACTGACCCTAAATAATGTTCTGAGATCCCGTAAATATTTGTTTAGTAGCCACAGTCAAAACAAGATATATCCTTTAAGGAACAGCTGAGGAAAAACACAAAAATCTTTATTATCGACTAACAAGCCTTAAACTGTGACTGGAAAATTGCAGTACACAAAGTTGGATGTTTTTTTAAACGATGGTGCTTTAAATATAATCTATAAATTTATAGTTGCTGCTCAGAAAAATCACACATCAAATATTAATGTTGATTTCTTTTTTTCCTGACAGATCGTGTCATTTGCTGAGAACAAAATGACTCAACAATGGTCAAAGGTAACCAAACTCATCAGTTCTCCAGGGTTTAAAATTTCTGCCTTAGTTTTTTGGAAGTGTACACTTTGATAGGTGTGCGTGTGTGTGTGTGATTTCCATATCATAGTGGTAGTGGTGCCTGCTTGTAAAGCATTTGTTACATTGGGTTGTGCTGCCATCTAGTGGATTTTGTAGCATACGGCTTTTCTCCAAAATCACTGAATATAAAATTACTTTAAACCTCTACTCAGACCAAAGAAGCCATACTTACCACAGGAACTGTGGGAAATGTAGTTAAAAAGGGTTAGTAAGACTGCTTACCTGTTTGATAGGTATGGCCCTTCCACTGCCTATGCTGTCTGTTTTACTGTCAACGCTCTTTGCTTGTTCACTGGCTTTCCGTGACTGCAAGGAAACAAGAAAGTCAGTCAGACACCGAAGCGACGCACAGAGCACGAGATGGGAGCCGTGGGGGTATGAGGAGAATTTGGGTGGGGTCGTGCGTGTTGGGGCGTGTGTGCGTGAGGGCAAGAGACTGGGGGTCAGAGGGTGTTTGGAACATTTGCTGTAAACTAAGCGTTGCAAAATAAAAAATAGTCTCAAAAGAAGCCTCAAATTAACAGACAAGCAGACCAGCAGAACAAACAGCATTAACACCGACGTGCAAGTCAAAAAATGAAAATAAGAAATTTAAAGAAAAATAGAGACCAAACCAAGACCACACTGGACACATCTCAACACAGAGGAGACCAGAGACGACCACACATTGAGTCATGACTCAGCCCTGAAACCCTTTGGTAGATCCTTCCCTCTGTCTGAGACCCAGAGCGGGCCCTTAGTGGACCTGCAGACCACCTGCTGCTGTACCCACTGCAGCATCAGCTGTGCCTTTCACATAGTCAAATAATAAGTGCTTGTATAGCACGATCAAAATGTTAAACGTCATAACAGGTTAGAAAGGAAAGAAAGGAGAGTGGTTATTTTTCTTTCTCTCTTTTTTTCTTTTTTTAAAAAAAAAAAAAAAAAAAAGGCTTTGGTAGTATTTCTTCCTCCAGCCTGCAAAACCTAGAAGGACACAAAATCAATCTGCCAAAGTCAGACAATTTAAGTGTCAGAGAAGTTAAAATACATCAGCATGAAAACTCCCGGGAATGCCTGTGGAGAGGGGGGAAAAACCCAGTGGTACAGCGACTGAAACTTGACATGAAACAGTTTAATCATAACCTTCCCACCCCAACACAAATAAAGAGATGAGGTACAGGTAGGGACAGACATGAGTGTGTATGGTCTCACTCAGAACATGAGAGATGTCCAGTCACCAATGGAAAAGAGGTAGTCTGAGTTCAAGTAAACCAACTCTGGCGTTTATATTTTTTTCCAACATTTTATTTTTTTTTATGATGACTTGTTTAGCTTCTATACAGACACCATACAAAGCAAGTCACAAAGTCACTTCAAAATATTCAACAGATTGAGCCAAACATTGCAGTTCCCACAAAATATAGGATGGACAGTTATTTCATATATTCCTTATATGTATGTACTTTTTATAGAGTACCATTGTAAATAAAATACAATACAAGATATACAGCAGTCTATATTTTTGTCAATCCATTCATGATAGAAAAGCGATTATGCAAGAGTTCATAATCTCTGTACCAAACCTAAACCGAGGAAAATGAAAAGAAATTAAAAAATAAATTAAAATTGAATCTGCAAAAAAAAAAAAAAAAAAAAAAAAAACCCAACCCAATAAATTAAAAATAAATAAAAGGAAAATAACTGTTAAGTTTAACTACATTCATACAAGTCGGTGCAACCCAGTTTCATTTGTTTTTCGTATATTATGCCTCTGTATTACCTCAACACCCTGACGATCTACACTAGTTTTTATGAAGGCCTTCATAAAATTTACCCCAAACTGCTTTAATCTAAAATACCTCTGCGCTAATACCTTTAGATCACATTTTCAACATCCATTCAGCACTTCAAAACGTCCTGGAAAAGGAGAGCGAGTCAAATAAAAACAGACCAAATGAATCGAGGAAAATCTAAAAGGAAAAAAAGAACAACAACAAACAAACAAAAAAAGAACAACAACTTGGCACCTCTAGTCCTTGAGTCCTCATTTATGGCAAAAGGCAGCGTGATGTCATGTAAGGAAAAGGTTGTGTCCTTTAGGTGGCTGGGTAACAGTTCCAAAAGTGACTCGACTGTACAGCATGTTTTTTGTTTTTTTGTGTGGCGTGTCTGAATGAGAGCACGGGGGAGTGAGTAGAGGGTGGGGCAGGGCAAAAAAGGGGGTGGATGGGGCATTTCCACAAGAGTCCCTACAGTTTGTCTCATGCTGTGATATTAGACCGTCTACTCTGAGTGCACTCAAACACTTGAGTGGACTCGACTTTAGGTTGCATTTGACGCAAAGTCCTACGTTTTCCACACGTTCTACGCATTACCCGAAATGCAATAGGGCACTGAGGGTAAAGCAGCAACAAGCTGAAAGTCCTCAACCAATAATCTCCTCTCTATCAGGACTGGCAAAGCAGGGGGACTCTTTTTTTTTTTTCTTTCTTTTTTTAACCATCATGCTCTTCTAATTCGGAAGGAGTTGGAAAGCCCTTTTTGTTGAAGAAAGGTTGGAAACAGAAGCACAAATCTGCAAATATTAAAAAACAGTGTCAAATGAATATTGTTTGTGTTGTTGTTGGAGTTTTGTTTCACACGAGAAACAAGTTCAGGGACTGAAATACAGAATGGAGAAACACTGAATGGCGGACATTAATAAATGGGTCGAATGAATGATGGAATTAAGTATAAAAATGCTGTAATATTCATTTATATTCCTCAATAGTGTGCTTTTCAACACAAAAAGGGGACAGACAACCTGAAGACCTCAGGAAACCACAGACAGACTACAAAACACATTGTTTAGTTATTGACTATGGAAGCACTAGGAAAGAATAACGTGTACTGTGCTGACACCTAGTGGCCAATGACAGTTATGGTGGAAACTGGCTTGAAATGATTGTGGTTTGGTGATTTGTGAGGGTGGTGAAAAGACGGAGTGATAAGATCTTCTGATGTAAAGCTTTGAGTTTTATTTACTTACTTTAAAAAAAAATCTAAATGTATTAATGCAAAGCACTGATCTATTTCAAGGGGCTTTTTCTTTTTACGTAAACCATATCTGGTATATTTGGAGCAGCATTATCTAAGTAAACTGCACAATGCAAAGGATTTTTCTTCATTTTTAAGAGTCCCAATGCCAGTGCCATGATTGTTACATGTGTTACTATTATCTCAGATTTATAACAGGACCGGACCTCGTATGTAGTGACTAAAGAGAGTCTATTGTTGATCTGCCAGAGCTCGTCTACCGATGACATTAAGGCATTTTTCTGGAGAGCTTCTCTTGAGGCCTTCTGAGATTTGCTTTACAATCTACTCACCTACTTTCGAGATTGTGCCTGGCAACCTGCGATCTACCAGCAGAACTTTTTGTGAACTTGTAACACAGATACCAATTTCTTTTTTAAGACGTGCAAAGCTAGGAAAGGAACATCCTCGGCATTGTTGTGTTGATGAAATATTTTCTCTTTCTGCTGTTTTTCGTAAAATGGCAAGGAGGTTTTTGCAAAGCAAGTCTTCCTCTCCTGAGCCCATTGCTCTCTTCGAGTGTCACTGAAGAAATGTCGACATCGCCCCGTCAACTTTCCGTCCCTTCCTCCTCCTCCTCTCCTCCCTCCCCCTCCCTCCTCCCTCCCTCGGCTCGCTGCTCCTCAGAAGGTCATGAGCTGAAACTCCCGCTCGGCTTGCCACTCTGGCACCCACACTGGGTAGGTGGCGTGCTTCGGCATCTCCATGACGCGGACTGGGAGAGGCTCATTTCTCTGGTGGACATGGTTAGTCACTACCTAGCGGGGGGGAAGGGAGACAACAAGGGGAGCTAGCACACAGCCTGTACTGCTCGGTGGCCACAAAACCTGCGGCTCCCCAGCAGCTGGGGCAACAAGATGAAGGCGGTAGGACAAATAGAGGAGGGGAAGGGATAGATCGGGGAGGGTTAGAGAAGGAGTTGGTTAGAAAGAGAGGAGAGAGGAAATAGGAATGAGATGGGAAACAGGTGACAGCAAGAGGTGAGAGGGAGGTAGATTGGTGAAAGAAAGGGGATATGACTGGGAGGGAGAGGGAAAGGGGTAATCTCACATAGCCTGATCTGTCTCATAAAGCTCAAAAAGTTCTGCAGAGAAAAAATTGAAAACTTGGATACAAAGATGGCATGTGAATGAGACACTGGTTTCGCAGGGGAATTTGTTTTTCCCCAACCAGGGAACTTTAGAGAATTGTTTGTACTGATTTTAAAGCTTGCTGATTTGTACTTTTTTTGCAGACCTCCCTGAGCTTAAGGAGGCCCAGGTCCGGCTAAGCGAGTTTAGGATAGGCTTAGCAGCAAAGAAGAAGGCTGGGAAGAGAAAAGGGGGAGAAGGGGAACAGGCTGGGTAGAAAAACATGGCAGAGGCTACAAGTAAAAGACAAGCTTAGGACAGCTAAGGAAATTAGAGTGGTTAGTGCACACATACGCTATCGGTTAGGGCAAAGGGCAAATGTGACAGGACATGGGGTAAAGAGCAGGCAGACAGGGGTGTCGGGATACTGGTGTGGTAGTTAATCTTAGCGATCGAAATCAAATGTAAAATGGGGACTCAGCAAGTTGATTAGTGGCCAGTTAGAGCACTTTCTGTCTGAAGCAGGGGTGCTAAGGGTGCCAGCATGCATTATTAGCAGCGTGTAAACGGGCCACAGGTTGGCTGGGATTTTAAAGTTTAGCTTGATCGGGGCAGGAGAAGTGGCATTGGCGGTTTTGTCGCTGCCGTCTCTCCCCCAAAAGGGAAGTCACTGCAAAGAAAGGATCTAGCAAAAATAAGAGGGGTAGGGGGAGGGAGGTCAAAGATTTAGACAGCGCAGAGGGCCCAGTTTGTTATGGGTGAGATGAGGAACTTAATTCATGTGCACTCACTACATCCAATTAGAAAAGAAAAAGGACATGAAAAGAGTTAATGTTTTTCTTCCACAGTGTTTATCTTTGATATTTGCTTTAAGGTTTCATTTTATTTCTTTATTTTTTTTTCTTTTTTGGTGCATTTCAGGGATTTAATGAGATTTATTTTGTCTTTTTCTCCTTTGCCCATTGTGCTGTGTGAACAAGACACTGTCTTTGCCTGCATCGGAGGCAGGAGAGGTGGCTTTTTTATGCATTTTGAGCTACCTGTCTCCCTCTGGTGGAAAAAGTGCGCTCGGCAACATGCCTCCTAGTAGTGTGAGTGGGTGTTGCTTTGCATCAGCTGTCGCATACTTACTGTGAAAATGTTGGAGCGGCGCTTTGACTGCTTGCGGATGGGCGTGGGCGTGTTGGAGGCAGCGATGGTCTCAATGCGCATCTCCCGCTGACTTATGCTGGGGGTGGAGGGAACGGAGGAGGAGTAGTCGCTGAATGCACCCCCACCATTGGCCGCCTGGGGAGCGAGAGGGATTAACACGAACCGACAGAATCAGAGGAAAAGCGGGAGGAAAGAAGAGGAGAGAGGATAGTAAAAAGAAAAAAGGAAAAGAAAAAACAACAACAGGGGAGACAGAACCAGGTCAATTTAGGAAAAATATGATGTGGACAAAATTACCCACTCACTAACAATACAACCAATCACCATGAGAAGAATTACATAAACTGGAGATTTTTTACATATTCACGTGGAGGATTTAAGTGTGGGCTGTGAATATCTGGATCTTACCTGGTTAATGTGAACAGAGGGGATCGATGCAGCGGGGACTGATGAGTGGCTGGGAGAGTTCGGGAGTGATTTGCATGGACCAATAGAGAGCTGCTGCTTTTTCCTCATGGCCACAACCTTCTGGGCAACTGGAGGCAAACACACAGCAAGATACGGTCAACTAGTCCGGTCAGCCAACCTTGGGAGAGTTTTTAGGGATTTAGTGGGTTACACTGTGAGAATGTGAAACCCAGGATCACGTGTGATGATGCAGAGTAGCTCGGTTGCTGAGCAACAGTGGGAAACCTCAACGAATTCCTAGACAGAGAATTCCCGTTCTTCAACTTCAGGTTTAACAGGTGGTCTCTGCGACAGTCCAGAATAAATATGCCATTTAAGCCAAAAAATATAATGTTCATGGGAGTAAAAACAGAAATAAAATGAATTTTTATTATGTTTAACATTTATGGAGTTTAGGTTTTAGTAAAATACTTTAAGTTTTAGGGACATAACAGAACCAAAAGCCTCTTTCTGGACCCATAGCGCTCCCTTTTGAGCTTTTGTGTCAGCTGTTTCTGAAGCAAAAGTTTTTGTTTTAGTTCAATGGTTTTAGTTCAGATGTCTGTTATGGTCACTGAACAAAACTGAGTGCCTTCGAGGGAATGCGTCGGCTGATAGGTTGGTTACAATATTTACAACCAATCAGCACACGTCAGCGGCATCCTTGTGTTTTACAGACAAAAACTGACAAATAAACCTGACTGTTTTTATTTCGATTCAGACATCAAATCAAACACAAAAATATTATATTTATTAAAATTGAAGAACACTTTGGGGTTTTAGCTCAGTTCACTCACTATGAATCTCCTGAGACTCGAGCTCTTGTCTGAGATGCTTTTTTAAATTTCTCCCAGTTATTTAAGTAGTTGGACCTGATAAGTACAAAAACCAACTTCCTCTTTGAACAGGAAGCTGTTACTTCATTATAGATCCTCTTGTTATTAAACAAACAAAAAAAAAAAGAGTATGTCCTCATATTGGCACAATGGGTATCTTTTACAGCATAACACAATAAAGTCATTGCTCAACAAAGTGCGAAAGTAAAAGGTGCAGAAAAGACTAGATCTAATCTCCCCATATGAGTGCACGGGGTCTAAAAGAGATTGAGGAGTGCCCAAATAGACTGTCCAAAACAGTACAATAAGATTAACAGGAATTGGCTCTGGCAAGCTACCAGTCTTAGACATGACTGTAAGAATGTGTTTCAGGTATAAACCAGCTACAGAATTATAAAAAGTTAGAGAAACAGTTTCACTTTGGGATATGCTAGTAGCAGACATAATTTTCTATTTTAATTATAGTAAATAGCAGATTGATGCATTTACTTGCATAGCTTTCTTTCAAAAGCTATTAAAGGTCGCATGTATGTAAAATTCTCCACTCTTTCTTGACAGCATTAGAGCAAGAGATAGAAGAAAAACTACATCAGGCATCTCACCTTGTGACTGCTGTAGATTTGGACTACAGCATCACAACATTCAGTCTTAATGCAATTCAAATGCCAAAAAAAAGTCTTTGTAGAGTAAAAGCAATGAAAGAAAACTAGCACTCCCAACTACGCACATTATCTAGACCTCCTCGGGCCATTTGTTTTCCAGGCAGGTAATAAGGAACATACTGCTTATGCATGTCTCCTGGGACAATAAGGTTACCAAGAAAAGTAATCATACAAAATGACTTGCTTTAATTTTTTTTTGTCATTCATGGAGCTCTATAGTGTGATGTTAGCCAAATGGAACTATTGTGTCACAGCCTGATTGGCTATGCTGGTGGTGGCGTAAACCGTTCATTTGCTGCACACGCGACTGGGTGGAGCGCGAGACGTCGAAGGAGGGAGGTGATGTTCGGGGCTGCGTGACGTGAATTAGCATTGAGGGAAGGGGAGATGATCTGAAGTCGTGCTGACAGCTGGGACCATAACACCCGGCTGCCTGCTGCAGCATGGCAAATACAGAAAGAGGGTGCGAGTGATACTGGGCGACTTCTCCAGACAGCCAGCGCTCCCTTCATCTCTTTTAATTATTTCAAATTGAGCTTCAGGAAGCAATTAAGGCAGGGGGGGGAAGACAACGTCCCTGCGCATCAACAGTCAGTTAAATGCAAAGTGAACACAGCGTTACATATTCAGATGTTTTCTGAAGGGATGACAGCCTTTCAAAAGAGCTGCCGCCCGAGGGGAAAATGTGCCAGAGTTGAAGCAGCCGAGTTTCCAAATAACAGTTTCATGACTTCAATTATGGATTCAGGGAAAAACTCAAGAGTTTCCAGAAAGTTGAAAAAGAGACAATATACAAGATGGTGCTTTTCCGCCATTTATGCCGAACTGAATGAAGTCCACATTTACATGCGAGCCTTGATCATGAATCTAACTTCCACAATGACTAATTGCAGTACTGACAATCATATGTTACTGAATGTGAAATATTATAGTACTTTGCATGTAGCCTGAGGTAAAGAGAAACAGAGAAACAACTGTCATTATGGAAATTTCAACACAAATTCTTCTCGTCTTTACAAAGTTACACGGGAAAGCAAGGAAAATGTTGATCCAAGTTTATTGAGTTGATCCAACATTTTCCCATGTGAGGGAGCGGCATCACACCGTGGAGGCTGTGCATCAGGGGGAAACTGGCTGACATTGGCAGACTGGCAGCTGGACCTTCCAGGCTATAAAAATGTGCTTATTCCCTCAAACCTCCTGTTCCCTTCATTTTTTTTTTTTTTGCACCTTTCAGCACCTCCACAGCAAACAGGACACTAATAACTAACACTAATAAGGCCGACTTGTGAGTTTCAGCTTTATTAAGTTACATTGGTTTTGAGAAAAACTCTTCTGTGAATGCCCTCCCTGCCAGTTTGAGCCAGTTCCAGAGGGTGTAATATAAGGGTTACACTAATTACTAGGCTCGTAGTTTTGCAAATACAAGTTATACCAAATTGGACCGTGTTTCCTAAAATTGGAAGGAGGTGACAAGATTGCATATCTTAGTCGGATTCACACAAAATCCGGTATTTGAAAAACTGCAATTTAAATGTTTCTTCAAGAAACTGTCAAGAAATCCTAAGTGGAAGTCTGAATGTGGAATTGAAATGAGGCTAATTTAAATGTTTTGCCTGCAATGGAACCTGAGAATAAGGCAATTTAGATGAAGGTCATTACAAACAGCAAAAATGTAAAATGCCTATCCAAAGTTTGCAACATTCCTAAGCATATATCCTTACATTTGAAGAACTAGTTTATTCTAAAATTAGCAAATGCTGACAAGTGTTTGCTCTTTCGACTGACTGAAGCGTTGCAGGATAAACAACCTACTAAGTATATCGAACTAAAAGTGGGCTGTAAAATAAAACGTCATTACATTCAAGCTACACTTTACACCTTCCTGTTTAACCTATCTGCACTTTTAAAACACCCCCTCTCACCGTCCTGGAAGACTCTCTCCACATTCAGGCCGTAGGTGGAGCAGGTCTCGTAGTACGTGCAGCGCTTCAGGTCATTTGACAACTTTCTGGCCCGTGAGTCATCAATCACTCTGGGGTTGGCAGCACTGATTGCATCTAGCAGAAGAGAGCAATAAAAAAAAAAAAGATGTGGATCAAACATTTAATTCCATAAATGAAGCTGGCAATACCCAGTGTCAACAGCTTTCACCAAAAACCCCCACAGAGAAGTCCCGAATATATACTCAGAATCTGAAAGACGCCTACATATTTCCATATTTCCAAAACTGATGGGTACTGATGTGCAACAGCGTGCTTTGCTGGTGTGTTTTAATGATCTGTGGACAGCAACAGAGGTCCGTTTTGCACAAAAACAAATCGGCACTCAAACCACAAAAACTGTTTTGGTCTTTTCCTGACTTTTGTTGACATTAAGATATAAATTCAATATACCTCACTTATTAAAGAATAGCATATAACAGCTATAGTTTCATTATGTAAGAGGCAATAAAGAACATTTGTATATACATATCAGATGCAGGGCAAGCACCTTGTGTTCCAACGAGAACCATGGGGACCTCTGCTGTGTTCCTGTAGCTGGAAAGGCGCAAGAAGTAATTGTAGACCGTCTGGAAACTGATCTCATCCTCCAGGCTGAAAACAAAAACCACTGCATCCACCCAGGCAGCAAACTGAGGGCAGAGCAGAGGTAATGTGTTAAAGAAAAAAGCTACCACAAGAACATTTGCACAAATGAACGTTTGCATTATTATCGCTGATGCACTGACCACAAAAATATACTATTTTTATTTTATTTTAAAAGGGATAATGGGAGACAGGGATGGAAACCATTATTTGTTTTAGCTTTTATGAATACATTTTACCTTATAATAGGTTGCAGCACTTTTACTGTTATTGTACTTCATGTATATCTACACAAGGGGGCAGTGTAGCAACAATCTTAGGACACTGAAACATGTTTTTAGGCAAGATACCAGACCAAGGTGAACAGACTGAATGAATAATGATTACTACTGAATGCGTATCTGCTTTCTTTATCCCCACAGCTACCATAATACAGGAAAATGTGTATTTTCTGTGTCATCTCTATATATATCAGAATTTCTGGTTAGTTTATGATCCAACAGGGAGCAGAGCGAATCAATCTGATTCAACATCCACAGCAGGAAATACGCTAAGCTGACTCCACAGTCCTAGTAACGGTGACAATCAAGTGACAAACTATTCTCCTGTAATGCCCTCTTCTTTATTCAGCTTTTACGTTTGCCCAGACCCCCACAGGGACTGAATGGCAAATCGAGCTTCCAAACCACAACTGTGCTCAGCCTCCTGCGAGTGGGAACATAATGGAGGCCTTTAATTATGCCAGTAATTATACAGGCAGCTGACAACTGAGCTGCACTCATTTCTATTCCCTAATCTCGCCGAGCGTAATGCAAGCGTAAATCGGAGCTTTGCCAAGCCAGGCATCACTAGCCACTAAAACAACTGCAGGGTAAATACACCGGAAACACTGAACCCTGTGAATGAAGCCACAAGCAAGTTTGTCTATATTCTCCGGGGCTGGTGGTTTTGATACTTGGGCCTTTAATTGAATCCGATTATTACATTTGAATCTTTTTAAATCCCTCATCAAATCTATGTAAGCTTAGCAACAGAAAATATTAATAACATTGCAGTTAGAAGAAAGACTCACGTGAGAGAGTTTATTTACTTTAAGGGTGCAAAGTAACTGAGTACATATTACTCAGTGTATAAAAAGATGTTGTGACTAGCCAACTTGGGGCCAATAAGTATAACCTGTGAACATAAAAAGTCAATTAATTTGTTTCTGATCACCAGGCAAATGGGTCCTGTTTCATATAAAGCCTTCTACCTGCTAAATGTGCCCCTGTGTGTTTGTTGCTAACACTGCTCAACTGTTGTTTAGTGCTGGGGTGTTTAGTATACACTGGGCTTATCACAGATTCTGCTTAAAACAGCTGCCTGCTGCAGCTGGAAACCATGCTGGTGAGAATGGGAAGAGTGAATCCTAATGTCTAAGAAGTGGGCAATAGAACCAACGTTAAATCTGTGAGTTTGTAATTATGGGTGACCACAAAGCATGTATTAACTTTGTAACGCCAAGTGTATCACATCTGACACGTGTTTTTTAGACCTTTACATCAGTGTGATTTTTTTCTAACCCTAACCCCTTTTATATGTTGTTATTGGTTTAAGACAGGAGTGTCAAACAGAAATCTGGGGGCCAGAATCAGCCCGGTGAACACTTCAATCCCGTCCATTAGATGACTTTTGGAAGATGTTAAGTACATATGAAGTACAAATGTTAAGGAGGACATAAAGTTTGGACTTTTTATTATTCTGTTGTATTATTATTATTTAAAAATTAGTTAGATGGGTTAGCCAGAAGTTGGCCATCTCTGTGTGCAAATGTGGCATATCAGGGCACTTTAAGAAAGTCATCAAATTTCAAGCTAAAAAAAATGGCCTTTATGGTATTTTTACTGCTGTCAAATGGAAAAAAAACATAAATAAGGGTTAACTTTACTTTTTTTCTTATCTCACTAAAATTTAAGGAATCTATATTTGTTCTTTGTCCATGTCATCAAACACTATGTTTCAAGCTTGTGTTGCTAGAAGCCCGACTTTGTACAGTAAGGAGTGTGACGACCCCTGCCCCTTGTTTTCCCAACCCTTCCTCCATGTGTTCGAGAGCTTACGGCCGCTAGGCGACAAAAAGGTACCGTAGATGTCGTCACATTCCTCTGTGACCTCATGAGGAAGTCATCAGTTCAGATAAGTTTATAAGTAAAGCTCCGCCAGCTTTGAATGAGTCAAGCTCTTTGGACGTGTTCATTGGCCGGACATTACGTCATGAAACAGCAGTTTTTCAGTTACAAAAACAGGTGTCCCATGAGTGCCAATTAGCCAATCACTGACATGGGCTGTAGTCAAGCTTTGTGCCACAACAGCGATATTAAATTTAAACGGCCAGTGCATGTTTGTTGTTGGCACCCCTGAGGCACAGCAGTTAAACGAAGGAACAGGCTAAACTCACGGTTTATGCAGCTGTATAACAGTGTGGTGCCATTAGCATGCATCAAGGTGGACTTGAAATTAGGTTACATTCATGGGGTGGGAGGGGGGGGGGGGCACGTTAGTCTCTCATGATTGGTTATGGGAAACTGAATCCTCCCATCTATGGAAATCGGTCTGAGTAGAGCCTTGTAGGAGTGAAGGTGGAAACAGGGTGTAACAAGGAGATTTGTCAGATATCATGCTTTGCTGACACAAACAGTGCCAGTGATCACAGGCACTCCCATAATTAAGTGGATTTACTTATTCTACTTCAAGTATAAATAATAAAGTAGCATGACAATGTTCTTCTTACTTCTCTACTACATTTCTAACATCGTGCTTTACAAAGGAAAGCATTTTGATCATGATGATTGTTTGCCAGTGGTGCTATTTTCCTTTTGCAAATGTACTCTTGGGGAAAGCTGGGGAAACCTGCAGTCAGCTAAGACTGAAGAAGTCACGCGGATGAGCGATGAAATGTTTCTCCCACCGAAAATGCTACGTCCAGATGAACAGAATAAACTTTTTGGGGTTTCCTTACCTGGATGATTGATCAAGACATTGATGCTTCAGCTTCATAGTTTCTTAGACTGGATAAAGTATATAAATTGGAGACAGCCAATGTCACAAAGTCCTGCAGTAGCTCAAAATTGGGCCCTCCGTTGTTCACAAATAATCGAAGATAAGATTTTGATGGCTGCACTGTCATAACACGTGTCACAACATCACATTTTCTCCTAAAAATTAACCATAACTCTTCAGATTTCACATACTAATAAGATAATTAGGCGTTGTTTCTTTGACCACAAAAATCATCTCGACTTGGCTTTTGCATCGATCCGTTGTTGCTTTTGTTAGAACACCCACAGAGTGCTGTCTGCTCCAAACAGTCCTGTAGAGAAGTAATGGTCTGTCTCTAAGCAGGCTCTGTCAGCTTGACAGTTTCTACCCAGCAGCTTTTGATTAAAGAGACCTTTTTAAGGATCCTACCTGCAATTCTGGAGGCCCCCCTTCATCTCTGATCAGAAGTAAGTAGCTCTGTCCATCCACCACAATTTCTTTCTTGAAACGTCCACCTAAAGGAAGAGATGTTTATTCCAAGAGTTTACTCCACAGCCAGTCAATTAATCAAAGTGTAAATTGTCTGTTAGAACGTAAACCAACCACCAGGGGGTTGTCAAAAAAAAGGAAAGACAGCAGACACATTTCACACCCACTGATAATTTAAAAAAGAAGAAGAAGAAGAAAGCAATTGAAATGTATGGCTCTTAAAAGTTTGTTGATATGCATCTGAATTTAAGTGCAGCTTCTCAATTTAGACCTGCTGAACACGGTGTTGCCTGGATCACATGCTGACAGGAAACCAGGTCTCTCTGGAGCCAATTATGTGGGCGAGAAATTGCCATTTAGCGTGTCAAATGCACAGCTGCTGAGGGAACCAGTTCAGCGCCACTATCACTGCACTTCCATGAGTCACGAAAAGGCCCGACTTTTGCTTCACAAACACTCTCCGGCTAATTGTAATAAATGATATCTTAAGACAAATAGACTTCATTTTAGAAAAGATGATAAAAGGATGGAAAGGAAGCAATGGGAGATAAACATCAGAATCCAGTAAATGTGTCGTGACTCCGAAACTGTTCTGCTTTAAGTCACATCCCAGAAAAATTGGTGGAAAGTTAAGAACGTAGCATCCATACTGCCTTGAGTTTCTCTCCCCTTTTCTTCATTTCTTTTGTAGCCCAAATAGATTTTCCTTGCCGTTAGCAAAGCTGGCTGCAGATAAAGACTACACCAATGGGAGAACCACGCTGTAAATTAGATTTTGCATATCATTTGAATGGTTCTCGATCCTGTGGAGATTAAAAACATTGAAATGAGAAAGTTGTGAGGCTAGAGATGTCCCTGGGAGTGAAAACGATGTCTCATGAATACAAAATAATATGCCAAAAGCCGTTTCAAAAACTGAATAAGGCACACATTTAAAAAGGTCTACGAATGATCGTGAAATGTATCCCCCCCCCGAAAAAAAAGGAAAATTATGTTGAAGGCAGCAGATGTGTGCACTCCTGGAACGACTGAGTAAGAACAGGTTGGAAATCGTGTTGTTAAACTAGCCCACAGAACTAAAGATCACACATCAGAGGAGCTGTAAGTGGGCGGGGCCCCAGATTTTTTCTTTTTAATAGTCGGACACTATTCCTGTGTCAGCGTGCAGTACATATGCACTTGAGCCACACTTCCACGCTTTTAAGTCGATTTTAGCCCGCTCTGCAAATCGGGGATTCTCCCAGCCTTTTGCACGGGCTCTCAAAGCCTGCTGGATGCTGGTTGCATAACATGCAGAGAGAGAGAGATTCATAAACCACCAGTCAGCTTTTTATTTATTTATATTTTTCTACTGAAGTCAAAGCGCTTTGCAGATTCCGACAAAGCACTGAGAAACTATGCATCTGTATGTGTGAATGCTGATTGCATCAGAGCAAACCAAAGATTTATCAGAGAAAAGGGTTTGCATGGAAGCTGGCAACATGTTCGTACTCCAGAACGGATTATGGAGGAGACTCTCAGAAACCAGTATCTGTAATGAAAGCATACGGCTCTGGAGAAAACATGGATGGAAATTCAGAGCAAACATCTCAGTTACATAATCATCCAGAATGTCGTCGTCTCTATTTAGAGCCTGAATAAGCCAATGCTGTGAATAAATGAGGCAGACTACCTCACTCTCTCTTCCTGGCATGATGAAGACTAATTATGAATAATGTGAATTTGTGCTCAACGTCTCATAAAGGAGAAAAAAAAACAGGCGAGTGATAACGTTGCACACACAGCCTACAGAGAGACGGTGAGTTGGTAGGCATGGTTAACACGCAGTAAGCATACTGCTTACACGGAGGCTTAGACCTTGACACAGAGCCACAATCCAACGGAGCTCCATCCGGCGTTGCCATAGTAACACACCCCAGTACCTTTTTTCAGATATCATAGCAAAAGACCAGGAACAAAACAGTGAAGAAACAGCCACGGATGAACCTTCCCTCTGCTGGGTGAAGCTTCTCTGCAATGTTAATAGTCAGTCTGGAGTGAAGCCAGTGTTGAAGCGCAAGAAACAATGAGGTGCCCGGTGTTCGCCAGACAGGTACGTTGTATCAGAGCAACGATGTGAAGGGACACGGACATATATGAGCCGATACATTTCCCTGATTAAAGCAACAAGGGTCGATCTGGGTTTTTTTTCCTCCCCCAGCATTTCAGCCATTGATTTCTCAAGGACTAATTAAGCTATGAGGATTTTTTTCCTTCTCCCATGGTGCAGCAAAATGCCAGAAACTAATTATGCGCTTCATGTCTCATCCTCACTATAATTACACTAAAATGAAACACTGCAAACCCCTCAAAGATCATCAGTTAACTCTGGGTTTGCCAACATCTTGCTGGAATTTGTAGAGGACGCAGTCTTCAGGCCAGAGGGGGGCATTCTTGGTTTGTGTGTGTGTGTGTGTGTGTGGTGTGTGTATATATATTATATATATATATATATATAGGTATAGTATAGGTACATTACATAGAATAAAGCGATTCGCTTGTGTATGTCATATGCAAGTGCTTTTAAATGTGTAAAAAGCACCTGAGTGTGACAAAAACCTTCATTTACAGTGCCACTTTTACTTGCATGTTTTAGTAATGAGCTTCAAATTACTAGAAATTTTACATTTTGTCATTTTCCCTCCATTTTCAGTGAAGGGAGAAATAGAACTGAGCCAGTTATCAATCTCGCCATTTGGAAGCTTAACAAAATCCAAAACAAAACAGTTTAATGGAAGTTAATTATAAAAATACGCACAGAAGCGGCAAAAAAAAAAAAAAACCAGTGCTGTTCTTCATTATTTAAATATCCTATTACACTCTTCCAAATATGGTCACCCAACCGTCCCATCCTAACAGAAAGCTGACAAAACCAGCTTTTCACACATCGTCAACAATGTAATACATATGACAGGCTGCGGCAGCTGAGGCGCTGAGGTCAAAAGAGCCACGGTAAACATGCTGCATTTAATCTGCAATGCTCTGATCTTTGTGCTGGGCATCATGTTTGTAATCCACCTCCTGACCCACGCTTTCTTCAGCAGGCTCTTACCTTCAGGCGATTCCTCTTGCACATATGTCCCTGTCAAATATCGATGAACCAAGGCAGACTTCCCGCTGGACAGGTTTCCCACAATCCCCTGCAAGTCCAAGAGCAAAAAGCTATGAGATGATGTACAGGTTCAAGTGACCTGACAGAGAAAAAGAAAAAAAATCCTACCACAAAGGCACTGAAATTGCATAAACCGTGCTGTTTTGAGTTTTATTTTTTTATATTTTCTTTCCAAAAAACTAAAGCTTCAACCTCAATCATAAAGGCTTTGCAAGTTTTCAGCCCAGTGTGTGCAAATTGTGTGTGGCAAAAAGGAAAACACTGCATCAAGGTCAATAATATCAGAAATAAAACCATCTCCACATCTTATTTAATTCCTAATCTTTAGTTATGCTGCTAAGTCTTAAATCCTAGCTGTATGAGTCACTGAAGTTTTAGAGATTATTCTTTCTACAGAGACATACCATCAGAACTCAACTGAAAAATCAAAGACTGACGTTCTGGGCATTTTTATTGTGCATATATTTCAATGTGTGTGCATTTAAGAAGATAAGTAAAAAAGAAGAAGTGCTGCATTTAAGGCATCTTTGAAAAGACTAACTCTTTTTATTTTTACCAGTATGCAAGTTTCTTATTCAAAAAATGAAAAATGTAGTTTTGTGGGTGTGATTTTTCTATTATTATTTTTTTTACTCTTAAAATTGGTCAAGGTGTAATTATTTGAAAAAGTGATGAAACTTTCACACTAAACCTAAAGGTGACTCCATTTTTTTTAGCTTCTCTGCTAAGTAGATTTTTATTACACACTGGCCTGAAGTGAAAACAAGTGTTGGCTAGGTGGAAGAAAATCAAATTAAAAACTTTAGAAGGCAGTAGGCAGTAAAAGAAACTCCATATGGTTTGTGTTCAAGGGGGTAAAGGTCCCTTTCGTAGGACAAGTGAGTTTGAAATATTGTCCAAGTGCCTCTGATTTACACCCGACTTTGGTTGTAGTCTGTCCTGTTCTACCTCTCCCTGCCGTCTAGACCAGACCAAACTGCAGTGCCTTCGGGGTGATGCATGGCTGAGGGTGGGCTGACGATGCCAGCATGTCTGGGAAGAACAAAGACTGCAACATGCCTCATCTCCTCCCTCTCCAGCTCCTCCTCTACCCACCATCGCCCTCTCCTTCCACAGATCATTAGTGGGTGTTAAAGCAGGTATGGTTCTAATTATAGGGACGTTTGAGGCACAAGAGAAAAGGAGTGTTCAAGGTCTTTTCCTAGTCTAGCTTCTTTATAACTGAAGTATGTATATCATGAGGTACCCAGAAGAATAAGCTATGAATAAATTCAAAGTTAGCAAAAAGTTGTGGTGCTGTAAAAGCTGTGAGTCAAAAAAAAGGCTTTGAATGTGCCACAGAACCAGCATTCTCCTGCTGTTTAACTGCTGGGCTTTGTGGCCCGCTGGTATACAGGATTCATGATCTCGAAATGCTGTATCAGCATTATGCTACTACAGAACCTTCACTCTTCTTTGTAGACGTTTAGCTCTGATGTGAGATGATCAAAAGATGACAATAAAACAGGATTAAACCACAGTCAAGTCACCAGCACGAAATCAACAGTACCAGAGTACAGCTCACTGTTGCGGCAGAAAAAAAAATTAGAGGTTTTCTCACATGGTTTTAATCGTTTTAATTCATCTACAGGAATTGTTTTGACCCCTATTACTGTGGTATCAAAGAGGAAGAAAGCAAAACCTGCTTTTTTTCCCCCCCTATCGTTTTTAAAAGCTTCTGAGAGTTGTAACCAACTTCCTTTCAGCACGACCTTGTCGCTGCACGGTAACTCTGTGAAAGTTTTGAAAAGAATGATTACTATTTTTGCGACACTTAATTTAGTCTTACCGGGTCCATTTAACAAACCCCCGCATGGAAGCTGCCAATTAACACCTTAGAAACATAAAAAGCAACAGACGCATTTAAAAGTGTTTGAAGCCAATAAAGGAAGTTTGTCTTTGTGCTCGCTGTGAATCCCCCCATTGAAGTTTCCCCTTCTTCGAGGTGCCACAACAATGAATTCACCTAACACTGAAAATATCATATCCACTGGGAGAACGGCAGAGCGGAGCCTTTCAAGGCTGCTAGTCTTTATGTGGGGAAGGCATTAAATCATGTGAGGATGTTAGTAGTGCATTTGGCAGAGGTTGTGCGTGTGCTTCACTGGCGGGTGGGAGCGGACCCAGGATGTGTCACCGGCCTAGCCCAAAACTGTCACTCATCCTGTGTCCTGCTGCAAAACCACCCTGTATCGCCATGCCAACGCATCTCATTAAAAATCACCCACTATGTGCCAGGGAAAAAGTCCAGCCAATTTCTCAAATGTTCCCTCTCATGTGAAATGCAAAACTAGTATTACATGGCGAGAACATGCTTTCCCACTGACATTTAAATCTGTTAGTAAGATGAAACCTCTGAGGGCAAATTAACACCAGGATTGTCAAAAACAACAAAAAAAAGTTACTCACCACTTTCAGCTCCGGCACTGATCGACTCAATGTCCATTCCTGGCTGTTGACAAAAGAGTCTAAAAAGAAAAAGACAAATGAAGACGTAAATGACAAAAGCAAAAAGTACTAAGCGATAATATGCGTTCTGTTCTATTTGACCCCCAGCTATAATATGGCACCGACAGCTTTTGCTAGCGGCTGAATTTAAAGAGTCTGCAATAAGTTTTATGCTGAATGCTCCACCAGTCACATCAAGCATTTCGACTTACACAGCAGTCAATTACAGTAAAACATTTTTAAAGGAATTGTGGGGTTGTTGCCCTTTTTTAAAAAAAGATTTCCTGCACACATGTTAACCAGAACCACTGAATCAAAGTTTTATGGCAGATAGATAGAGCCAACTTTAGTGAAAAAGTTGTGTAGTTATGAATATATAGCCATTCGGCCTGTCGTGTTCTAATGTTTGTCCTTTTATTTTTACCTTTTTCCTATTTTCCCTCATTGTTCTTTTATCTTTCTTTAATTTCCCCCCTTCTTCTCTTTACCACTTCAACCCCTCCCTGCTTGTCAGCTTTGGCATTGCTAAATTACACATATCCTATGTGAATAATAATACAAATATATGAATTATTAAAACATTATTTATAGAGTTTAGGCAAACCAAATCTGTATGGCAAACAGTGCATTCAGATCATAATTATGATAATAAATGCTGTTGGACAAGACAGGTAAAAAAAAAAAAAAAAAATTTAAAAAAGTAGAATTTTTAAATAAGTAAAAAGAAAAAGATACAGTCATGCTGTGCTCTTGACTGGTGACCAATAGGACAGCCTCACATATGTCTGATTATGCATGTGCAACATGTGCACAGCAGCACAGGCTAATAGTTGCTCACAGCCATTACTGAGCTCTGAGGAAGACACAAAGTTGGGAGAAGTAAACCATGGAGGAACCGCCATGAAATGTTAAACCTAATGAGACACTTAAATCACCCTCACCCAGCTGAACATGGACATTTTAAAGAGGCTAATAAAGGAAGAGTGGCTAAAGCTAAAGCTATCCAGAGCTCAGTATCTACAGACTCGGTATGAGAAAGGGCTCAAAGCAGGAACAAAAGAAAAAAAATTGTTTAGCCAAGTAAAAAAAAAAAAAAAAAAAGAGCAAAGGTTCCACGTGCTGCTATCTGATGAAGTTATAAACATAATTATTATATTATTTATGTTACTTGCATTTGTGTTGATATATAAATCTGATAAACCTGCTTTTGTTTGGTAGGGTAAAATATGTCAAGTAAAGGCAAATGTATAGAAACCCATTTTAGCTAATTATCTGTAGCTTTATTCTCAGTTCTTTCAGTGAGAGTCTATCATGTCCAGTTTGTGGGAAATTAAGAAACGTAATAATTTATTTTAGTGTAAAAATATCCCACATAGAAAAAAAAGTTGATTTTTTTGTATAAGCTGTCCCTTACAGAGCTTAGAAAACTGGAATAAGCAAAAATAAAATTAAATAAATAACTAAATGAATAAATCAGTAGATAAATAAATAAATAAGAAATAAAAATCAGCCAAGAAAATTACAATCAGTGCATCTCATATCTCTGTGATAATAATTTGCATAAAGTAGGATTTTTTTTATAATCCTCCAGAAACATATCTGCATATGAATGAGCTGAATTCGAACCTTCTGGTGATTTCTAGTGCTGGAAGCTTTCTGATTTCAGTCTATAGTCCGCTCCTAGTTCAAATTCAATCGACCAATCAAATCCAAGCAGGCCTTAGCTGCATGCAGGTCCCCTCAAAAGTGGAACCCCGTTTACTGAAATGCAATCTTAAATTCATCAGCTAACATCTGAAGACGAATTAACTTTTTAAAAAGTTTATCTCCATTTGTAAACATCACAAAATACCTTGGACCAGGTATCTGCTGGTTACAACGGATACCTGGAAAAACTGTTCCCTGCATTCAGAGTATAAGGAATCTTAAGGTGCCAGTTTTTCAGGCTTAGTTCAATGATAGAAGCACTTTGATTAAAGCAACTTAAACCAAAAACTAACGGCGATATTAGATGAAGCCCCAAGAGCCACTACCCTGCTTGTCAGCTAATGTCAGCTGGCTCCAGCCCCCAGATTCTGATTTGAATAAGTGGTTAAGAAAATGCATGGATGGATGGATCGATCCCCACGATTTTCAATCTGTCCGACTCTTCTGTTTCCTCTAGATTTGTTTATTTGTACACAACACAAGTGTGAAGAAGTAGTTAATGCAGTCTGTGAAGGCCATTTCAATGTACAGCCCAATCTTAGGAAGGGATTTTGCTAATCTGTTTTAAAAGGCAGTTATTATCAGGCTTGATTCAGCATGGTAGGTTTACCAGTGACATTTGGAGACATTGACTAGATAATAGAGCTCTGAAAAAGGGCAGAACACTATAAAGGACAATGTGAACCCTCAGAACTAAAAAAACAAATGACAGCTCCACAAGCTGTGCCCATTTCCCACAGAGATGGAGTACAGCTATGTGTCATAACATCTATTAGAACAAAGACCACCTTCCTGTTTTGGATCAAGGCTTTCTTGCCATCTGAACCTCCCAAATAAGATACCATCTCTAATACAGGAGCCTACATGCCGCCTTGCACAGGTAACCCCCTCCACATCTCTAAACCATAACAATTAAACTACTCGTACACCATCATTACACAGCTATGGCGGTTTTTCTTTTTGCTGCAGGCGATGCCAATATGAAAAGACACAAAGCATAAACAGTAAGGACCCCAGTGTCATTATAGGACATGTTTCAGGGTTTTTTTTCCAAAATATGCTAAAAGCATAAATGACTCATAGACGGGGAGACATGAGCCAAAAATTCCCCTTGACTTGTCCATTAAAAAAAGCCCCACAAAAACAAAAATCAGTTAAAATCTTGACTTTTTCTCCAATCCATTTACAAAGAGCGTCACTCTGCTGTGGATGTCTCACTTGTTGTGGGAGAGGAGAGTGCATCCCGAACACAGGGGCCTTTCACCAACCATTGTTTGGAGCAGAGGAGTCTTTAAACAGCACGCCTCCAGTTAAGCCCTCTCAGTGTGGGTTTGACATGTCAGAACATGAGCGGAGACATCCAAACTGCCTCAGTTTTTAAGTGCAGGAAACTCAATGCAGGTCACGGCTCTCTGAGGCGATCTCCGATAAGGCTGCCGCCCCATTTTATTACAGTTCCTGTTTCTTGTTATTGAAAGGTCAACCAGCGGTAATGCTCAAAAATAGCAATTACATGAACCCATCTTAAGGTGCCAGTCTTTCAGGCTTTGTTAACAGCTCACCCAAAATCAAACTTTCTGTATGTTCCTCTGGGCTGCATTGCTATTTATCTGACTAGATTGTGAGTCATTTATACTGGCTGTAGTAATATCTGCTTTCTCTTGAATATAATGGAACTCAACGCAGCTTTTTTTGTTGTACTTAAAGTGCCAACAAATATGTTTTTGTCAAACGTGGTATCATGACCTTGTTACTAAAATGGTCCGGCACTTTCATATAGGAACTATTTTCTTTCTACTGTCTCATCACAGCCCATCTAATGTTTACATCCTGTTACTGTATCATTAGCACAAGCCTGCCATCATGGGTACATAGATGCTTTCGTCAGTACAGTAATATCATTAGCAAGTAGTTCCTAGATTGTCCTTTTAATGAAGAACTGGTTATTAGTGAAATAAAGCAGAATGAATAAAGAATAATATTTGATAAATGAAGCCCCCAAAAAACATGATTTTCAGATTTTAAACAAGGAGTATTTTAAACTCAACCCAACTAACGTGTAGCCATGAAAGGAAATTTTGGGTCATCGCAGGTCAATGCAGAAATTGTGTTGTTGGCCACTGACAATCGCTTCATCTCTGGAGCACCGCATTGACTACCGGAAAACAGCACCACTTATTCTTTCACAGACAATAATAACAACAAAAGGAAGCAATAGAAAATGAGTGCCTTTCACTAAAATAATAGTGAAATCAAGAACACAACAAAGAAACAGCATCATGGTGAAGATGCCTGAAATTTGCCATCCCGAAAGAGATAAAGTGGAACCGAACTGTTCCCCCACTAAAAGAAAAACCCCTAATTGAATCCATGTGGTCAGCATTACGTCATTCTTTAAATATGACCATCCCCATATCGCTGTGTCCCAGAATGCCTATGGAAACAAGGGAGCCCCGGGACTCGCGATGCCTACAGAGGACACCAGTGTCTTTGTCTCTGTGAGGGTAAAACTGTTGGCAGCATGTTTGTCAGGTCTTTCACTTCGCTACTCACGTCTGCTCAGATAAAAATGACCACTCAGTCTGAGGGTAGCGAAGCACAAGCGAAGCCCCGACTTATTCCATGAGAAAAGAAAATCTAATGTGAGCAGCAAGTCCGTGCGTATGCACATGCATGCATGCATGCGTGCCAATGTGCAGTGAATCTGAAGTGGTTTTTTGGGGAACGAGAGAGGACAACCTTGAGATCTAAACTTCCACTCTTACTCTGACCAACTTTCCAACCATACTTTCCTTCCGTCATGAATTACAGAGTGAGAATTTAGCTAGCAATTAGTGTTTCTACTCTGATGATTCACCAACTGACATTCCCTGTCTGGCTACTTTTATCATGCATGTCATGACAAAGACGGTCCTGCAGCATCTTCCTTCTTTCTGTAGCTCTACAAAAAAAAAAAAGAAAGAAAGAAATTACAGAAAAAAACAAGCATAAGAGCTCTTACTTCTCTTCTGCTGAGCTCCCAAGCACAAGCCAGTCATTTCCATCAAATTAGGTGAGTGACAAACACAGTCGCCAGAGAACAAGGTGAAAATCTTTACCCCGAGCTCGTCTAATGCAACCTGGATGGTCTGGCCTACTTAAAGCTCCCAGAGCCTTGTGTTGTCTGCAGAAAGGCATTGATCACTTCCCCTTAAAATAAATTGAACATCCCAATTCACATTTAACATGAGATTTGCAAATTGGGTTTTCAAGAAGCCTTGCAGTGGAATGCCCAGGCTGACGGACTCAGTTTGTCAAATTAAGAAGGGAATGTGCCAGAGGTTATCTTTGCAGCTACAAAAAGGAATAATAAAAAAAGAACAAAAACCAAAGGAATCAGTCATGCATGAATGAAACTGCAAGCAAAGTTAGAGAAGATCCACAAATTGCAGCTTTTTTGGCAAATGGTTGGTAGACCTCTTGGTGAAACAGCAGGATCCTGCTTCAAATGAGCCACAGTTCTGAAAAACACAATGTACTGGAGCTGAGATTTGCAGTGGCAGCTGCTCATATACAAGTTACATTCAGTTATTAACAGATTTCCCTCTGCTCCTAACCAGACTGTCTGCGATTCAGTGGTTTTTCAATATCTTGCCGTCTCCCTATGTGTCCTGCTGCAGCTGAGAGGGCATTATCGCTGTGTCACTGTTTATTCAACTTCCCCTGAAAGTGTATTTATCTTGAACACAGCTACCTGCTGGGGACTCAACTACACCTGCTGATATGAACGCCAAAAACAAAAGCATTTTTTTCTAATTATTTTTCCCTCTGCAGGTTTTAAAGTAAGGCCCACTCCATCTGAAAGGTAAAGCACATACAGGAAGCACCACATGAATTAATATCAAAGGAGGCAAAGCGAAAGGGAAACAAAGGGAATTCCATCCTCATGAATATATTTTGTGTCAGATTTAAGATAAATGAGTCTGGATTTCACCTTCGTGGGGGGGATTTTCTTCTCTAAAAGGTAACTCCAAAAAATACCCATCACTGAGTGTTTTCCTGTCTGCAAGCTACATTGACAGGTTAGAGTACAGGTTACTGTAGAGTTCTATCTGCAGCACCACTGCAGTATTTCAACCTCTGCTACACATGTGCACCGCTGACCACCTACACTGCTTCTCCGACTCTAAGGACCCCAGAGACCACACCCCACTCCCCATTTCAGCACACAGTTCACTGGCCACTCCTGGATCCAACAGGATGGCTTTGTTTACTCGACAGGTGGGGGTGGGGACACCTCAAACTCTTCCCCCTGTTAAACTCCCTTCCTCCACCCAAACGTCATACACACACTCAAGTACAGCCTGAGTGTATGCAAGCGTTCAGTCACAGAAGAGTTGGGCTTCGGCTTTTCTGGATTTAATTTACTTTAAGACCAACAGTTAGGCAGGTAGCAACAAGCGCAGAGTCCCGCCCAGGGCATTGAACACCCAGCTTAACTGAAGCTGATCGGCACACCTACATTCCTGAAGCTTGACTGACTGACTGCAGTGGAAGAAATGGACAAATACCACTTGACTCTGGAAAACAAATCAATAGGTATCCTTGGTAACGTGTCATGAGAGAATACAAACAGACAAGAGATTAACAAGTCTGACCTCAGCCCCTTCATGAGTCTCAAATTAACATGAAAATTAAAACAAAAGAAATGTTTTGCTGGTTCAAAAGTTGCGAATATATACATGACATGTGCAACTTGACATCGGGGGGAGTTATTAGGTTGTCACAGACGACTAATTAGGTCTCTTTGAAAAGGTGTGAAATTGGAGCTTGACGCACAAAACGCAGCAAATCACAGCCATTAATTCAGATAGTTACAAATATTTGCCTCTCTGCCTGCTCTTCCAGGCAACTGGACAAACACACTTCACTGTCAGAGTTAACCTTTAAACACAGCGCTTAAGTCGTTTGCTCCTCTCCCCATCATTACAGTATGTAAGCCCTCTTAATTTAGCATTGCGAGACTGCCAAATGCATCCCCATTACAGCCACTAACTGCTTTAATGCTACTTCTTTAAGCTGCGTCTCTGAGAGACCAATAAGCAGGCCTGGGTCAGGATAACACAGAGATAGCACGGGGACTGTGTTATGCCACAGCCGCCCCTCTGTAAAACAAACTGTTATCATGTGTTCTTTGCAGTCACTGGTGATTTCACTTCACCTACTTTTTGACTGAACTACAAAAACCTCAAAGAAGGCAAAGTAATTGCTGTGCATGTGCACACGAACTGAGGTTCACACATGAAAAACACTGGAGAAATAAAATACCCGAAATAGAAATTCCAAAAGGACTCTTTGGACTTTTTTTGAATGCCATCCAAACTCACAATTCCCCCACATGTTTTTCATTTGCTTGGCCTAAAAAAAGTGCACTTCCTTATTTCTCTCGAGCTGTAACTTTCTGTGCAGTGAGCAAGAGGGGGTATATAAAATGGAGCACTGAGCTGAGAAATAAATCAGCAGTCTTGCAGGTCTTACCTTGACCTTTGTGGGAGTCAATGCCTGCCAGAGTCTCTATGGTGACAGGCTGTGACTTATTATTCCCAGTCTGGGGATATTGACCACTGTCTTTGCTTTGGGACTGCTGAATTTCACTTTTGCCACTGCTTGGCTGGTCTTTCCTCCTGAAACGGTTTGCTATGAGCTGCCATATACTTTGTTCTTCCTGAACTGGTTTGGAAGTCAGTTTTGGTGGATGGAGGGGTACCTCCATTACCTTGACCTTCCCCCTGCTGTGATACTGAATGTACTGCATGCCTCCATCTTCCGTCTGATCACTGGAAGTTGAAATCTTTCTTCCTGTGAGGTACGAGAAGGGTTGAGGAGGCATTGTTGCCTCTTCAGCAGTGCTTTTAGTCTGAGAGTACTCCTTTGACTCTACCCCAGGACCCAAATCCCTAGGACGAGTCCTCCTGATTCGCAGACTAAAACTCCGTCTTAAAGAGCTCAGTGTACTTCTTGAAGTATCAGATTTGTTGTTTTTGGGGGAAATTTTAGCATCTTTGTCATTTTGCTTTTCCTTGTTCTTCTCTTGAGAGGTTTTGCCAAACAGTTTCCATCGTAAGCCTCCTTTGAAAAATCCCTCTCCTTCGCCACCTCTGTGGCTGCCACTCCTCTCGCTGTTTATCTCATCATCAGAGCCCCTCTTTTTTAGTTCCAGTACTGTCATACTGACGGGCCTGGGCTTCCAGCTCCTCTGGCGGACCCTAAGGTTCACCTCCGCAGGGCCTGATGGCCGTTGAGCCACAACAGGATTGAGGCCATCCACTGCTCTTAGCTCAGCCTTCCTGCTCCTGTGCTGGTGGCTGTCTAAACTTCCTGTCCATTTGCAGGATTCCTGGGCTTGGGGCTCTGGCAGAACTGCGACTGCGCCTGGAAGCATGCAAACGCTCCTGGGCCTTAGCAGCCGTCGTTCTTGTTCGGGCTGACGATCTCTTTGGACCTTGACCGGACCGTCATACATGCTCATCGTCCTTCTGCCGAGCAGGGCTTCATCCTGATGTGACCTTCGTAGCAGGGCCCAAGGCAGAGACCTTCTTCCTGGTGCACTGTCATGATTCCCATGAACAAGTCCTTTAGCCTGGATGGTGGCAGAGCACGATGTTGAGCTCTGAATGAGCTGCTCCTTGGCGTCTGGTTGAGCTGTTAGCTCTACCACTTCTCTGTGTTGTTGTAAGGAGTTTCCTGTGTATTTTGAAGGTGGTTTAAAAAACTTGTCTGTCTTCATTTTTCCCGCAATCACCTCCTCCAACTCCTCCTCATCCTCCTCCACCACTACCTCCTCTCTATGCCTCCCGGCGCTACTGAGGGAGAGCCACCTGCTGAGCTCGTGCTGTGCCTTGCCCAACCTCGGGCTTTTCTCCATTTGGACTATACAAGTCATTTCTCCATTTGGCTGACAATTCCCAACCAGGGTGTGAGTGACCTGGCCCATTTCCAGCTCTGACACCGGTACATCTGTATGCGTTTCTTTCACGATTACAGAGACTTGGTATACAGTTATCTCCTGCTGCTGCTGTTCTATAGCTGTACTCCTTGGGGTCACATCCACGTTCCCACTGCTAAGGAAAAGCATCACACTTCATTCAGACGGATTCACACAATCATCCTCATTAACACACTGAAACCAGTGTGTTACATTCTGCCAGAGAGTTGAGATTCAGCTCATGAAGTCCTTCATTTGAAGACTAAATTCCTCTGCCAGGTATAATCTTTCACCTTTGACATGAGGAAAGAAAAAAAACCAACTTCAAACAAGTTAGTTCAAAGCCTCACTGCCACCTGCATCCTCTGGCTCCTTTCCTCAGCAGAATCAAACAGGCATTTAGATGGTAGCTGCTTTTTGCTCCGCTCTATTCTACCTGTCTCGAGCAAGTAGATGCACAGAAGAAAAACAAAACTTTAACTGCTGATTTTGCAACAAAGGCATATCTGTAACAGACACAAAAGTTACAGCTCAAAAAAACTGAATCATCCTTCTTCTTTGGCAAGTTGCAAACTGCGAGCAATCCCTGTTGTTGGCGGTGCAGAGAAACCCCTTAATCTCTGAGCTCTTGCCATGTAGAGCATGAGGGAGTGTGTCTCTGTTTGAACTTTCAGCTGCCTTCCAACCCCCGGGACACATGGAAAACAAGGAGTGGATCCCAAGGACACTGAACACGCCCTCATGATTTCACCAGAGTTGCTAACAGCCCCCGGAGGTATAAACAGACAAAAGTGAACACACAGGATCGAGATAAGACTCTGCTGATTACACACTGATATATACAGAATACAAGCCACAAGAAACAGCCATAAGTGGGCATTTTATTTGGATTGACCAATGGTAGAAGAAAATAATAAACTATAAACTTTCTCGTATTTATTTAGACACTTGACTGATTCATCTAAACACATCAGCTTTGGGGATACGCTGCTTAGGTTTTAAACACTTTTACGGGGACGCAGAAGTCAAAATGTCTCCCTCGCTCCAGGATCTATGAGAATACTAATGCAGCACAGCCACGGAGTAACATGGGAGTACCCACACAACCACACACCAACCTTCCAGTGGCTCCCACTATACAGCCTACACTCAATGGGAGAGCTTAACTTAATTCCAAGATTGGCTGACAGCTATTTTTGTTGAGGAACTTATTCTTTTTAAAGCACTAATGGTTACCATGGCAGAAAGCAGTACATTGGACATTATGTAAAATGGCATTCTCTGAATCTAAACATAATTACACATTCACTGCGTGGGCAGTCCTGCATCTAACTTCATTGAGAAAATTAGCACATTGAGCTACTGAGAATGCTGGCATTCGATTAAATGCAGAGAATAAAAAGACTGAGCAGCCTTACGTGGCCTATTCAATCTTCTGGTGCATTAGTGCAGCGTAATGGGCAGAGCTCATTTAGACAGCCATGCACCACAAAGAATCAAGGCAGATTTTACCCCCACAACTCTGCAGCACCCAGTGTGGTTAAGACTGGAACACTGCCCCTTTGTGGTCAACAAGAGAAAGCACACTGGAAGGGAAAATGTTCACTGGGCATGTACTGTTATCGGCTGGATAACCATTCAAAGCTGGTGTGATTTGCCTGGACAAAAAACATATATCTAAAACAGATGCATAATCAGAAGTTAACAACACTGCTTATGAGGAAAGAAGAATAACAACAACAACAACAACAACAAGTGGCCATTCCTTGAGTGCATCACTGTGGGGAAACCAGAATAACCGGGAGGCAGAAAGTTACAGCCCAACTGCTGCAGTGTGTGCCAAACGCTAAATCTCAACAGCATTTGACTTGAACTGATTTTGTTTTTTCATAACGTCTCCCTAAAGTCCTCCAATTGCTATTGCCGTTGTGTGCCATCTACAGTACGTGTGATATTCCTGATATTTGAAGTGTTTCTTGGCACATTTCTTTCTCCCTTATGTCTCTTTATCAACTGACTCAGCGGTGTTAGAATGAAAACAATCAAAAGCATTTTAGATATTGTTACAGGAAACTCTAACCAAGCGCATGCACCGTCAGAAAAATCTGAAGTGAGCGAGTACAGCAGCAAAGTTGAATCCCATATCAGGCTGTCAGAGGTTGTAATTTCGGCCTTTACCTGTGTCTAGGAAGCAGGGGTTTGAAAGGATGTGGGTCTCATCGTCGAGTAAACGGTCCTTTTCACTCCACTGGATCTCGTGCCGGTCTCGAGTTTGCTTGCGACTCCCGAAGCACATCAACATATTCTAGCTATAACCTCAGGGGCACTTTTCCGTGATATAACCAAAAAGAAACAAAGATATTTAGGTGCCTGAATCCACGTTCAGATTATTGATCATCTTTGATTCATTGCGCCACTCCTGGGTTTTTATCTTCCTTTGCTTCTTTCAGACATTCCTGTTGACATCTGCAGCTCAGTTAGTCCCCAGTTTTTTTCTGTCCAGTATAGAAACCAAAAAAAAAACTATTTTGTCATTTCTGGCACGCACTCCATGCCAGCCTGATATTGTGGTAACAAGCAGAAGCCGGAGCGGCTAATGGACAGTCCGAGGAGGCGGCCCAGAAAGGCCATGTGGTATCGCTCCTTTTGAGTTCTTTCCTTAATGCAGGTGTTGGTTAGCAGGGTCCTACATAGGAAGTCCTGATAGGATTAAAGTTAATCCACTATCCTGTTGTCTTTGTTGTGGTCCCGTCCAAAGGAAACCTGTGCTGCGGTAAATCCTGGCATTTCAAAGTGCTGACCAGGTAACAGAGCCTCTCTTGTGTTTAACCCTGTCCTGCAGCTAAATATTTCTCCGTCTTGAAACTGTATCTTGATGGAAGGTGGAGGGAAAACCTTTTCTGAAAAACTGGATTGGCATGTTCTGAGGTTTCAGAATTACCCTCTGCGTCTGTATCTCCCTGTGTGTATGTGTACACATCTGCCTGATTGTAAGCGGAGGTCATACTGTGTGTGTTGGCCGTTTATCTCATTTCTGTGCGTCACCTTGTCAAACACAGGCGTAGCTGTTTTGCCAACACCCCGACCTGAGTTTCTCTTTCAATTTTTCTTAGGCTACATTCCTTAGTCGTTCAGCAACAGAAAGGTACGCTCTGTGCTTTTGCAAGACAATTTTCTCGCCATGCGATTATTATCTCACCTATAAGCTACGTTTGGAATCTTTCTTTGTCAGGTTAACATCCCAAAAAACCCCTTTGGTACTTTTCCAGCATCCCATAAGACGACATTATATTTTAAATGTGTCACAAATACAGCGTGCACATCATCTCTACAGTACTTTCATTTTTGTTATTATGGCGGCATCAGAATTTAATTCAAAGCAGGGATCATTTTAAAATTTGACTGGACAATCTCGTCAAATCCCTAATTAGACTGCCTGTTGGGGTTTTCGCCTTCACTTTCTAATCGAATTCAATCAAGGCTTTTGCCAGTCAGCAGTATTTCTCTTCATATTAGATCATTTGACACAATATACCACATTTCCAGTGGGGGGCAGTCACGTCGCTAAGGAATTGCATCCTAATTATAACATTATATCAGTTACATTAAAATAACAAAGTATTTCATAACACAAAGAAAACTTTCAAAACTAAGAAGCTTCACTCAGACTGGTCTCTGTGGCCCTGTAAGCCCGGGGTAACTAAGAGGCTGAATTGGGAAGGCCTTTTTTGTTTTTTTTACAGTAACATCACTTATCTGGAAGACTCAAGCAGTTTTGGGGCTTGTGATGATGTCTGGATAACCATTAGCTGGAAACACACACAGACTCACACACACATAACGGAAATGTCTCAACAGCAGACATAGCAGACAGTCAGAACTAGTGTGTTTATATAAGACGCAGACACTATGTGCGACAAACACTGGTGCTGTCTAGCAGATTGCATGATGCATTCAAGCCACATGAGTAAAGCTTACTAACTCCTCGTCAGTATTAGAACATGAGTCAGTGTGAGGAAGACGGCCGCGTACATATGTAAACTCCTTGGCGGAGACGGTTTGCTTCCTCCGGCAAACAGGGTGACAGGAAGAGAGACTGAAGGCGGCCTCCCGACTTATTATAATTAGCACTCGGCAGGTAGGAGGCTGTAGCCCAACTCTTCTCGAATATGGTTTTTTGCTGACCTCATTCACACATCAGCACAGCTCAAGCCTCAGGCATCCGGTATTCTCCAGCATTACGTATGAGGGGAGAAAGGAGAAAAAAAACAAAACTCCAGTGTTGTTTGCTTTCTAAAAAACACAAATACATTTATTCAGAACTTTTCAAACTGAGCTCTGTGTGACAAATTGGTGGCAAAGTTTGCCACAGTGACTAACAAGCTTTAATGAGAACAGAAATGTTCATGACTTTTCATAGGTGTTGATGTCACGCTTTAAATATAGCCTCGTGTGAACATGTGAATGTAATATATTGCTCAGGAAGCGCAGCATGGAGAAACAGGAGAAAATTACTCAGAGCTATCAGAAATACCCCTTGATTGAAGAGATGTTTGCCCTCACTGGAGAGAGTCAGGTACTGTGATTATCATCATCATCATCATCATCATCATCATCATCATCATGACAGACGAAACACAGGAGCTCGGAATTGCTAATTGACCTCATGCAAGACTGCCTGAGGCTCTAATAACAAAGGAATCCTGGTGGCATCTTCTGGATTTCCAAAAAATGCAAGAAAAAGTGCTGTGCTCTTTTGATAGAGAAAAGGGAGAAGGTTGGGGTGTAGTTTGGGTTAATACAAAAAACAATTCTCAGAGCACTCGTCAGAATAACGCCATCACCGGACACTTTATTAGGTACACCTCACAAATAGGGAGGACTCCTGTTTTGCCTTCAGAACTGCTTTACTTCTTCATGGCATAAATCCTGGAAACACTCGTCAGACATTCTGATCATATCAACATGATAGCTTCCCACAGTTGCTTCAGATTTGTCAGTAGTACATCCCTAAGATGCTCCATTGGCTTGAGATCTGATGTCTGTGGAAGCCATTTGAGTACATCGAACTCATCGTTATGTTTAAGAAACTTGTTTGAGATCATTCGAGTTTTGTGACACTGCGGTTTATCCTGACCAGAAGCAGCCATGAGAAAATGGGTACACTGTGGTCATAAAGGGATGGACATGATCAGCAACAATACTCAGGTAGACTGTGGTGGTGAAAAGATGCTCATTTGGTACTAAGGGGCCAAAAGTGCACCAGGAGAATATCCCCACACCATTACACCACCAGCCTGAACCATTGATACAAAGCAGGATGGATCCATGCTTTCATGCTATTTAATTGTGACCCCACCATCTGAATGACACAATGAGATCCATCAGGCCAAACAACAAATTTGTAATCTGTCATTTTCCAATTTTGGTGAGCTCATGTAAACTGCTGCCTCGGTTTCCTATTCTTTGCTGACAGAAGTGGAACCCGTGTGGCTTCCTTCAAGATCTTAGTGATAACTGTATTCAAATCAGCTTAGCTGAAGCTTTAGCATTTAAACGTAACGTGCTGCCAGTTGACCTGGTTCAGAAAAAAGAAAAAAAAGACTGAACATGGCAAGACTGGTTGGAACAGTTTCCAAGCGACCACTTGTTTTAAAAAATATAAGGCTGAACAAGGATTTATTAAAACATGGGAAACTTAAGGTTGATAACACCAATTTTAATCTTTAATAAAATTGGATGATTGCATTTTAAACTATGTAGCTCCTTAAGCGTATACACAGGGCAGACAAAGCATGTAAACCTGAACTGAACTCTGCGCCTGTAAGGTGAATCTTCTGTAATATTACAGAAGCAGAAACCAGAAATGCAGTACATAGCGACTGAAGTCAATTGTCTTTAAATTCCCTGGCTGACTCTCAAGTAAACCAACCCATTAATTGTCTGCGTTTAAAATCTGGGCTTTACCTCAGTGATCATGAAAACAAGATTTTAGCTGGCAAGAATGTGTCAGTAAAAACAAGCAATTTTGTTGGTTTTAACCTGGAGCTTTAGGTGGAGATGAGAAATGAGAACAGGTTCCAAATTGCCCAATCCTTCAAAATTATGTCCTTCCAAGCTTATCAGCTCCGTTAATCATCACTGGCATGATTTCCAGACAGTTGCATATTGCAAAATAATGATGCCAAACTCATAGCAGTCAGTTTTCACACAGCTGCACATCTTTCTTTCTACTGTTTCCACGCTGTATTTAGATCTAGAGATAATAACAGTTGTGCTAACACTAAAAAAAACCTCTGTAGACCCAATTTTGCTCTACACAGACCAGGAGTCAGTAGGGCAACTGGGGGAGAAAATGGGAACTATATCAGTAACATCTCACATATATAACCTTTACTGGCTATGCAAAACTCACTACTATATGAGATTTACAGAGCAATCAAATAATCTGGAAAGCAATCAGGAGATAATAAAGCCTTGCGATCACAGGAATCAGTATCCAGGGAAGGTATGGGGGGATTTATTCAAGCATGAGTGAAAATGAAAACCAGTAATCATAGTGTAACTGTTATTTTTAAGATTGCTTCGGTGCATGCTCTCACATTCTTTTAATACAACGGATCTTTTTAATACAGAAGTATTTCCTGACTGATTATGCCACTCTTGCACAAGGACAAGTAAGCGAAACCGAAAAATTAAATGAAAAAAATCTGTCCCTCGAATTAATTATTGCCTTAACAGTCTTAAGGGGGAATTATTCTGGAGTGTGAATATTCAGGTCTCTGTGTGGCACATTCAGCACTCGGTGGCTTCCCTCAAAAACCACAAATAAGATCTGCAAATCCTCAACAAACATCTGCAGAACATCTAATAAAACCTACACAGAAACACAGGTGAATACTGCATACAGCTCAGGACTAAAACAACGTGTTCCTCCCCTAAAAAAATATTGTGCAACAGTATTTATTCCCAAGCGAGAATCAGCCACGGACACAATGTAAACAAACAGTTTGAGAGGGATATAAGCCGATCTGTGCACGTAAAAACACACAAACCTCCGGGCACAAGAAAAAAAACATATATATATATATATATATTATATGCAAACAAGCGCTTCGCCCAGGTGATTACACAGTGCTGCTAATTACACAATGACCTGCCAATTTTGAAAAAGACATAAATTTACCAGACCACTTTCACCCCACCACTCCTCTTTTCCCCACATCGATGCTGAATTAATATCTGCAAATGAATTAAGTCAGGAGAATCACACACAGAAGGGGCTACAGACAGCAAGGAAAGTTTATGATAATTATGCTTGCAGTAGTGGTATTGAGCGTGGGTGGAGAGCTTTTTAAAATTCAGCTGCACTAGCGACGAGCATACGTCACCATTGCTCCACTGCAGAGAAAATGATAGGTTCGAGGACGTCTGTGGGAGGCTGTGAAAAAATTCCAGACGCTTCTGTCTCTAAAATTCAGGTTTTGAGAGCGAGCGCTTGTGCGTTTGTATAGCGTGTGTGTGAGAGAACGACGGAGACAGAGAATGCAACAAGATTGAATGGGGGAGAGAGGGACAGTGACAAGAGTGTGTATTAGTTGCGTAACCTAAGCTGTATAAGCCCTAATTAAAATGTTTGACATCCAAGCTGCTCACTGCTAATTTTCTTGTTCCCTTTGACAGAAAATAAAACAGTACCAGGGATCAGTGTTTGTTTGCTGTGTGTTTATGTTTTGTATCTGCAAGTCTACTGTATGTGCATGGGGGCATGAATAGGCGGGAGACTTGACTTTTTGAGTTTCGTGTCATGTAATCATCACAGCCGCCCCTGCCAGCTAACATACTACTGGCCATGTGATGCCACAGGGAGTAATTCACTGTGCAGAAAAGATGAGGTTTGCACACTTGGCAGCAGAGAATGAAACAAGTGCGTGCAGGAAAGGTCAGCCTGGAATTCACTAACTGGGCATGAGCAGGGAAACACGGAGGCAACATACTGGTTTGCAGAAGATGACAAAATGACCACTAAGAAGACGTAGGAGGAAGCTGTAGAGAGATGCACATTTTTTGTTGTTTTTTGTTGTTTTGGGATTTTTTTACAGGCAGATCTGTGTGGGCTGGTGGCTCCCAGTCCTCCTCCTCTCCACATTAGTTTGCAAACCCCCGCTTACTTCTGGTATCATCTTTTCATACTTGCCTTCGAACTCGCTTTTATCTAATAGCTTTGATGTGCTATTGCACATATTGTGTAATCTTTATTGAAATGTGCAAGCAGCAGCAATATAAGCATTATTTGGAGTGTTATTACATAAAGACGATCCTCAATGATCTTTTTTGCGAAGCTGATAAGAGATATGCTCGCTTTTAGTGAATTAATCCACTCAAAATAGCGAGCCGCGATGGCTAGGATGTGCAATAATTCGCTGACATCTCTGTGAGCTAAACTGTTGCTTAATAAAAAAGAGGTCAGAGGTAGGGCACGGTTTGTGAGAAGCAATTTAAACAGAAAGAAATCCTTTTAATCAAGCTGTGTGGTCTTTTTTTTAAACTTGGAGTTGGACTATATTTGGATCATCACTGGATCATCTTTTCCCTCAGTTTTTTTTTTCTTTTTCTACTAGCAGCAAAATGTAATTTGTCATGCACCATCTGGCTTTCAGCTTCATTCTTGTATCTCACTGGCATCCTGTTGCAGCAACCCTGCAGTTGGAAAAATAAATGGAGCAGCCAATCGCAGCTGTCATCTTGCTAAAGCACAGTAAAACAACTCGAAACTATTAGGAGACTTTTACTTTAGTTCCGATTGCAATATAACTGTTTTCTTTATCTTTCCATCTTCACAAGCTAGTAATTGTGCAAAATACGTAAGTGGGCCATATTTCTTTCTGCTGCATTACCACAGAATCTACAGTATATTGTCTGATTCTGTCGAGTCTTTTCACTCCTTTTCAAGGTTTTTCTTCCTGTGCTGTTCCAAAAAGAGGGCCAAGAATAGCGACACATTCGGGCACAAGCTCCCATGTAATTTCCCACGCCTTTTGTCTCCGTTCCTGTGCCGCCCATGCATGCTGAAACAATAAGCTGGGAGCTTCGTTATGAAGCTGACAACAGCGCCTTTAAAAAACATAATTAATTTAATAAAAAACCAACAACAACCAAGAAGTCAGGAGGGATACAGTCATACCTACAAGTGACCCGTCCTCATGCACGCCTGTGGAGCAGCTAATAGGGGCATTTATTTGTTTTGAATTGAGTTCATGAACCCCAGGTTTGCAAAATAAAAGCTGCATGTGAATAGATTCGGTGCTGCTGGCTTACAGCATACAGTTACGCAATTTGTTTTCAACAGATAACGGCTCCAGAATTCTGACGCACCGTCGATTTCTGCATTCAGTGTGGGATTAATTGTTGTTATGTTCGCCTAACTAGCATATCTGTGACTGATGAGAATCTCATATCTTCAGCCTGTGGAAAAGCCATGGGAGACAAACTTCTACAGGTGACTGAAAATTAATTCCCACTCCAGCGGCTCCAGTTTAATGGCACTCAGTCGAGTGAACGCCATTGTAACATGCTTACTAACATCCATCAAAGGCAGATTGTGGGTTTTCCAGAAAACATTCACTTACAATATCTACATATAAAAAAAACTCCACCAAACTGACAGATAACGACTCCCATTCTGCAACTTCCACAGGCCCAGCGTCTCTCCAAGGCATCAAAAGTGGCACTTTAGCATGAAATTGAATAACCTGAAAGTCATTTACAGTAAACGTTTTGAACCTCTATCAGAAATGACAGACATTCAGTATTCCGGAGGAGAACGCGTCCTCACCCAGACAGCCAGACACAGAGGCTTAGTTCCAGCTCAGCTGCTATCTACAGGGGCTGAATGACAAAGAAGTTGAGGACACCAGTGAAAACATCTGTATCGTACTTGGTGAAGTTTCGTGACAGCTCTATTAGTGCAAGTCAATATGGAGCTGTGCATCTCCTTGTGACATTTTTAGGTCCCCTTAACATAATGGCATATCATCCTGTCCCCGACAGGTACACTGAAGGAGGAAACACTTCGCTGTGCTATTTGCTTCTGTCCAGCATGGTGTGGGCACGAGCAGCAGGCCGAAATGAATCACAAAACCTGACCTGATTAGACTTGACATGGAGACACTGAGTAATGGTGCCCAAACAGTGTTTCCTGCAATTTGGCTCTCCAAAAAAACTGAGGCCTGCTGGAGGGCTTTTGTTACAATGTAAGCCAAATCTGAAAATGGCAGGAGAGTAATGGACTAGCTAGGACACGCACAACGGCTTTGCTTAATCACGGAAACAACGGTAATATGTCGCACACACATAAGCTCAGCACTTTCCCCCCCGTTTGTCAACTTCTGACGGTTCTCATGACCGCAGAGAGCTCGATGCGAAGCTTCTGTGCCTCCATCTGATATTTTACCGCAGCGCCTTTGTCGGGTATTGACACACGGTAGCACGTAAAAGCTCGAACGAGAGACCTTTTAAAAATCACCGTCAAATCAGCAAAACAGAAAGTGCACAGAAGCAGCACTGATCAGTTTTTTTATTACTTTGATTTTTTTGGGGGGGGGATTTTCTTTTTAAGAGGGGCAAAAGGCTTGTGAGATATCATGTGAACAGACCTGCGGGCAAAATATAAAATGTACTTGGAATTTATATTAACTGATCACACTTCTTCGGGCTTACATCCAAACCACAGATTGGATTCTTTAAAATGCTGACAAGTGGTCTTTATTAGACATGGGGGACTTCTCTCTTCTGGATGTGTCACAATCTAGTCAGTTTAATGGAGGAACATACTGTAGCTGCTGTACCAGAGAGATTAATTTAATAACTTCTGCACTTTTGTGGAGAGTGTCCAGGCAGACAGCTGCCACAGAAGTACAGTTGAGGCCTTGAAGCAAACATCCATGGGAATGATGCAGTCATCATCTCTCCGCTTTCACTGCTGAGACGTCAACATCGTGTTCTTCGCCGAGCCAGACTGCTACTGACGTTAGGCGTAGCCTGCCCTAATATCAGTAACTGAGCCATTTGCTGAAAATTTTAGCGTCCTCTCACCTGTAACAAATTATTAAAAGCCAAGAAAATTGCATCTAAATTGCAATAAATGGCCATTTAATGAGCAAGAGTGAACAATGTTGCACTTGAGATGCCGAACTACCCCGTTTTAAACATTTCATTTTCCAGAGTCCTCTTGAATCCATTTAACAGAAAGCACCTTGTATGCAGAGCATGTACAGTGTGCATTATTATTCAACACTATGGCCTCATTGAGATTTGAAGTGTCATAACCTCCTACACCTCCAATCCATGCTAACTTTTCAGCAATTGATTTTTTTTTCCTTGCCACTAAGGTTTAATGTGTTTCGATATGATAAACACACTGCCACACATACACACTCCACACGCACGCCACATCTTCCTTTGTGTACTCCAAAGTGAAATAAGCAGGCTAATGAGCTGTGAATTTTAGGTTTAGGCTACAGGAACACAATCCTCAGCAGCAGAAATGACACAAGAATGTGATCTCCTTCTGGTTCTTCTCCACCTCCTCCTCCTCCTCCTCTCTCCTTCTGCATCTCTTCATCCTTAACTCAGTCCTATCCGCCCACAATCCTCCATCCCCCTCTTGTGCTTGCTGAACACTGCATCAGCAGAGTCCCTAGCAGAAGGGAGACCTGTTCTTTAACTGGACCATTACAAATACCTGCTACCTCAAACCCTCCAAGATGCATCAGCCTCATCCGCACTTCTGGGAAGATGCAGCTCTTTAATGCGATTCTCTGTTATGCAATCCTGCGTGATAAATAACTGCAGACACTCTGAGATTAATGAAATTCAGGGGAAGCCCCCCCACACCACCCCACACACACACAGCCTGATCTCCAGTACTAGCAGAAGATGACGGCTCTGCTATTTTTACTCAGGCATCTCCATAGGTAGTTTCTGAGGTCACATGGCGGCCCACCCCTAGGAGAAGCACACTGCTGCAGTGCACTATTTCTGGGCTCCCAGCAGGAAGAATCAGGTATGAGAGAAACCTGCTGAAAGGTGCCATAGCACACCACTGTTTCAGGGCCGATGATGGAAAGCTACCACATGGTGCAAAAAAATAACAGAGATCCCAAGCCTCATTCCCTTCCTGTCTTACCTCTGCAGCAACAAAGGCAGTTTAAACAGTTGGGAGTCAAGGTCAGTGCTTGGGGATCAAAAGGTAAAGGCGCGTGAAGCCTGCTGTCGCTTTTCTCTGATAGGCCCTTTTGTCTGTACTGAGTCTGAACCGACTGCCTGGTCACTGCTGCTGCATGCCAATGAGATGAGCACAGCCGCAGTGTCAGGTTTTGCGCCTCTTCAGAGTGACAGCTGCAGGATGGCTGGCATATCGCTCGCTTTTGCCTCATCTACAGTTTTGTTGTAAAGACACAGGGCTGGTAACGTTCAGAGAGCTGGTGAAGCTGGTCAGGAATAACAATAGAAAAGGAGAGAAGGCAGCGAACTACTGAGTAGATGTGTATTGTGACAGATATCGAAAACAGCGTGGTTTACTGTTAAATGCTAACCATTACTTCAGTCACATGCTATGCTTTTTTGGGGGGGTTGTCACTGACTTCCTGTCCCTTTGGCTTGTGGCCACTTAAAAAGAAGGTATGGCTAATTGCAAAACCTTGTGACCAGCTGCTGTGCAGCAGTTGTGACCAGCTCAACAACTGTTTGTCCTCATGCTGCCAATCACATCTGAGCCTAAAATTGTGGCCTAAAATTAAGTTAAAAACTTAATTAAGTTAAAAACTTAATTTTAGGCCACGATTCTTGTATAAGATATATGCTTGTACAAGTTTTCGAATAGAAAGCCTTGATTGTTTGAGTCAGTAACAGATTCTGTGACCCACTGTGGATAAATTGAGTGCAAAAAGTCTGTTTCTTTCTTTCAGGCAAATTCCTGTCAAAGATATAAGCAAACTAAAAAGCATGCAGTCTTGGAATTTAGGACATTTGAGGAAATGATGCAACAGGAAAGAAAACATACTCAAAATTAAATGAGCTCCACTGAAATTATTATAAGCTACAACACAAAAAACTGGGTTTCCCAAGGAGTGTGTAACAAACAAGTCCACATCCTTTGATGTTCTTCCTTTGTGTTGGTATGTAGTCAGGCACGCTGACGCAGACTACCTAATGGAAAGAGCGCCATCAAACAGATGATTAAAGCACCTGAAAGCCAATAAAACTGCTGACGCTCTAATAGAAAACAAGCTGAAAGCGTGCATTTTCATATCAGTTGTGGCAAGTGAATGAGAAGAACGATGGTTTCCATTAACTGATGTGCATTTCATTGATGATCGGTAGGAACCACGCGGCCCTCAGCGTATTTCATCATTATCCAACCTCCCAGTGAACATCTACATGCATGCATGCAGGTGACATCACTGCTTTCATCTTGCACTGCCATCGGGTGATTATCTCCGCGCTGCTGCTGTCAAAATGAATGATTATTTTAGTGATGGTCATTTTTATGTGCTACACCAAGGCACGGGGTGATCAGAGAGATTTAAAATTGATTTTATTGTTATGCATAAATTCAAGAAGTGATGATCTTGTGGGTTCACAGCGGCCGATATGAGTTTTCTCATGAATCACCCTGACACAGTCCGCTGCAGTCGCAAATTAAATTCCATCTATTCAAAGAATTATCTTGGTGTCCGGCGTGGAAATTATAAAAAACAAAGATACACAGTGCAATTAACGTAAATGAAAATCAGAATGGTGCGTATATGTGTGTGTGTTTGTGTGTGTGTGTGTGTGTGAGGGAATCAGCAGCACAGAAAATATTTACATGAACCAAGAAACTGTATATGGCGTCGATCTCTATGGCGCTCGAATGGCAAATCATCATCATCCTGTGTAAACTGTCTAAGGAGGTAAATACATGTTTGCACATGAAATACTTGACAGATAAGCAGCTGCTCTCGGGATTCAGTCTCATTTGTGCTGGCTTTCACTTTCTCTGTGCTAAGTAGACTTTGCTTTCAAAGCACACACTGAAAAAGTCATGACACACGCACATTCGGCATGAAACAAACACCACAGAGAATGCATTACTTGCACAGAGGCCGTACTTGCCGGCATCCTGTGGGGCACTGACCGCAAATAAACTCTCTTGACTATTCCGAAGTCTATTCTATTAATAAAAATATGTGGGAGAAGCGCTGCTAATTATCCTCTTTACATATAAACAGCTGCTCAGTGCACTGTAATCCTATCGGTGTGTCCATATCTCCTAATGGTCCGGCAATGACTCATGCTAGAACACATCTACGGCTTATCCATCTATCAAAGTATTCATGAACCTCACTTTACTTGCATGTCAGGCGCCTTTATACATGTTAGGACTCGGATACTCTGACTTATTTTATGCCTTATCATCAGAGGAGACGGTCACATGATTCAGAGCTGCTGTGAAGACCATCAGCGGTGCAATGCCGTGAATGCTGTGAAGATGTAATGATGTTTTAATTGATTTCTTCACTCTGTCTGTGCCTATATGCCTTCTGACTTCTCAATGAGCATCTCAGCCATCAAAATGCAGGGCGGCTTGAGGCAAAGTCAGCACAGTCATTTAAAGCTCCTGTCATAAATGCTGAATTACCAGAGAAAATGGCTGAAAAACTTCCAGATCCGGAAAATTCCAGATTCCAGAATATTAAAGGGATGTTCCCATTCATTCAACCAACCAAACCTACATGGTTAAAAAAGGCAATTTAGCCAGACGAGTGATAAAGGGAATTATTGTAACAGACTCTTCTTTTTTTTTTTTTTTTTGAGGAGGGTACTCCATCGCCTGCTAGATCCAGAGATAATAACCCGAACACAATAATGCCTTTGCACTGCCTCTGGAGAAGGGACAGCTGCAGAGTAAATAAATGGCTAATCTGACTTTAGCCAACGACTGAGCGCAGCCTTGACACAATAAACGAAAGAGATTGATGTCAATCCCAGCATAAGCTCTGCCCACTTAGTGCAGGGCACAACACAACAGACACCCTCATTTTCTGCAAACCCCCCACCCCGGTGCTGGTGGGTAATACTGCTTGTTGCAGTGATTCTGCTGCAGTCTGGCTTCACTTTGTCCTTTATTTCTCTGTGAGATGAAATGTGAAAAGAGAGCTTTCACACCAAAGGTCAAAACCTGCCTCAGTTGTTGTGTATGTGGTGACAGAGCCTCACCACAGGGGGCCACTGTTGCTATATAAAAACCAAATACACTAGACAGACTATAATAAAAAATATATATATATATATATATATTTAAAGGCCTTTTTAACCAAGAGTGACAGGAGATACAGAAAGAAACAAAGATGACCTCTGACACACATGGCATAATTTTTACTGCATGTGTGTATTAGGGTAAACCCATCTGAATCTACCTAAAAGAAATTCCAGATTCCTGTGCAGCTACTATATTACACATGCATGGGTGAGATATGTTAAATGTGTCCACACAAGAGTGAAATCTGCCAGGTCGCGCTGACTGTGGACAATCCACCACCAGTGTGCACTGAGAGGTTGGAAGACGGATATTACATAAGGAGCTCATCAGTGGGGTAGTGGCCCACGCACAATGCATCCTCAGTGGAATCTCTCACTGTTGATCAGCCTCTCACTCAAAGTAAGAACAAAATGGCTGAGGTGACAGCCTGAGGGGGAAAAAACAGTGCAGAGGCTAGAAATTCATGTGAATAATTAGCTCCTAAAAAGAGGCTACTTAATGCAAATGACCTGGGCGGCTGTATGATTGAGGAGAAATGGCTGCTGACATCCCCATAAGCTAAATGTATTTATACAGACGAGATGCTATCAGGAGGGAATACTAATTAGGCTCTTACTGCAAACAAAAACAACACTTATGCACTGGAATAACAAATATATACCCGTGAAAATAGCTGTTTATTTCATGCTAAACCACTACCTGTCTTATAGCTAAGGGTATCATTTTGCAACACAACTGTAAATAAACACCAGAGTGGGGGTCAGTGGAGTCCTCGCTGCGGTTAGAGCGCACAGTAATGTGCAAACCACAAGACCTCTGACCTTTAATAGGGAGCTTTGAATTTCTATTCAGTGGTTTTTGCTAGAAACACTGCTGCATGCCTAGGTTGTCAACACTGAAAGTGGTGAGACTACTGCAAGGCAATTCAAGGCTGATTATTCTCCAGTGTGAGGATTTGTTGTTTTCATTGTCTCACTTTACAGTAAACCAGAGCTGCAAATATTAGCTGATTACATAGCTTTTCAAACAATAGAAGACTCATTAGCTTTGCCAGATGTGTGTAATGTGTTGCCTTTGCTGCAAGTAGGTGATGATCTGATGCTTTTGTATGTCATCTCTGAAGAGGTTTTAGATCACAGGACTTCATTGGAGATCAATAGGTTTCAATATTGCCAGGATAATCTTGACATTAGTTTGAAATATGGACCAGTAATCAAAAAATAAATAAGTATTTCTTATTCTGTTTTCTAGCTCAAGCTCATGACTAAAAAGTCTGATGTTAAGAGGCGCAGTACGTGACTTTTTAAAGCTGCATCCAGAGAACGAGGGGAGGGAGTCCCCATGACTGTGCCATTTTCACAAACAGCTGTTGTGGGATACAAAGGCAAAGGTGTGGACTCCCAGCATGCCGCGCTGCCGTGACCCTCCTCATTTCGCTGCAGATGGACGCGGGTAGACACCACTGTCAGATGATGAGCTCTGCTTTAAGCCCCCGTGCTGCATGTGCTGTGTGCCAATCGGCTGCCTCCGCTCTCGCCGGCCCACAAACCCCTATTGACTCCACGCCCACTTGCCCATCCATCGCACAGGCAACCAGTTGCCTAGGCAACCTCAAAGCCCTCGTGCCTGTTTAAGTGTCAAGACAAATTCTGTTTTACATTTTACTTGCACAACACTTCATTTTTCATTCATCCGTTCATTCATGATTTTATTTCCACATCTGCCTGTTGCTTTTTGTAAGCAAAACCTGGTGCTCAGACTTTAACCCCACAGCATCCTGATAAAAGTGAAGAGAATTTTTGAAACAGCCAATTAGATGCTGACTTATATCAGTCATGAGATGATAAGAACTAAAAAAAAAGTGGCAGCCTTTAGTCTTTACAAAGTAGGCCATGAGCAGCGAAAAAAAATGATTAAGATCATCTTCAAATAGCTCAGATGGATGAGTATAATCTGAATTCCAATTACTATGTGCTTGTTTCCATCAAAGCAATTATTATATGTGCAAAAATGAAGCTGGAGTGAAACACAGCCAAAGTCATGATCAAAATCAATTATCAAACAAAAACAACTAAGCAGGCAGATATTGGCATAATTGCAGTTACATAACAGGAGTCTGATTATTTATTCTTTTTCTTTTGAAAGAGGGCGTCTTATTGAGCTCTTAAGTATTGGAAATAAAACCACTCAAACCAAGAGTTTGCTGTAGACTACACACTCTAACAACTTGCTGTAAAAAATAAAATAAAGGAATTCTGGGCATTACCATTCCCAGTTAACACAGTTCAATTCTTTCAGCTCCTAAATCATGTGGGAAAAATCACATTGCATCATATTTGAATGACTTAAGTCACACACAGAAGCAGAATGTCCTGGTTTAAATGTGACCCTGACATTCAGCACAATCTGTGCAAGTTTGTAATTAGTACTTCTTGTCAACTGTTGATGGACAGATGATGGAAATGATGAGCTAAATATAAAGTAGTATCACAATGGTTCAGTTCCAATCTTAATGCTGCATTTAAACTGTGACTGTTCTGGATGTGTGACGTGATTTCTAAGAAGTTACCAAGAAAGAGTCCAATTAATCATGTCAGGCTCAGGTGTACAAATGTTCACATGTTGAATGCAGGAGCACTCCCATAAGGTTAAGTGTTTAAGAGCAAGGGAGCCAAAAGCTCATTGTCGTGACAATACCGGCCTTAATTTTTAACATGAACTAAAAATATCTAGATATCATTGCTACAGCAATGCCACACATTTAACTCCCCTTCCAACAACAAGACAACAAGACAAGCCCGGGCATGTCTGAGAGCAAGAGCTGTGTCACACTGCCATTACAATTTAATACCTAAAATGGGAGCTACTAAATATAATGCCGTGTCATTACTATTGCACTATAATGCTGCTGCTGCACGTGCTAACATCTTGTTTCAATAGATTCACACTTCAAATTATGTGATGCATCATCAATGACAGAAACTGACTGGGAAAAAAAAGGATGGAAAATACTCTTAATTTACTGACACTTTTAAATGCTGGTGCAAGCATCAATAAAATGCACATTTTCCTGAACTATCTTGATATAATATTTAGGCTACAACGCCCACAAGTTCAGGGTACTCGGACAAAGCCGAGGCACCGTGTTTGCATAGTTCCAGATTACTTTAGTACATCAATAAAAATAAACAGTTTTTTTGTTGTTGTTATTTTTTCACATTACAGCAAGAGCAGTAAATAACAGTATGAAACCAAGATAATAGCACAGTACTGTATTGGATTAGGATAGGTGCACAGTAAAATAACAGTTTAACACCAGAAAATCTAGCTGCCAGTGTTTTACCATAATGCAATGGGGAATTACAGTATAATGCTTTCCATAAACTTGTACACATGATAAATGAGATTCTCTGGCTAGCTATTTACATTTAAATGACCTTCTAATGTCTAAAATCTAAGAACATTAAAAGAGTATTAGGTTAAATTTCAATTCACATTTAATCCACTCTGCTGCGATTTCTGCACAGTCACCCATCAACTAGCTCCCCACTGCAGCCTTTGCTCCACACCCAGTTTGACTGCTGTGCAGCCATCCAACTAATCAACACCATTTCCCCTCTCTCTATCAGAAACTAAAGTGTGTCAAGAAATTGGAAAAACGTCTTTCTGCTGTTTGACTTTGGGTGAGACCAAAAGAACAAAAGAGCAGGCAGAAAAGATACACAATCACAAGCAACATTCAGCTCAGCCCAGCTGCAATTGCATTCATCAATGCCATCGCACTGTCAAGAGGGGCGTGACACAAATAGAAAAACTCACTATGAGGCACATGCACAGACAACCACACACAAAACCCCAACTACACACACACACACACTGCTGGAGGCTGATGCTGTGCTCATCAGTGTCACTGTTGCTGAGCCCCTCGCTGAACAATTCACAGCAGGAGCGCAGACGATGGAAGAAAAAGGATGCTTACATAAAGGCGAACATAGAAACAAAGGCTTTATGGGATGCAAACATCCCCTGGCATGAACAAACAAAATATACAGCATGACAGAGAAAATCACGAACACACTCAAACTAGAAATTGGCACACAAACACAGCATCGATTAAAAAAAACAAACTTCACATTCAAATTTTTTAAAATAAAATAAAATGGAAAGTCTCGCAATCCACCTTTTTCCCTAAACGTGGACATACTACAAAACAAAAACCACAAAATGGCGCTGCAACTATCGGCTCAACAATTGCACATCCACTGCCCTAAAGACAAACAAGCACCATTATCAAGACTGTCTCAGTGTTTCCATGGGTGCTGGATTTCTTTATTCCTCATTTCAAGTCTACATTCAACAGAGCACTGCTGTCATGCTCTGTACAGCCGCCCACGTTCAACCTTGCAGAGTGCGAGAGAGAGAGAGAGATAGAGAGGGAGGGAGAGTAGGAGGGAGTACAGGAGAAAACCTTGCTTTCACAGTAAGACACCAACAATACATTATGGGAGGACAAACCATATTGCTCCATGCTGTTTTTCTTACAAACGACTACACGAACAAACAATACGCTCGCATATTATACACATCGAAGGCGGCGTGCCAGGCCTTGATTACTATCGCCCCGTTTGAGCGGCTGACTAGAGCCAGAAGGGAAATACGCAAACTCTAAATGTATTCACCAATAGGTTATGTTTATGTTTTGTTTTTGGGGTTTTTTATGTATATACAGCGGGGAACACATTTGTCCTTCCTGAACTTCAGCAATTTTCTGGTTAATTAAATTAAAGGGAAAAGGAAACTCATTTTGTTTGAAATCCACTTCAACAGACTCAGGTACTGTTTATCCCTCAGGTCAGAACAACATTGATTTTCACGGGGGGGAAAGCGAACAACTCCAGCTTCCATGTTTTTCTAACGTATCAATGCTCAAGAAACGCTGCTTTTCTGTCTAGACAGAATTCAAACTCAGAATACTGCAGCAAGATTATGAAATCTGTTTGTGAAACGCGGCTTTCATAATTAAGAAGCAGCAACGAGGGAAACAAAGTGCGGTCGTGTTATGCAAGGCTATTTATTTTCCATATTAAAAATCGTAAAAGATCATAAACTAGACTGATGGTGCAAATGGGGACATGAACTGTAGCTGCTACTGATGATAACAGCAAGGTTACATTCTAATTTAGAGGAGGAGCCATGCGCTGATTATCACCTTAATCAAAAACTAAAAGTATGCCTCCACCATCGAGCTTGCACTTTACATCCATGCCTGTTCAGTCTTGACCTTTGACCTTTTTAGATATAAAATGTCATCAAATTGTCATTTTAGACTATTAGGCATTTGCGTGAAATTTGTCTAAAAATTAGCAGATACATTCTGTAGATGTGAGGTCACAGTGAGCAAATCGGTTCATGATTGAGTCCAGGTAAATTAATTTACATTTGCCAACCAACCTAAAATGCATTTCTTTGGACTACGACAAGAAAACCAATTAGCATGACAGAACTCACAAAATATACAAACACTACATAAAAAGGCCCCACCCAGGTAGTGGATTAAAACCCAGTCCTAACCAATGCACGACCGTAGGAACTGCGGGTCAGATAGGAGCAAACAATGCTAAGCTACCATGCGCACAATTGTGACTGAACACCTTCAAGTTCAAATCCTGCGTAGACGCAGTGATACTATAGTGCTGTGGATCTTTATTTGTCTCAGACAGTCGACCCCGGACAGTGAAGTGTGCCTTTAGGGATGGCTAAAGAGTGGTCTCGCACTCATGTTTAAAAGAAATTGTAACAAAAGACCTCAATACACAATGACATTTAGAAAAAAAATCCCCCGATATAAAAACTATTTAAGCTTTTTTTTTAGTGTTTAGGGTCTTTGCTGCCAGCAATCAAAACTTCAGCATTTCCAAAATCAGTACAAACAGTACAAACCGCTTACATCAAAATCCTAGCAGTCTAAGTGAAACGGGAATCATGTTGGACTTGATCTGTATTATCATTTGAAGATCCCTCATGATTGTGACCCATATTACTGCAGGGGGAGGGAATCTATCAGAGGCAGTTCATCAGCGAGGATGAGCTCCTCTCGTGGCTCATAGTCAAGGCCGCTCATTTGTGAACACACACAAACATTGGCGCTGTACCCCTGCCTCAAACGACCTATTATAACTTCCTGTCCTCGTCTCGTCTCTCGGCAGACCACTGAGCTGTCAGGATATGAAAGGTGAAAGCAAAGCAGTGACCACCAAGTTATTAAAGCTAGTTTGACTGGTAGCGATGAAGGAGAGGAGGTGCAGAAAGAGGAGATAATCAGACATTTTGGCAGTGGCAGTCCACTGAGTGAACTAAAATTATTCCTCCATGCAGCCTCAATTCCATCTGGCTTACTAACCATGCTGACAGAGACAAAATGTTCCTTATTGTGGCCTGCTGTAAGCATAAAACCTGGGTAACCATGGAGAGGGGTTTACTTCACTCTGCATCTCTGCTCACATCACCAATTAGCCAACTTGCACCGATTCAAAAGACAAGAGGGTCAGAATTGATGATATCTGGTGGGCACCCCATTTTTCAAAGCAAATAAAGCATTATTTATAGAACGTACAGCAAACACCAGAAACATCTGAACACATCCTCAGTGCATCTTTGCACTCATTATTTTTGCTAAAACTCTCATTATTTGGCAAAAGACAGCTTTCTACAGTTCGGTGATCTCCAGGGGAGTAGAGCTCAAACGATAGGCACCTCTACCACAAATTTAACCTTGCAACTGTTTTGAACAAGACAGTCGCTAAAAAGGAGGGTTTGGGAAAAGCATAAAACAGGCTTTGATTACAGATAGCTACAGTGATCTTGTGTGCAGCTTGATTTCAATACACCTTAAACTCATGCTTCTTTGCAGAGAATGACTAATCCACAATCAAGGGTTTTGCTCTTATGAGCATGTTTTGGGTGCCAGATGAGCTAGATGTTGTCTTGTTGAGATGCCGGGCAGCCTACGTCAGCACAATAGGCTGCTGTCCAATTCCACAGAGCAAGGACACAGGACAGACAAGCGTGAACAGCAAAAAGGCCCTTTCCCTCTAGGATTTTCTTCTCAAGCCTGGCAGCGCTCCGAGCCCGTGAGTCTAATTCTGCCACCAGGCCAGTCCCTGGCATCCTCTCCAGATGGTGGTGAACAGGGGGGTGAACAGGGAGATTAGGAAGAGAGTGATGACTGGTTCCTGACTACACATCCGGCGGCTGAGTCCCATTCTCCTCCTTCTTCTATCACATGCCAGCCATGGCCATGGATACCGGATGCTCCCCGGTCTCTGTACTTCAGCGAGGTGTTAAACTGTTTATTATGAACATAACGTGATTCTGTGGGAGTGCTGGAAGGTCAAAGCAGTACAAGCTCTTTAGAGAGGCCACATATTTTTTTACATAAAAGTTTAACTACAATCATCATCTGATCAAACCTGATCTTTGACCTATGGACATTAAAGATCATCACTATTACTTTATCATTAAAAACTAATTTTCTAATATGAATTTTCCAAGTTGTGCCTGAAAGCATGTGTTGCGACATCTTTGACCTCCCATGTTAGATGTTCATGCTCCAGTCCAAGTAAACATTTGTGCCAAATCTGAAGAAATTCCCTTCCAACGTTCCTGAGATATCATGTTCACAATAATGGGATGGATGACAGGTGGAATCACTTAAAAATATAATGCCTACACTCACCACTCACTTACAGTATATGAACAAAAGTACTGGGCCACATCCACCTTACACCTACAGGAGTCACTCAGTCATGAAAATCCAAGCCACGAAGCTCCCGGCCCACAGTTACTGTGCTGATGTTAATGCCAGAGGAAGTTTGGAGCTCAGCAGTTATTGAGTCAGCAGAATGTTGACTATACCATTAGGTGACCTCGCTCTGTAACTTTACATGGTCTGCCAGTTTGCTCAAATTTTGCCAAAATACCATATTCAGTTGTTGGAATAGCTAGGAGGGAAGAAATTCCATGCACTTACTTGTAGCAGTGGTGGCATCTTATTACACTATGACACTCAAATTCAGTGAACTCTTTAGTATGGCAGACTGCACAGCTACACCTGTGGGAATAGCACTGAGGCCATTTGAATACAAAGATTAAGAGGTGTGGTCCAAAAATTTTTATCCACAAAGAGCATAAAACTTGTGTTTCTGCAAAAAAGAAGATACCTAGTAGTAACCAGTTTGTTTTTTTATGATTCTTTAGGATTGTATTTTAAATCGGTCTTTTATGCACCTCTGTATTTTTATTCAATAGAGTCCATCAGAGTAGTTTTGTATGATTCACAGTTCAAAATAACCTTTACTTATTCCAAACTAGGCCTTGCGCTGTGTGCCTGACATGACCACATTAGAAATAATGTTAGTGTTGGTGAATTCATCACAAACCAGGTGTAGAAATAAACTGTTGGAATCTGAGTATTTACAGCAATCTGAAGCCTGAGCTTTGTTCTCATGTGGATTTCTTACACATACGCTGACCTCATTCATTTTAAATGAATGACCATGTTTATTATATATGAGCATACACCTCTAAAACAGTATTTATCGGACAGAAAAAAAGAGGAAGACGGTCATTTTAAAACAGAAGTGAAATCTAAAACTTAATTAAACTTACGGCTTTAATAGAGATAAATCTGTTCAAAAAGAGTGTGTGAGACAAGGTAGAATAAAAAACAGAGCAAAAAAACCCAGAAGACCCCAAGAGAGAACGAACATATGAGAGCAAATTTGGTACTGCAACTGAATTACCTGAATGAAAACATTAAATTCAACTATGGGTGAAAAAATTTGCATCAGCTTCTGTTTTTTCAGAGTTTTGGAAGACGTTCAAGAGATGCTCGTGCCAAAATCCTGCAACTTGGTGCTGAAACAGTAAGCAAAAAACAATCTCAGACTTCCTTCTTTGTTCAGGAAAGTTGATGAGACAGGAAAAGTGGCAATTCAGGCAAAAAAAGTGTGCCTATAATTTACAGGCTTAAAGGACACTGCAGTGAAGAAGTGTGAAAGAGGTGGGGACATGACAAAGGATAAGAAAATTTTCACATGAATTGCTGTCATTAACCACACAAATACTGAAAGACTCTCAGAAAAAGAACAATGAAGTTATTTATTTATTTGTTATCTGTTATCTCCTCCAGATTGGATAAAGAGAGCGAGCAGAGGGGAAACGAAGCAGAAGAGATGAAGAGCACTCAGAGCAACTCAGACACAAAGTTGCTGCGTTGCTGTGACTGCGCTGTTTGATTTATGACTCTCCTCTTTAAGTGTGATGCTGCAGATCTTGCGTAACCCCCTTCAACTGGAGAAGCTGTGAACTACACCACAGGGTGTCATTGAATGATTCCTGTGCTGCCTGTACCCAGTGTCCAGTGCCTTGATTTGTACAGAAACACAACAGGAAATGCAAAAAATAAATAAAAATAAGGGGCCTAAGCCGCATGGATCACATAAAACCTGCCATCATCACCAGGTGCTGTTGTCCGGCCGCAGGTCTTCAAACCAATTACAACACAAACAGTATCCAATGTTACAAAAAGCACCAAAAAAAGCACCTAAAGGCATACTTAAAGTAATTTTCTCCCTTGATCTGGCTCAGTTGTAGTCTGATGTGTATTTAAGTAAATGAGGTAATTTTCACAAATAGTGTCTGAGGAGCTAAAACAGAATTATAAATGACATGTGATTATAGGCAGTGAGGTGTGGACATAAACAGGTTTCTTTCAATTTGGGATCAAAAGAGCAAAATGACGCTTAGTCATCCAGCAAGCCTGAAATAAATAATGAGGAATCAGATCTGTAACCATGCTCGTGATGACCCATTACGCTAATATTGATTTTTTTAAAAAATCATTATTTCTGAGGTGAGTGCTGCGTGTTGTGGGTTCGGACAAAAAGATGAGGCTAAGCCAATCAGTGGGCTTTGATCAATTCCACTTAGATTTGTCCTGAAAAAAAGTTTCTACTGAGTGAAGCCTTGCGTATCAGAGTCGCCCACTGGACCACTTTTTTTCCCTTGCCTTTTTATTTATTTAGTCTAGTTCTCCTAAAATTTGCCACTGCAGCCAACACGCTTAAAAGCATGCAAGGTATACTTTGAAGGTGAACTGTCTCTCTTTATCCATGTCCTTGTTCCCTTTTCATTGAACAAGTTGGATAATGGAACAAGTGGATGCTTTGAAGCGTGGGACTGTATTGCTTATTTTCATTCAATGCGACAAAATCACAGGCAAAGCATTAACAGGGTTTAGGCAGCATTGGCTATTGAAGAACAACTCATACACGTCAATATGCATTTACATTAGCACAAGAAGGACAATAGGAAGAGGAAATATGCCCTAAACGAGCATTTTTTATTCTACAACATGGACAACAGAAGCAGATCATGCGTGGGGAAAATCATGAGTGTAGCTATAAGAATAATGGAAATGGAATGACATTTATATCACACTTTTTCTAGTCTTACTGACCACTCAAAGTGCTTTGGACTAGCCGTACATTTATAAAGTGCTTTATTCAATGCACTTTAAGCACTTTATATACCTCACATCCTCAGAGCATTTAAAATCACCAGTTAACCAAACAAACATATCTTTAGACTGTGGAAGAAGCCAGAAGAACCCGGAGGAAAGGCACACAGGAATGGGAAGAGCATCCAAACTCCACACATAAAGGAAATATACAGTTGTGTGCAAAAGTCTTAAGTCACCTATAACTGCTTTGTTGATTCCCAAAGAGGTACTGGCTGAAAATATGGCAATTTCAACATGGTGTTCAATGTTTCCTTAAAAAGAGGAAACTGCACAACTGGAGGACAAAAGAAGAAGTGGCAGGCTTAAAACCTATCTGAAGCAGATGAGAAGAATCTGATATCCTTAAGAAATACGGGGGGGGGGGAATCCAGCAAAGATCTGACATAGGACCTCAGAGATCCTGGCCTTTTAACTTATCCATCTATTGTCCACTGAAGCCTCATCAAAAATGTTCAAGAAGCCATTCTTAGAGACAGGAAACGAAGAGGAAAGGCTGAGTAACGCCAAGATACACAAGAATTGGACTGAAACTCAGTGGCAACAGGTCATTTTTCAGCAAGTCAGTGATCTCAAACACACTGCCAATGCACTAAAAGCATAACTAGATAGAAAAACACACCATGGAACACCTTACCAGGCCTTACCAGAGCCCTGACCTCAACATTATTGAAAATAGTGTGGGATCATTTTTAAAAGAGAACAGAACAAAAGGCAGCCAACATCCAAAGAAGGGCTTCGAATGTCCTTCAGGATGTCTGGAGGACTAGTCCTGAAAACTACATAAAGAAAAAACAAGAGACAGTTCCCACTGTGTTGAAGAATAAAGGTCATATCTAATGTTGACTTTTAAGCTCATTAGAATGAATTCCCTTATATCCTGTATTTCCTGTATGTATATCCATATGGTTCAATAAATCACTCCACCTATTTTTAATTTTCCAAGCAAAATATAAAGAAATGAGGAGGAGCTCAAGACCTTTGCACAGCACTGTATTAAAGACGTCACAAATTCTGACAGAAAATTATTTTATTTTCCATGAACACTGAACCATCAACTATCAGCTACAAGTACAGAAGGCTTTGCTGCCAAGTACCATTTACACACAGAGCTAAATCACTGAAAAACAAAGTTTACACTGGAACTGGTGATAGGTTTTCTGTTTTGTCATTCATAAATGCAAATGCTGAATAACCTAATATTAGAAACACCAGTTACTGAACGAGGTGAGTGATCAAATCTGCTCTGACAGTTTAATTTGTTTTAGTTAGTTGTTTTTTTTAAGGGAAATTACTCTGCAGGTCTCATAGATAAATACACATTTGATATTGTTACATATCAAAGCCCTACAAGTTAGGCTATTAGATTTTTATTGCACAGAAACCTTTAGATGTTGTTTATGTAGCCACCTAGTGCCAAAACCATGCGGTCCATGTCGATATGTTTACAGCAAGTAGAGAAGTAAACAGAAACTCCTAATCAATCTGCAACTGACAGCTGGAGCGTTCAGAAACCAAACCACAGACTCCAACTTCAGACACAATTTAAAATTGGGAATCAATGGAAGAGTAGGGAGTTGACTCCACTTATTTGCAAGTTTATGTTTAAAAATTTATGGAGAATTGGGGTGATCACAATAACTACAGATGATGAATTTTATGGTAGTTATAGATTAATTTGACTTGTAGCACAATAATATTTTTTTAACAACTGTTTTGTTTTTTTTCCCTTTTTCCCACCAGATTTTCAATAGAAATCATCACAACACTGTTACCATTTTTTTTTCAGCCACAGTAGCCGCAACATGAACCTCTGATATCAGGGCAGCCACTGTAAGAACATTTAAAAAATATTCTCTTAAGCTCTTGAACTACTTCATAAACAGAATTCCTCCAATAAATCAAAGGCTATTGCTGCATGTTACACCACACACACCAAAGTTGTCCTTCAGGTCAGGACTGACTTACTACTGAACTCACAGGACACCAATTTCAGCTGCATCTTCACAGCAGCAGACACCAAAGCTGTATTCCCAACCAAGCCCTGTTATTGAGCTAATACTGAATGGCTTCACGTGCGTTATCATGCAGGTGACTGAAAAAGAAAAGCTGTAGCACACTGTACTTAAGTCCCACTATATTATGTCCCACAGCTCTGTGGTGTTACACAGTGATGTGGATTGGGGTGTTTTTTTCTTTCTTTTTACCTAAAACATAACAGCATCACTGTTAGAAACACGTTTTCTGCTGTCATTCCTGCCACTCCTGCCATGCCGGAGCTCTAACCACAATCACTCAAAGTACAGCGTCCAAACCGTATGGAAATTGTTCATGCAGCAAGATGAATGTCTTCCACTGCAGCAAGGCTAAAATGTACACAATAATTACATGGCTGGCTTAGCAGGACAAGTGGTGAAGGCGGATTGCACAAATTGCTATGTGCGACGAGTGGCAGGGAAGTAGGCCAGCTGAAAGGATGGCATCCCCATCTGGGATCGTCTCTGGAGGTTATCACTGTGAGAATCCCCCGTGCTCTAAAAGAATCTGAGATTCCCAAAACCCCTTTGTTCCTAAGACCTCTAAATAAATCACCACCACTGTCCTGCTTATGATCTAGCCTGGCCTATGTTCCTTACCTTTCATGGAGCATATGCTGGAAATAAAAACACTGGATTCAAATCTATTCAGCACAGAAACCCAAGGCTAAACCCCCTCTTCCCCTTTTTTACTCCTTCATCAGATTAGAACAAACAATCCACCTACGTAATATATTAGAAGGCTTATGGGTGGATAAACTAGCTCCAACTTTAGAAAAGGCTCTTATATAAAGTCAGAAAGTAAACCCTTTTAAGCATTTAAGCGCATGGAAAGCAAATGTTTTTATACTTCTCTGGCTCTTATTTAGACCTGTGACTGGCAGGGTACCCATTGACAATCACTATGACCAGTTGTCAGATGGCCACTAAGCACAGTTAATGATACAAAGGTACACCCAACAGCTGGTTCCATGACTACAGAGGGGAAGTCGGGGCTTTGTCTTCTTTGAGAGCCACAGATGGTGTCAGAAAGCCCAGTCTATGAATCTACGAATTCACCCAGGGGTTTTCAAAATTAACCTTCTAAAAAATGATGGTGTCTAACAATATAGCCATTCCCGTCGTGTGTTGATATTAGTCAGTATTTGTGGGGCTTACCTGCAGAGTTAAATGTGTCCGAGTCCATGGAAATGGGCCAAACGCATCAGGGGCATGAGGGAGAAGAAGCAAAGAAAATCAGTGAAAAGTCCAATAGATGTGAAGTTAAAAATAAATCACTCCAAACTTCAGTGGGTTACTCAATAAGGCAACATCTTCCATTATGAATCAATCATATCTATTGACTCTATGTACACTCTAATGAGACACCACATGACCCGTGAGCCTTCTTACTTATCTGCCCTATAAATACTGACTTCAAAACACAAATCATAAAGTATGAAATTTGTGGAAGGCTGAGAGTTACCTCATAAGACCTACCACCCATGCTATCAAATGCATGCATCGATTTGATAGCATGTATCTTGTGTAATGATCTAAAGTTTGCCAGTGTTCACATTAAACTCTCAACCTGCCACCCGATGAGTTCTCTTTCATTAAAGGAAATAATCTTCACTGATAGTTTAGTTTGCTGACAGTTTGCTGATACTTCCTTGCAAAACTTACGCAAGCTGTCTAATGGAGCTCAGCAACAGCATAGAATAATGTATCTGAAAATAATGAGTGAATAATTCATGAAAATCGTCGCAAACAGACACAGTTCATCAGGGTATGCTTCATCCAGTGAGACGCTCTATCTGGATGGCATTTTCATTATGTCTTTGAAGCAAGCATAGGTTAAAGTGGGATTTTTTTAATAGCAGTGTAAAATACTGTTTGCAAGCTTAATCTTTGACAGATATTTATCAGATGGCAAGATAACAGCCCAGCTCAGTGACATCTCATCAAAACATCTGTTGGCATCAGAGATATTTACATTATCTTTGCTTGTGCTCTTCAATCTCCAGTCCTTAAATCAACTAGTTAATTCTGCATGTAAGCCATCTACTTATCTACCACCCATGGTTCACCTGATCTGATGAAACTGCACAAAAAGAACTGCCCTGCATTATTTGACATAATTTCTTCTTCAACAGGAGCCATCTGAAGACTTGAGGGTAAGCCTAAAAATCAGTATGCAGGCCCCTGGTGAGCCATGAATGCACAGTGAAGTTCGACACTAGCATACGGATGCCCGTCCCTGTGCCTGGTTCTGCCAGGAGGTTTCTTCCTGTCAAAAAGGAGCTCTCCTTCCCACTGTCACCAAGTGCTTGCTCATAGAGAGTCATCATAGCGACTTGGGGCAATTGTTGTTGTGATTTTAGGATGTATAAATAAAACTGAAATGAACTGAATCAAAAATAAAAAGGAAGAAGTACTTTTATTATGCCTCAAGTGTTGATTAGAGCTGTGACTGAAGAAGGCCACGTTGGATTTTCAGATTTCAAATTAGTCTGGGAATGGCTTATCTAAACAATTTCCACAGAAGCTCACATGTAAAAAGGACAGAAGGATTGTGGCAAAAAATATTTGTGTCTAAACTCAGTTACCAATAACAGTAAAGATAACAATAAAACTCAAAAGGAAATATAAATTGAACTGTATCTGTCAAAGGTATTACAGGGAATGAGTTTGGGCTTTTGGTGGGTAGGGGTGGGGAGTGGGGGGCACTCTATTTATCACAGAAAACCCTAACAAAGAAAATTATTGCAAACAGAAGTCAAACGCGAAATTGAAACTATAGCTTGATTAAAATGCCCAGACCAACTCCCTACTGCATGAATATACAGACACAGTGGGAAGACAATAAAATACTAAACATTTTATAATATTCTAAACACGGACTATTTCAATTTTACAGCATTTAAGCAATAAAACGGTCCTCATAAACAAAGGATCCAACAAGAATGTTAGAGTAGGTGTTATTTTCTCCAGATGGACACAAGAGGAAAGATATTCCAGTAAAGCTCCATAGCAACAACCAAACACAAACTGTTCCCATCTTGAGAAAAAATAATAATAATTATATATATATATATATACACACATATACATACATATGCCCCTCCTGGTTCCAGTGTATGTCCAATAACTCACAGTCATCTAAACCACTCCATGTTTGGATTTGCATAGCTTCCCTCGTCCTTGAGTCAGTGCAGACTGAGGCGTTGCATTGCTCAGCACGGATCATATGCAGCAAGAACAATTTTCAATGAGTCATCAGCACGCCAGTTAATTCACACAGTGCATCATATAATAGCCTGCTCGGTTCCTCCTGCAGTCAAGTAGCTGTGTTGTGAGACACAGTGACCAACAAAATACATGAAGTGGAAAAATTCAAGCAACGACCCATGAAAGGAAAGTAATAAACAGAAAGTGGAGGTGTCTGTAAATCACTTTATACATAATTTAGAGCACAAAATGGTTTGCAAGGATCTTATATCCTAACGCTGTTTCAAAACCATAACGAGAAGGGGATTTATTGATTATCAAGATGTTAAGAGATTATTTTGTGTTATTTGGCTCATCAACTATCATGCAGATCAACTGGACCAAAAACTGCCTGCAACCAGTGTGAATCTGGCTGTCTGGAATATGTGGTCGTCCAGTGACAGCCAGGTTGCATTTCTAAGCATTTCCCTGCTCATTACCCAGTGCTCCATCCGCCTGTGACCTTAAACAGAAGTAAATGGATATAGAAGACGAATGATTGAATGCATGTTTAGGGTTGACTGAAAGGTTAAAATATCTCTCATGTGTGATTGCACAAAGAGTACGGCTGCAAATAAACCAGTGTGGATGTTTTAGAGAACAAATACTGTGCTGAATTATATCGTCTATCCAAATATACCAGACCAGCAGCACAGGCTCAGACAACCACAGGTCAACCTACCCTCAGGGCACTCTATCTGATGAGATCTGATTCTTTCTTTGTCAGAAATGAGGATGTCTAGTCATGGACTGGCTGCAAACAAAAGAGGTCTGAGGCAGCAGCAGCAGGGGCAATTATCTGCACTGAGGCTATAGAAGTATTGAGAGCGTGGAGTAAAAAAAGGAAATGGTTATAATCTTGAAAAAATGGTGCAGACTGATTCTTACAGACAAGCTCTCTGAAAGGGCTTCCTAGACGGCAGTCTAACCCCTACAACAACAACTCCTGACCTTCTGCTAGAATATGACACTACTCTAGCACCTTGTCACTACTCCTCAGCAAAACTCCAAACACATCCATCTCCTCAGGCTATTGAATTCAACAGACACCCCTCCAGGTTCAGTGGCAAAGGCTCGCGTGCGGGGAAATTCACACATCCAACAAAAAAGAAAAGAAAAGAAAACACCAGAGGGACACCACAAACACACACTCTCATGCAGACCTACTCCAGCCACCTACTTGTGTTGCGTAACGCATGCCACTGCCTACCCATGCACCAGCCGATCTGCACTACACTCAGCCACCGACGTAGATGCATCATCAGAGCTCGTACACTGCTAAAGCAATATAGATGACTTCTTTGTCTCTCTTTAGAAGACTCATTTTACAAACTAATACAGGCCCGCACTGCTGCTGATGCTTAATGACCTGTACCCGTCCTGTCGGTGTAAGCTGAGATTTCAGTCAGATGGACTCTTCCCAAACGTGACATCTGACAATCTGCAAGGGTGAGTCTGGCCAAAGGATTTATCTTCAAAGTGGATCACTAATCATGCCCAGGCTCTCACTCACCAGCCCACTAAAGGTAGGGTCCTATTTACTAAAAGCCCTATTGGCATGAAGAGACCACAGAAAGATTTGTTTTATTGTGTTAACAGACAAAATGGAGCTTTGAATTAGTCTAGGCTGCGATTAGCTGCCAGTTTTTTTAAGACCAAATCTAGATTTCATGCCAGATTCTGACACAACAATAGAAACCTTTTTTTTAACCGCAGAAGGTCTCTTGAAGCCAAATATGTGAAAAGCCACAGTTTAGTAGAGTGAAGGCCTTCAGAGACACAAACATTAGTAACACATATCCACTGGCCTAAACATATTTTGTGCAAGTGCTTGCAATTGGGCAAATAACACAGAGCCTGCAAATCAGCGGTGCTAAGAAAGAGGTGTGCAAAGGAAATAAAAGCCTTGTAAATGTCTTACAGAATTGACACAAATTGCTCACTATGCTTTAATACGGCAGCAGGGTGCATCTCTAGACACCAGTTGGTCCAATTTCACAACAGAATGGGCCCAAGAGCACAGCAGGGCGTGAGATATACTGCATGACAACACGAGTGTCATAATTCTTCCTTTTTACCAGTGCAGTATTTTATTTGGGGCCAGCAGTTCGTTCCAGAACGCGATCACAAAATCGAGGGAGAGCTCATCTTCAGAAGGAAAAAAAGAAGGAGAAAAAAACGAGTGCCAGGCTGCTGAACAGTGCACTTTTCACGCCAGACTCCTCAATGAGGAAAATCTCATCATCCAAACCGAAGCTATTGAGAAGCTGCACTGACACAGCCCTGAGCGAGACTCTGAATGGCTTATTTCAAATGGGCACTGCAGAGTGTCTCTTCGCAGAGAGGACGATACAGTCACTCCGTCTGCAGCACTGTCTCGTATCAGAAACGCTGCATTTTTAAGAACGGACCAAATGGTGCTCGGCAAACACTGTAGCATTATGGTAATTCTGGTCTTCTTTCTCCAAATCTCCATAGAAACATTGGTCCTAACTGGCAGCTTATTAAGAATATGACACTTATGAATGATTTCTTCATATTTTACTCGCTCTTCCCATCTGCTGTTTGGCATCGGCCTCTCGTGTCCTGGCATCTTGCGGCCTTCCATAATTCGATTGAACCCTGAGATAAATATGCCAGCTTTCTGCCAGTAACTCTACTTTTTTCACATAGGGAAAATCTCCTACCACTTATTTTCATGATTTATGTATATGGATGGAGAATACTGCAGCCAAGAAATCATTAGGTTCCAAGCACACAAAGAGATATTAACTCTTTACCCTCTGGACACGCCTGTAAACCGAAGGCTTAGCGTGTAATTATGACCTTAAATCCACACACGTAGAACGCATTAAGGTTACTACTTTTGTTCACCACAAGTCATTATTTACTTCTGAAATGGAAAAACTTTCAGACTCCAGTTTTCCAGAGAGTTCTACAGGAAGTAGATTTTTGCCGCTTGGATGTCATCTCTTATGCCAAATGGTGCTGACTCGGGAGTAGACTGCGATTGTGTTCCTAAAGCGGCTGCAGCACATGTAGCGCACATACTGTACCACATGACATGAGCACAGGTCATGGCCGGAGGGACCCAGCAGTGGAACAGCAGGAAGCGGGGATATAAACAGTAAATAGGGGCTGGGGGGGTCACATTACACTTCCTCCCCAGTTATTCCCACAGACTAAAACATCCTTTCACAACAAACAGCTCTGCAAAATTTTGTTATGATTCACAAAACAAGTGACCAAAATATCCGAGCTGATCCAGACTTAAGCTGAGTAACAGATGCTTCAGAACAGATGAATACTTTATCAAAACCAACTGTCCACTGGAGCATTTTTCTATTTATTTATTTAATTTTTTTTTTTGCAATTGTGGGAAAACACAAAGCCAAAGTCATATTTGAAACAATCAGCAGCAGAACAAACTAGAAAACAAACACCTGGCACGTTGCCTGCCTGGGCTGTTTGAAGACAGGGAAGACGAGGCCAGAGGACATGTTGGAACACCCTCAAAACACTGACATCTACAAAAGGAATGTAGGACCTGGGTGATAACCCTTAGCTGGCGCATGTTAAACAAGCTGTACTGACAGGAGGACTCTCATCAGAAAAACTAGCGCTGATAAGGTTTTCCCAACTACTATAAGTTCAATAAGAAATACAGTGAGGAAAAGTGATATATAAAGATATTCCATTTACAGCAAATGTCACAGTGCCACACACACATCCTTCCTTAACCACTACAAATGTGCCTCGTGATCCTATTTTAATGGTTGCTAAGGCAAGAGTTAAGTATTGTCATAGAGAGCGGATTTTAAAAGTAAAAAATGGTTTCTTTGTCCGTTTTAAAGGGATATTTATGAGGAGGATTTGCAGGCTTTCAGGCAGAATGAGTAGCAATAGCAGTAGATAACAACACAGCCCTTCCCCTCCTTGCTCAGCGGGATCCATTCACACCACAGTAACTTTCATGAATAACCCAACCTGCCTCATGTGGAAACAAACAAACTGTCCTTGAAGACTGACTTAGACAGAAAAACTGTGACACGTCCCTGAGCTATTAAGGGAATTACATTGAATTTCCACTGCCCTGCTGCCTTTAAATAGTCTGCACATTGTCAATTACGTGACTCTCCAAGAGGAGTAACTAACTTATAATTCCAGAGCTGTCTTTGTAGCTCTGTGCATGCAATCATACACTGCACATTCACAACATCACATACTGTGTGGAGCCACACTTCCGTTATCCAGCATTGTCCTCAGTAAAGAAACTGGGCTCCCCAGAGGCCAGAAAAGTCCCTGTATCACATTTCCCTTCAAAGGAGAAAAGGCGACTGGGTCTAATTTCCTAAAATATCACGATAACTAAAACAAGACTCTGCTTAACATATCTCCGCTGGCTAAACTGATGCTGCAGCCCAGGTTGACTCAATTTGATTTGATGCCACGATTCTCTATTCATCCCCAATTAAATGGGATCTGAATCCTGCCACAGTTGAATTTCCAGAGACAAACTGGTCTTTTATTCTAAGGACACTTCATTCTTCTCCATGATCCTCTCTCCATCCCAACCTGGATGAGGACAGAATCTTCCCACAGTTAGTCACGGGACTGTTGGCAAGCTGAGGGGACTTGGAGGCATATGCGTCTTTCCATCTGTTGCTCACTCACTGCTTTCCAAACCCCTTCCTCTGTCAGCAGCCATCTGCTTCCAGCCCTACCCCACTGGCAGGAAACATGAGCACTTCCACCATAGGATATGGCTGCTGCACAAATTCAAAAAAAAGAAAGAAAGAAAGAAAAAAAAAAGCAATAGCCTATGGCTAATTTCATTGGCCAACATCTCAAGCTTGAAAAATAATGTTAAATGGCAAAATTATAGCCATCCAGAAGCAATTTAAGGGTAGTTGTAGGGGTCCAGCTTATTTTTATTATCTATTTATTGGCTCTTAATCTCTGAATCAAAAGTTTAATCCATGAAAAATCAGAAAAATGAAATATGAGGTGAAATATCCCTTTACAATATCCTAAAGAAAAAGCTGACATGATGATGATGCTTGTTTTCCCTTATCAATACTACAAACTCAAAGCAGCATATTCTCAAGATTTCAGTGTAGGAAAATGGAAAGTGCCTTTTTGTGTTATTTCCTCAAAACGACTTTATCGATTAATCAATCGTGAAAATAGTTATTTGACTGTGAAATAACAAAACCGCTTCAAATCTCTGGGGATAAAATGACTACAAACTTTGGTGAATGCGAGGGTATTGCTCTTTGTTGTAGTCTGTCATCTGAAATTTAACTGAAAAAGTCACATCTTCACAATTACACAATATCCCTGAAGCAATAAAAAAAAAAAAACAACCATACTGATCACCATATATCCTAAGAAAATTGGTAATTTTCTCCACTATGTTACATCTAAATCTAATAAAGCTCGCTGCTGAACAACTGCAGATTCGTGCTTGGCTGGGAAAAGCGCATCTCTTATTCCGTACCAAAAACCTAGTTATTCAAAATGAACTCAGCTAAGAGATTCAATGGCTTTTCCCTTCAATAAAACATTAAATCAGAACCGACAATGTCACGGTTCGACAGAGGGGGAAAAAACAGAGGGGGAAAAACATCTCTTATAAACTCTCTATTTACAAGAGATTGTGTTGAGTAGATTCCAAATTTTTTATTTAAAAGATTTTTTTTTAAACTGACCAGCTTAGTCTTTTTTTTTTTTTTTAAAAAAGGCGTCCATCAACAGGAGAGAGAGAACCTTTGTTCAATGGCACAATGGAGGACATTCTGCTGTAGAGGATAGCGTCACATTCAATAAGCTATGGTGTGGCAGCACAGAGGGGAGAGCAGGGCTGATACAGAAATGGCACTCTGACCCCACAGACCCACCGAGCCCTCTGACCAAGCCTCTGTTTACAGCTTACCAGTTGAGCTCATCTCTGCTGACCTGCGGTCAGGAGTCGAGTGCAGCATTATTGTGAATTTTAATGGGGCTGTCATGAGCGTTTTGAGGCTGCACATGACAGAAATCGTAAAGGCCAATCCCACACAGAGAGCCGTTTGAGTCTGAGGCATGTGCAAACCCTGTTATCTGGTGAGCATCTGTCGGGGAGGGGGGAGTCTGTTACTACTACACTCTGAAGAATAAACCTGTGACGTATATTTGACGAGAAGTGTTGCGCGAGGATTAAATATGCTTGAAACCTGATACTTGCCGTGCACAGGGGTGGTTCGGTTCAATTTCTGCAGATCTGACAATGTCTTCAAGTGAATGGGAAATCAAAAGAAGAATACTTTATTAATCCCCACTTGGGCGACTGACATGGGAGCTTCATGCACAATTGAAGCGTTCAGATCCTCATTACATCACACCAACAGACTTGAGTGAAAGCTTGACAGTGGTGTTGTAGGACGCTGAGACACGAGTTACAGCAAAAGAGTCCTTTCTATCTACAGTCGCTGGCTTGCTCTTTCATCCAGCACAGATGTTTCTGATGTCTCTCTCTCTTGATTTGAGAAAGATTCCCTGCAGTATCAACATACATCAGATGTAAAGTGCAGTTTGGACATTTAAGCCAGTATGACCCCAAAAGTAAGAGTGTGATGCTTGGTTTAGCTTACCATTCCTTGCCCCACTTAAAGAGGTGAACTGGGGCTGCTTACCAAGCTTAAACATGTAAGGAGAACACAGCAGCATCCATGAAGCAATATCAAAGAATTAAAGAATCAATAAATTTCCATTTTCTCCTTTATTTTCATGAATCTTACTATGATAAACAAACTGTGTTCGTCAGCTAAATTCTACAATAGGAGTTTAGCAATCAAACATAGCACACAAGTATATCTTAGGCCCCAGAAAGGGGGGGGGTTCTCATCTATATCAGATATGTTGCATAGCAACCACCTGGCTAAATGCACCTGAACACCTCAGAACTCTTTAATAGCGCAACAGTAACATCTAATTTGTATCTACAAAACTTTAATTATGTGTGATTATATTATCACATCATCATTTTCCATAGCAACCACCTAAAAATGGACTAACATCACAGACCTAACAATACTGTAGCATAGGCATGTGCTAGTAGAATAAATAGACAAGATAAAATGTGTTGTAAGCTTTGGAGAGGCTGGCTGGTTGCTTCTACAATAAGGTGGGCTAATCGCCCCCAGGCTTCAGCTCTATACTTGACAAGACAGGCATGAGAATAGCTATCAATCTTTTGATCTTACTTTCACTAAGAAGGCAAGAGATTCCTATTTTTTCCTACAAGAAATAATAATAAGGCTCCTCAAATACTTAAGCGTCAGCAGCAATTGGATTAATCTGCTATCCCACCTGCAAAAGCAGTAAAAGCTTCATTGTGCTGCTCTGACATATTTTAATGACTATGCTTAGTGGTTTGGTTTTTTCTTTTTCTTTTTAATCTATAGGCTAATTGCAAATCTGTGATATATTTATTTGAACAAGTGTGAAATTCTGATAATTTATATAAGACCCGAGTTTTGCTGTGCAGTTTATTTGTACAGATATTTGTGGATCTCTTGGCTGGATCATAAAAGTTTTATCTAATTCATTTTAACACCACATCCTAGAGACAAAGTTTTCTTTTTCTAATAGCAGCTGATCAATTTGTGTTTCGAGAGAGGGAAGTGGAAAACGGGGCCACGGCTGAGTTTATTCCACGCTTCACAGATGTATTTATGCGAGGGTTTTATTTAGGCACAAGATCTACAACTAGTAAATACTTACTGAGCTACTCTATAAACAACAGCATTCCACTTTAACAGAAATTTACACTGACGTAGAGCGTAAGAGTCCCAGCTGGCGTTATTGACTGACATTTTCCAACTCTATGAAAGTTTCTTATTCATATTCACAGATATGGTTTTGAAATATAATGAGCACATTGTGGAGATTTCACTTGCCAAATGTAGCAGCAGCATTTGCCTGACACAGATGGCCCACTGCCCAGTTCACCCAGTTGAATAACACAAACCCCGCAACCACACACACACCTTACACTTTAAACCTCTGCTGAGCCGCATTTTCATGTTTATTTAATGACCCTGTGACATATCATGATTCTCGAATTAAATGACAAAAACAGTGTCATCCATAACTCACTACAGGATGGCATCTTGCAGTCAATGGAAACAGTGTTAGTTATGATTTTACTGTTTTACATATCAGTGATCAGGAGGCAAGATTTATTATTTTCATTCTCTGCTTGTGATTAGCGGATGAGCTCTATGCTCGTGCTCTTCTTGGCGATTGACTACAAGAGAGAAGCAGTGTGTACTGGGGAGATGCTTAGGTGCCACACAATGCCAACAGAGAGCTCTGAGGCTTCAGTCTGTGTGCTTTTTGTATCTCTCTGTGTCATCCCTATTGCTATTTGAGCACACAATAACCCATTGTGCAAGCTTATTAGTCCTTTTCTTGAAATCCCAAGCACCCCTCTTGAGTAGCAATAGATTTAGGTGGCTGCCCTTGCTCTGACATTGGACTCCCAGTTGGAAATATGCTATATGAGCTTTTCCAGTTTTATGAAATCCACTTATAATTCGAGATATAGAATAATGTAAGGACATTCTAGCACTTGACCCAAGGAAATCCCCCAGTAATACACACGGGACATTGCCCCTAAATCATAACGTGCTACTCAGAAAGTGCAACGCCACCGTAAGGTTAAAAAAGCAGGAAGGAGTCAGACCACTCTGCTCCGTCTTTCACTGATCTGTGCAATTCTTGTCAGTCTAGAGGTGATATTTAAATTTTACAAACCTCCATAATTTTTACCCTGCAACTGTCCTTAGAAAACAAAGCCCTTATACAAGATAGATTCGATTAAAATGTAAATTAGCATCAATCAGCATTTCCTTTACGAGTAACACTAAAGATAATATTTCTAGGGCAGAGCTTTAACTGAATTTCCCTCTACACTCGCACGAATACCTAAAATCATCACATGACAGATATCATCTCTGCAGCTACATCTCCATATATCAGTTATCAGAATTATATTCTTCTTATAAGTCCAAAAACATGATTTATTCCCTTAACAAACCTAAACCTAATGTTCCTCAAGGTCCTGGTTCACTGTTGAGTCGGTAGAAACTACATTTACAAACATAAGTTTGTCCTATGTTGTCTTGACTTGCTACGTCAAACAAATAATTTTAGCTCAAATTCAGTTTCATGCCAGATGCCTGATTTGATATTCACAGGCATGTTAGCTGAATTATCACTGGTGCATTAAGAAGAATAAAAGCAACATTTAACAGAAATACAGGATGCAATTATGGCTACAAGTTAACAGTACATATTTTGTATGACTCCGTGTTTTGTTTAGCCTGCAATCAGCTGACCAATGCAGTGGTGCAATCATCGGTCTGCAAACAGCTGTTGTACCTTTATGTTATTTCGCAGTGAGGCTTTGAGGCGATCACTGGCAGGAGGACAGCCTATGATGATCATCATTGTGATTATAGATGAAAAGATCCATATACTCCTCTGTATAAAAGATACTCAATAAAATGTTAATAATTAGGCTGTGATGTGATAAGTCACCTTTTCACTGTAGAGTAGGCTTATACGTATGTAACAGCAATGAATCGATTACTGCAGACAGTGTGCAAATCTTCACTTCGCTGTAAATATGAGCTTGGCAGTCAGTGTGCTTGCCTTTGAAAAAAATACTCCACGTTTCATGTCATAACAGTTAAAAGCTGGGTAATTTATCCTCAACTGAAAACAGTTTAACCGACACAAATGCTAAAAACATTTTAGGGATTACGCACAGTAATCACTCACCAAATTGATAAAGATTGGGTTTTCCACACTAGGAGCCTCACCGTCATCATTTTAGCATTAATCAATGAAGGCCAACAGTAACTGCGGTTTGGGTTGCAGACAATTTATCCACAGGGGGCCCAGAAATCCCAGGTTCTCCATTTGTTACGGCTCTTTTGTGTCATTTCACACTACAAATTTGTTAGTAAATTTGCACCTCTAAAATACATCTAGACTCTGTATTAGTGTATTATATATAATCGCTACTGATGATGTTTTCCTACAAAAGCTGGAATTCATCAAGTTACCACAAACCTATTGATAAACAGAGAGCCTTGAGCCAGATACTATTTCAATATAGGAACCCCTCTGTGGTTCCCTGTGAAAAATGTAAGGAAGCTGCGTATGTGTATCAGTACAAATGTTTTCCCCCAGGCTCTCCAAACTGGATTCCCGGCCATGTTTATTCCTGTGTCTCGGATTAACAGCGTAGCGTCTTCAAGATTTTCCAACTACTAGTGCTCACAGCCATTTTGCTTGCATGTATTCCCTGGTAAATTGTCCTAGCTCATCATATATTTCCTACTAATTCTAATTCAGATCAACTTCAGTTGCGATGTTCAAACACGGCTCTTTAAAATAACAAAAAAAGGTAGAAGAGGAAAAAAACAAATTGAATGGTAATCATAGCAACTGTAATGTGAAATGGCTTCCAGAAAGCAAGCAGCACCCTAAATATCAATCACCGCAAAAGTATCACCATGCATGGCGAGACATCATCACATAAAGGCCTTATTAATCAACAAAACAACAGGGAGACCTTAGTATCGATGGGAATTCATTTTGTAAGGGGTGTAATTTCTATTCACTCTTTTTTCAGCTAAATGCACGAGCCACTGGTTCCTTAGCAACAGACTCTGCAATGATGCAAGATTGAAGAGGAACAGATCTGCAGTTTCACAGTGCAGGTGAAGAGAAGTCAACCAATGTCTCCTGTTGCAGGTTTTCAAAGCTCCTTAAAGTTGTGGTTATTAGGGCGACCGGATCTTATTTAAGAGAATGACAAAGCACCATCAGACCACTGCAGTGTCTCATCAGAGGGATGCCAAAAACGCCTTTTTGCTTCTAGTGCATGCTGAGAGACATCAGTTCACTACAGTTCTGTATGAACAAAAGACAGTTAATCCTAAAAATGCTAACAATGTGCTACGTTAATTGATAACTAATAAGCTGAAGGGAAACATTCAGTTAATATCTGTGCATATTCTGTTGTTAGGTGTCAGATATTCACAAATGTCTAAACATATTATCCCAGTTTATCATTTGGAATATGACAATTTCCCTTCTACAGCATCAGCACTAGGCTTCTAGTCAAACATGCAGTGCATCATAATGATAAAGCTTTAGAAAGCATGCTTCAATACAACTGAAACATGCACTATACATTAATGCAGCCCATATGGCATGTTTTGAGAACAACAGAAAGGTAGAACCAATGTGCATAAACTGGTCGGCCGCATTTAGTTAAATGCAAACATCCTCTCTTAAATTTACATCACATTTGAAAGCCTTGTTATTTTCCAGAGGATGGTTTAATTGCATCATAGGAAAAGCAGACTTTCTTTAGCTGAAGGAAACACGCCAACTTGAGAGAGAACAAATCCACAACAAAAGTTGTGCTCTGCACCACAAAATTGTCCCTTGAATGCTTTCCATATTTATGACAGCCAACAGGGAAACAGCACTGAAACTGCCTGGCTTGTTTTGCTTTGGGTCAAGTGTTCACTTGCCTTTTTAGGAAAAAGAAACAAAACATTTGTATGATAACTGACATCTGAATAGCCTTTTTTGACTTGTAAAAAAGGTACATCTGAGAGGTAACTCGTTAAAGGCTCCAGTGTTGTCCCATCAAACAGAATAAAGGCATGTCTACATTGAAAAAAAAAATGAGAAAATTATGTAACCATCCCAAAGCAACAGGAAAATTAAGAATATCATCCTTTCCTCAAAAGGCTGAAATGAGGCAAGACAGGCCAACCAATTAATTTTCCATTTTCACATGGAGATGATTTTCCATTTTCACACTGAACCTGCTCTAAAAACCAGACACGCCGTATAATGTTCCGATCCTGCTTTCATTTTTATGGCAGTGACCAGTGCCGTGTAGTGAAAATCCAGGTCAAAACCCCCAAAAAGTTTGTGCAAACACATTAATCCATCCATAGATTGGCCTGTGCTTCTAATTAAACTACACATATATCATAGCTTAATGGTGAGTTCACAAAACTTAATGGGAACTGTAGTTGTGTCATGCTGTGTCATAACCACGGCTATATTTGTGTTTTAATGAAAAACTCCAGTCAAATATGAACAATAACAATGTTGTAGGATTAGCTTCCATTTGCAGTTGTTCTCTCTTCATGATTTCTGCCTTAAACTAATTTCACAAATTCTTCATACTCTTTTTCCTATTCTAGAAACAGAATTTTAAAAGCACTATTGGGTTTTTATTTTTATATTATGTATTTGTTGATTCATTGTTAATTCAGCCTGTATTTTGATGCTTTATTTTTAATCATAAGGAATGAGTCCAAATCCAAAAGAAATGTGCACTTTCAGAGACTTGATCTTCCAGGCCTCTGAGTTTTGATTCACAGCGATTTGATAAACGGTCGTGTGAGAAGGTGGAGAAGCGCTTAAGAATCTGCTATCATCATTTCAGATGTTTATATCTGACAGTGCATCTTCTTCAGTCGATTTTGTCATGATGTGGTTGATTCCCACATACAAGGCAGCTATGTTTTACAGCCTCTGTCATCCTTGCTTTGGCAGGTCACAGGATTTGGAATTGACTTCCAGTGCGACAAGGAATATGCCCAGGAGAGGCTTTATAACCAACCCAATCATGTCTATCACCATCTGTAGTGGTGCATCATAATGTGTTCTCTCCTTTTTTACCCTGACTGCATGTGAGTGTTGAATTTTGCCTCTGCATTGTTGAGGACAATTACTACTTTCACAGGACACGTGATCTCACATTTGGAAGCCTCTTTTTCACGTGAACTCAATATTAAAAGAAAGAAAAAAAAATCTCAGCCCATTACTGGAGGTCAGCATCAGATGGAAAACAAGGTACCCTTTGGCAAATGCCATTAAGCAGCAGAACTAATTTTGGGGGGCTAATTACATTTGCACAGGCTGTCTCTTGTGAGAGCAATTGAAGAGTTTATTGTTAACACTGCAGTGCATGGGTGCAGTTCAAACCGCAAACAGGACTATGAGATCAGCTACGCCCCCAGCCTCAAAGTGTGATTGTTGACACTAGGCTATGCACCCAGGGCAATGTTACCAATGCGCATAAAAGAAAGGAAATGAGGACCCCCCACACCTTCCCCACCCCCCACTTCAAAAAAAAGAATGGGGGAAAAAAGGAAAACACACGCATACACTACACCCCCTTTCCCTGAATCTCAATGAATGAAAAGCACTAGTCGAAATAGGAAGAAAAAAAACAAAAACAACAGTCATTCCTCCTTTACTCACCTTCAATGGAAATTACGTGTTCTCTGATCTGGTTCTGCAGTGCCAGGTCATCGATGCGCTCGATCAGGTCGTAGATTGCGTAAATGTTCGGGTGGACAGACTCGAACCGATGGATCTCTGCCCGGATGGCCGCTGAGTTGGACAAAACAAACTGCGAGCCGGCCGGGCCGGGCTGTGCAGCCTGGCCCGAAACAGTCCCCGAACCGAACTGACCAGCCCCTGAGCTTGCAGACGATCCGGATCCGAACTGGGACGGGATAGACTGGGGCACTGGGACGGGAACAGGCGCCGGGACCGTGCCTGGAGTGGGCATGGCTGGCTGAGACTGCTGCGAGATACCGGACACGGGGACGTTCGCCTGAAAATTCATCTTCTTCTTCTCTCTCGCTCTCTCTCGCTCACTCTCTCTCTCTTTAGAGCTACTAACTCTTTTACAGCGGCAACACAAATAATAAGCAGACTATAATTTGGGATAAAAGCGATGCGAACAAAAGAAGTCCGCGCGATTTGATGGTCTGGAAAACGATCGGCGCAGAAGCATCAATAGTTGGTCGCCTATTGCAACAAAACGCGGCTCATATTATTAAAACTTGACTGTGATTCATTTTCCGTTATTGGCCAGATCTGTCCAGGGCCCCTTTTCTGTTGCTAACAAACCCGCAATGCCTACCACTTGGACACTCCTATGGGCAATAGCGCTGTTTTGGTCAAAGCCGATTTTCCTTAGTTGCTATGTTTGAGGCAGACAATGGGCTAGGCTTCAGCGCGGCGCCCTGGTCCACTGCCTTGAACGCGTTGTTTCTGCGCCGAAATGAAATAGTGTTTAGTCCTCTTTGGTCCAAGTGGTCCCTGCCCAGAGCCCTCCTCCGCATGCTGAAACGTCACCCATCACGTAATTGTACTTGAGAATGGGGGAGGGTGTGATTGGATACGGTGGAGGGAGAAAATCGCAACGTGCACATCATCGTAATAACCTACCTGACAGTTATGCAAGCCCCACACTCCCCCCCCCCCAATATAATTTTCTTTACCCAGGGTTAGTGCACGATGTGAAAGTAGATTCCGTATTTACATTAGCAGTCACATTGCGGTTAGTTAGTTTGGGTTTTCTTTCACACGAAGACTTCAATCTATTTTATTCCCATGCAGACCTACACATTCACACGTTCACACTTGTGTGCGCGAACGTGGACACTCAGACACACACAAGATGTTATTTTAGACTATAGGACTTCTTTGCACCATTCTCACTTATGTTACATAGTAATGTTTACTGGCTTGTAATTCCAAAATACCGTTTTTTCTTTTCAGTTTTACGAATTGCAACAAAAGCAAGTTTCAAAAACACAAGGGAGAACAGGCCCGAACACAACAAGCCTATAGTTTATCTTTTGCAGTTGCTGCAGTCCCATATTGTTGACATACCTATGCAGCCATATAAGGCAACAACAACAAAAAAATTTTTAAAAAAATCATAAGTAAAAAATCCTTCATCTTATCCCATGATCTGCATGTTTTCTGTTGTTTATATCACTTCCATTATAGAATTAGATGAGGTGCTCTTATATGTCTCACAGTTGTGATTTCTTCCCCAGTAAGAGGAAGAGGCAGAGTCACCTGCTGGCCTGAACGCACACTACAACAACAGCTGTTCAAGGCCAGATGACTGTCACTGCCAGTCAAGGTCCTAATGTTGTTGCAGCAGTGTGGTGCTGCTGATAAGGATTGACTGAGCACTGCTAAAAACAAAGGGCATGGATGCAATCTGGGTGACATCGCACGTGTATGTCAAGTGTTTTAGGTTTTTGATGCAGGGAAGAAAAACTGTTGAAAACTGAAATTATATATCTAAAAGTAAATGTAAAGCTATTCAAATATAATACAGGAAACATTAAAGTATTTCGGTCTCTCAGCTTCCAGGAAGCATGCAGCAGTGCAGCTCTTTTTCCATGTCATTAATAATACACACTGCAGTAATCATCCTTTGTTATTTTCCCAGTGTGGCAACTGAAAACATGTATTCAGACTAGAGATTAATATTGCTTTTGAATCAAGTTATGTTAAAGAGACATAACTGCATATAATCCAGAAAATACCAATATCACAATTTTTTGTTCAGTATTATGAAGCTCTAATAGTTTCTCATGCAAGCCAAAAGGTTGGCATTTACTTAATGAAAACCATGCTTGGGATATTTTTTTTTCACCTGATCATGTATATTTCATGTATTATGTAACCAAACCTGTTGTATGATAATGCACATCAATGAACAGCTGCAGTATGACACATAACTTTTTGTTCTTCGCAGCAGCAGGATCATGTCTCAGCAATTATAAATTCAACAGCGAGAGCAACCTGCTGTTTTGAAGATTAGGATCATTATTATGAGTTTCATGAGGAATTATGTTTTTCCAACAGAACAACTTGCTTCAGCTGGGTCCTCACATTGATGAGGAAAACCTCAGTAAATTTTAAGAATCCCTCTAAAGATACTAACAGTATTTCCCAGAAATCCGCTGTAATAGATTATAATACATGATTAAAATGAGGCGGGGCGGGGGGGGGGTAAAAGCCTAGATGCTTCTTTTTACTGCACATGTGTTATCTTCAGCCTTCTGCCACCATCTGTTGACCAAATATGGAACTCCTCAGCACACATTACTATGCCCATCCTGTTACACTCCATTTTGGTGTAAACGACATTTATAGCAACAATGATTGTTTAATCTACTTGTCACTCGTCGGTTCATTTCATAGCAATGTTCCGTTTCTGCATTAGCATAATGATGACAATTACCTGCCCTGCTTGTTGATAAGCACTTTTGATAAATATAAAGCAGCAGGGAGCAACATGTTAAATTTGGTGGAACTGAAAATAGATTGATATTCACTCAGCACTATGCAGTTGGCTAACTTCCCTTTTTGATTACATGAATTATGCAGGTAATTCTTTGGCTTAGAATGTATGGACTCACTCTGTGGCTGGCACTGCTATTTGCCCTGCATCTTTTCATCCGAGCAATTTGTGTTATAAGGGAGATGACACAAGATCAAGCCTCCTGCAGGGCTTTCCTTTTTGGCAAAAGTCTACTTAATAATAACTGCATTATACAACAGGGCACCAAGTGTGTCTTATTAAACAGCGAGGCCATTTCTCACAATCAGAATGTGCAAAATGTAAACATTTACAGCAATATCTCTGCATTTTACTTCATTTGTTTCATTAATGTAATCTTTATTGACTGTTATGTAAATTCAGGGTGAGCAGAAGCACAAATGTCCACCTATAGTACACAAATAAAGATTAAGAGGAATAGAAACTCAGTGTATAACACTACCCATGACCTTTTTTCAGTTTGAATAAAGCCATTTTCTGGAATTAGTTAAATATTAACTTTAAATTGTTTCACAGTACTGCATAAGTTGAACTGATTAGATAAATCCCCTCGCTGAATTCCTTCATTTCTCACTCCAAATGATCTGCAAGAGTCTCAGAGAGCTGCCCCACTGCAATTGGAGCTACCGTGAATATTAGAATAGTCAAGCTCTATGTATAAAACCTTCTGAATTATTGATTTTCATTTTTACTTGCAAGATTAGGATCTAATTTTTTGCTTCCAGCTACGTTTCACCCACATCAGTAAGAAGTTCTTGTGGTCTAAACCGTAGGGTTTAGATCTAAAACCACGTAGCTATAAAACTATTTCAGAGCTTGCACAGGAATGCTGATCAATTTGTTGTTGACAAGACAAGATGGAGCCACTTTTAAATGAGCACTATAAAACATTTTCTAGCAATGCACCATGCACACTGTAATGAAGTTATATTAATATTGATCACATAATATACCCATTGTTTTACACACTGCAGATAGCAGCTGTGCTGTGGAGTCATAACATCCTGCTAGCTAAATGCAGGGAAGCTTTCATACTTATTAGCTAAATAATTTCAGTCACTGATTTCCTGCATATTTTCGCAGAAATATTTTATATTTCTGCATACACAGTATAAATAGATATTGTTTAATTTAGTAAGTTCAAATGTCAAAACGTGTGAAGCAATGATAAATTTGTGTTAAGTCTGAGTGTGACGTGCCAGTCACACCCTCATTCAACCTTCATTCATGATGTGGTGTGACATAAAACCATTGTGGTCACGTATAAGCCAAATACGTCATACTGAACTTTGTCTTTGTTTCTATCTTAGCTGGTTATCTGTGTTCTGACCTGGCATCTCCTCTGTGAAAAACTAAATACACACCATGATTCAGTATTTTATTGATCCACCTTCAGCAGAAATAACTTGGAGTAATCATTTTCTGTATAACTTTATCAGACTCTCACACTGACACTGAGGATTTTTTGTAGGTATTCATTTATTCACAGCTCTCTTAAGATCCCAGCACAGTGTTTTATTCAGGTTGAGGTCTGGCTTTTAATAATGGAACATCTTGATTCTTTTTCTGTTTTTTCCCCACCCATCAATAAGGTGTTTGTGCTGATAGGCTGTGTTTGGTTTTCTCCAAACATGGCGCTGTGCATTAAGGCCAAACATCTCATTTCGGTCTTGTCTCTTCTGTTGAAAGAACATTATTCCCAAAATCTCATGGTTTGTTCAGATACAACTTTGCAAATTTAAGCTGTATTGCTATGTTGTATTTAGAGAGAAGAAGCTTAATATTTAACCTGCTGATTTGAGTTTGTAGAGTCTGAAATGTAGGTCTTGGGTTTTTGAAGCATTGTACAGTCTGAGTGTTATGGTCCCTCAGTCCTCCCTGGCTTTCTGTCTCTCTCCCTTGGTTTTCTCTAGTCTCTTCTTTATCTGTGCTCATTTGTTTCTGTCTGTGTTGTGGATGGGACTCATTGCGGGTTTCTTGCTTTGGCCAATCACATCTGTGACGATGATCTCATGAAGCAGCTACTACTTAAGGTAGTGGTTAAGGGTCATTGTTTGCTAGATTGTTGAACTACCTAGTTAGGTCTTTGCTCTTGAGTCTCTGGCTACTGTGATCCTCTGTACAGACCCCTGGATTCCTTTCGCTGGAGTGTGGTGATCCTAACTCTGAGATTAAGAGTGTATTGCCTGTAAATGTTGGATGAATGGATCCCCCTCCTTCCTGGACCCCCCTGGAGGGCTATTCCACTTCTGCATTGTGTAAATATCTATCCAATATAAATAAACGCATTTAACTGTGATCTTCCAAGTCCTGTGCCTGAGTCCGACCTGCCTGTTAGCCTTGACTGACCTGACTGTGACGTCAACTTCAGGGAACAGTGCAGCATTGTTAAAGCACACTTGAATGCTAAAACCTTTTATACAAGTTCTCACAGTTGCTGATAATTGGATAATGAAGTTAATTTCATTAGCAGCACTTGGCTGATACTTGCCCTCTAGTCACCCTAATTCCAATGAAAGCTGTAAGGTTGAACAGAACCACAAAGAAAAAAAAAAACAGAACAAAAAGAAGTTATGAATTGATTTTTATGTCACTGAGTCAAATATTTGGTTCCCTGCAGCCAAGCCAGAGACAGATTGACTGTCTGCCTGATCTCAACTCATTAGGTGTATAAACCAAAGCTGTCCACAGAATCACTTTCTTCCATTGCAACCTCTCCACCACTATGGGCAAGATGAAAATCCTATTAAAGGATGTCAGGGACAAAATTGTAGACCTGCACAAGGCTGGAATAGTTATGAGACAATCATCAGGAAACTCGGAGAGAAGGTGACACTGTTGATGTGATTATTCAGAAAGAAGAAATATAAAATAACCATCAAACAACCTCAGTCTGGAGCTCCATGCAAGATCTTGCCTCATGAGGGGTGAGTGTGATCATGACAAAGTTAGTGGATTAGCTAAAAACTAAATGGGAGGAGCTTGTTCAGTTCAGTTCAGTTCATTTTTATTTCAAACATTTCAAACATGTGCCTTCATAATCATTACAAAATATCATTCCATTATTTGTTTGAAAAGGAGTAGGCTGAAGTATTTACTTATTTGTCCCTACCCCCTCAAGTTTTACCTCTCATTCATTTAATTTTTTTTAATCTTTTAAATTAAACAAACAACATATGAACATTACTGATAACACACCTAATTGCAATAGATTGAAATCTTGCAGCACTGCTGCTCAAGAAATCTACACGCCTGCTTTAACTTTGCCAGTGAACATCTAAATGACTCAGAGAAAGTGCTGCGGTCAGATGAAACCAAAATCTAGCTGCTGTGTTTGGAGGAAAACAAATGACTCAAAGTACAGTCAAGCACAGAGGCATAAACATTATGTTTTGGGGCTGTTTTTCTGTTTAGGGTACAGGATGACTTCACAGTATTGAGGGGCCAGTGAATGGGCTCATGTACCATAAAATCTTGGACAAGAACCTTTTCCCCTCAACCAGAATACTAAAGATGGATTGTGGATGATCATCCAGCATGACAATGACCCAAAACATACCACGGATGGAATAAAGGAGTGTCTAAATAATAAAAACATTAAGGTCATGGAATAGCCTAGGTAGGCTTCAAACCTCATAGTGTTAGGGATGGCTGTGTGGCAGGCAGGGTTGGACCCAAATGTAGGACTCAAAACACATGAATGACCTTTATTGCTAAGCCTCAGGGGAAAAACTTGGAATACGAATACAAACTAAGAAACAATGGAACTTCGCATTGAAATACTAAACTACACTATGGGCAAAGAGAGACCGAGAACGTCTACAGGGAGTGCAGAATTATTAGGCAAGTTGTATTTTTGAGGAATAATTTTATTATTGAACAACAACCATGTTCTCAATGAACCCAAAAAACTCATTAATATCAAAGCTGAATGTTTTTGGAAGTAGTTTTTAGTTTGTTTTTAGTTTTAGCTATTTTAGGGGGATATCTGTGTGTGCAGGTGACTATTACTGTGCAGAATTATTAGGCAACTTAACAAAAAACAAATATATACCCATTTCAATTATTTATTTTTACCAGTGAAACCAATATAACATCTCCACATTCACAAATATACATTTCTGACATTCAAAAACAAAACAAAAACAAATCAGCGACCAATATAGCCACCTTTCTTTGCAAGGACACTCAAAAGCCTGCCATCCATGGATTCTGTCAGTGTTTTGATCTGTTCACCATCAACATTGCGTGCAGCAGCAACCACAGCCTCCCAGACACTGTTCAGAGAGGTGTACTGTTTTCCCTCCTTGTAAATCTCACATTTGATGATGGACCACAGGTTCTCAATGGGGTTCAGATCAGGTGAACAAGGAGGCCATGTCATTAGTTTTTCTTCTTTTATACCCTTTCTTGCCAGCCACGCTGTGGAGTACTTGGACGCGTGTGATGGAGCATTGTCCTGCATGAAAATCATGTTTTTCTTGAAGGATGCAGACTTCTTCCTGTACCACTGCTTGAAGAAGGTGTCTTCCAGAAACTGGCAGTAGGACTGGGAGTTGAGCTTGACTCCATCCTCAACCCGAAAAGGCCCCACAAGCTCATCTTTGATGATACCAGCCCAAACCAGTACTCCACCTCCACCTTGCTGGTGTCTGAGTCGGACTGGAGCTCTCTGCCCTTTACCAATCCAGCCACGGGCCCATCCATCTGGCCCATCAAGACTCACTCTCATTTCATCAGTCCATAAAACCTTAGAAAAACCAGTCTTGAGATATTTCTTGGCCCAGTCTTGACGTTTCAGCTTGTGTGTCTTGTTCAGTGGTGGTCGTCTTTCAGCCTTTCTTACCTTGGCCATGTCTCTGAGTATTGCACACCTTGTGCTTTTGGGCACTCCAGTGATGTTGCAGCTCTGAAATATGGCCAAACTGGTGGCAAGTGGCATCTTGGCAGCTGCACGCTTGACTTTTCTCAGTTCATGGGCAGTTATTTTGCGCCTTGGTTTTTCCACACGCTTCTTGCGACCCTGTTGACTATTTTGAATGAAACGCTTGATTGTTCGATGATCACGCTTCAGAAGCTTTGCAATTTTGAGACTGCTGCATCCCTCTGCAAGATATCTCACTATTTTTGACTTTTCTGAGCCTGTCAAGTCCTTCTTTTGACCCATTTTGCCAAAGGAAAGGACGTTGCCTAATAATTATGCACACCTGATATAGGGTGTTGATGTCATTAGACCACACCCCTTCTCATTACAGAGATGCACATCACCTAATATGCTTAATTGGTAGTAGGCTTTCGAGCCTATACAGCTTGGAGTAAGACAACATGCATGAAGAGGATGATGTGGACAAAATATTCATTTGCCTAATAATTCTGCACTCCCTGTATACACAGATTGATGAGGGATCATAGAATAAAGAGACAGAGGAAGCAAAACTGAACAAAATGCACAGGACAAGGGACCACCAAAATAAAACAGGAAGGAACAAACACAGAGACCAAGATAAAGACACACAAGCTTCACATAGAGAGAGAAAACAAAACACAGAGAGAAGACCAAGGGAACAGAAAGGGAACGCAAACGGAGATAAACAACCTCTAATCAATTGAAGGCACAGAACATAATCATAATTCTATAACACAAAGCCAGGATGTCAACAACACTAAATAGAGAAGTGTAATACAAAAATAATCAAAACTACAAAACCCTTAAACTTCGCCAAAACTCAAAACGACCATGACACATAGAGATGGTTTGACATCACACTGAAATGAATACAAATAACATCACAGACATCATGAATCGTTCACGTGAATTTCTAAGAGAAGAGAGGGAATTTGAATGCACAGCTTAATGAGTTATTAGTATGCACATGAGTTGACATCATTTCATGAGCTAATTGAAGTAATTGCTGGAGAAAGACGTGACTCTCATTTAAGTTTGGACCTTCTTGGGTGCCATCCAAACACATCAGTTTTAACTACCATCTAAGGATGTAACCAGTGGAGCGAAGACATCGTCTGGCCTTGCTGAGCACGTGCCTCGCAGAGATTTAAGATAGTTCAGCTTGGACCAGCACAATGACCTTGCTGGATATTTTGGAGGATTTTTTTTTTATTCCAGTGCAAGTTTCTAGTTATAAAAACCACTTCAAACACAGTAATTAACACCAATGAATGAAGGTCATAATTTTAATAGAGTTTATTTACAACAACAAACAAATCCTATCTTGGTATTGAATTGTTTTGCCAGTCAGCACATTTGGGCTACAAGAAGAAGCTTTCTAATGAGTATTTCTATAAAAAATATAAATGTATTTAAAATCCTGGTTTCATGTTGCAGCACATAAATCTGTCTGTTTTCTTATAGCATGTGGTGACACCTAATGTAACACTTTAATTTGAGAAAACGTCAAGATGATTCTGTAATATGTAGGAGCAATAATCTATAAAAGCATGCAGTAGGCACAAGGGCAGAATGGTTACCACTGTTGCCTCGCAGGATGAAGGTCCTGGGTTTGAATCAACCATCGGGCCTGGGCTTTTCTGTGTGGAGTTTTCATGTTCTCCCTATTTTTGAGTGGAATCTCTGTATACTCCCTCTTCCTCTTACAGTACAAAAATGCAGTTAGGTAACTAGTTATTCTAAATGGCCAACAGTTGTGAATAGTTGTCTGTCTCTCTATGCTAGCCCTACAACAGCAACCTGTCCCGGGTGTGCCCTCTCTCTTGCCCTATGGCAGCTGGGATAGGCTCCTGCCACTCTGAACTGGAAGCAGAACAAAATGGATTGATGATTTTATGGTTGTTGTAATGCTTTTAAAAAGTTTTTACTAACAAAATTAATTTCTGTAAATCTGAGAAACTTGTGTGTTTGTACATTACTGTAACCCAAACTTCTGTTTGGTGTTTTATTTAACATCTCAAAAGGCCTGGGATCATATGCTTTTATCTGTTTTATTTGGACATTGATATTTACCTTAGAATAATAATATAAAGCAATGTAAAAATGATGTCTATGCTCATCTTTAATGTTTTTCAATTTTAGCAAATAACCAGACTTGGTTTACGTGGGTTAAATCATTCCCATATGAAAAAAATTCTCTATTGTCAAAACTTGTAATGTTAAACAGTACAAATAACTGTGTCTCATTTACACTGGAGAAATTCTGCTCACCATTAAAGTGTATAGTCATTATCTGAGGTTATGATGGTCTGCAGGGAGAAAACCTGATTTAAACTGAAGCACTGTATGGCAGTGTGAAAGGTGATAACATGTTTTCAACATATTGTTTGGTTGAAAAAAAGTCCTGTGATATGGCGACCTCTAGTGGGCGTTTGTCTTAAAAACGTCACAGAGATTACAGAGTTTATTCTTCAAAATGAGAATTTATACATTAAAAAAAATGTAACAGAAATGATGCAGCGCAGTTTGGTTGGAGGTGCCTGTATCAGATTTTTTTAATGCATACTGTCAACTAATTTCAATAAACCTTTGCATATATTGTGGATCACTGACTGTTAGCATGAAACAAGGACTACTGTTAGCTGACTAACTCAAATATCTTTGTGAAATGAACAGAAATTGTATACTTATATAAGGCTTTCATCTCATCATCATTGGAGAGTAAAAATGTTAAACTTTGCATAACTAATATGTCTTCTTTTTATTACGGTTGTTTTAAAAATAAAGAAATTGGGTAAAGATAGAAAATGCGATGAATCATCACAGACTGCTGTCCACAGAGTGCGATCAGCAGCAATCAAAACAATAAAATAAAATACGCAATCAAGGAAAAAACGATTTGACTAAATGTCGGACAAAGTCCGTTCCTTTGCTTTTTCTTTTCCCGCTTCTTAAAGTCGCATAAAAACAAGCTGTGTTTACTGTATTATTTATTGATTTTCTGATTATGTTCAGATGTTATGTAAGACGGTGTTCTATAAAGTCTTATCTTCCATAAGAGTTGGTGATAAACTTAATCCCCAAACTAGCTTTTCTTTGCAGCAGTATCATGCACACACTGCAGCCTTAACCACACCCCTTCTCATGTTGCAGCAGATTGGGGTTTTTTTCTCGTTTTTTCCCAGAATACACCTGGAAAAGTGCAGTGACGAATGCATACTGATGGAAAATTTAGCAGTATGTTGAGAGCATACTTTTTAAAACTATTCAGTAAAAAAGCACATTTTGGTTTATTCATTCATTCATTTTATTAATTCGATATAAATATAGAAATATATACCTAACTTGAAATTTTGAGACAATAAATTACATTTTTGACTCGACTATGCCTGACAATTATTTATTTATTGAATTTTTTTTTAAGTGGTGGAAACAAGTAAAATATTGCATTAAAAACAGCACAATAAAGTAATTAAATAGTAAAACTGTATTTATAAAACTTATTAAAAAGTTATAAAACTTTTTTCATTAAAACTTTTGATAGCATGATTTTACAACAAAAAAGACAGCATGGTAAGCCAAACATAAGTAAATACATAAAAGAAATGAAGCAAAGGTTCCTCATCATTTCAAATTTAAATATGAAAAAATTAAACTTTGAAAATTATAGAAAAAAATACACAAGAAGTACTGTGATAAGGCCAGTGAATAAGTTACTTTAAGAAAAAGTTTATCTTTGTGCTGAAAATACTACTGTGGTGATAATAAAATGTTCAGTTTTAGTATAAATTTGTCAAAGGTAATAATAATAATAATTATTATTATTAATTTATTATTTAAAAAGAGTCAGTCCTCAGTCTGAAACAGGAGTTACTCGGCTTGTGACTGAACTCTGAATGCTTTGAGTCGTAACGGATGAACGAGTCGTTCGCGGATTTCCCATCCGCAGATGACAACAACAAAACAAGCACAGCTACTAGAGAGGGTGTTAGCGTAGGTAGCCACCTGAGATAAACAACTAGTGGTTTAGTCCGTGTGCTACACCATTACGGCTGGAGTTTGCCAAATTAGAACGTTATTATACTGAAGCATGCTTACTTTGTGGAACTAATTATGACTGTCAGTTATTCTACTCTGGTTTAGTATACCCAACATTAGCTGAGGGGCTTGCTAAGCTAGCTCTATGTATGCCAATCCAAAACGGGTTAGCTAGCTAGCTAGAGTGCTAGCTTTTTAGCTAGCCAGCTCGCCAAGGCGAAGCCAAGAGCGAGAAGAGGGAGATGAGCAAAGTGAGGTAAGACTAAAGACGTCGTTTATTTTAAAAATCCGACATGATATCTCATTCTCATAAATTATAAATCCAAACTAATGATTGTAATTCCTCTGGTTTATGGTTCTAAATTTGTCAAATTTGTCGACGTTAGTGTTGACTATCTTGCGCTAGCTCGTTTTAGCTAATAGCCAGTTAGTCAACGGGTTATTATTGACTAGCTAGCCTGCTAGCAGCTGTTGGTGACCACTTCTTCGGTGTTTATGATGATGGACTGGAGGCCTGGAGGTTATTAACAGCGGTTGAGTGTTTTCAGTAGACATAAAAATGGCAAACATGAACCCCGGTACCGGAGTATGCCTAAAGGATTGGAGGCCCCGCAGATATACAAACCGTTAACGTTGTTAAAGACAATTAACAGACAAGCAATTCAGAAAGCAGTGTGGCTTTTAAGTTGTTTATCGTTGTAACGGCTAACATAGCGCTAACTATTTTGTTCTATCTTCAACTATAATTAGCGCAGCCCATTTTGCATTATTAATTTCAGAATAAACGCAAACCCGTGTGAAGAATCTACTACTTCAGGTAGTTTCAAAAGACAGATTGTGTCTTTGGTTAGAATAATATGTTGGGTCACTATCTGGTTACCAAACAACTAGCTAATAGCCCAGCCTACCGTGTAGTGACTCAGCTACCAGGCTAATTATTCGGTAGGAAACAATGCACGGGCTGTCTTTGGAAAAGCAAAATGTAGTTATATTGCCTTTTTGTTGTTGAGTTAATTTAAATGACTGTACTGCATAAGCACACTCTATAGACTCTGTAAATTATATTGTTATAACTACTTATAACATGCGGTGTAACAGTATAATATCAGTACAATGTAAATATTACTCAAGTAGTTTTGTGCTCTGAATAAATGGCACCATTATTTGTCTTCAGAATAGAATAGAATAGCCCTTTGTTGTCATTGTACATGCACAACAAAATTATGGGTGCTCCACACCAACTTTGCAGGGATAAAATATTAATGGTAAGACAGCAGGAATAAATAATAAACAGGAGAAATAAATACAATCAAGAGGAATATATAATTCAATTTAATGATTTCAGGGATGTTTTTATTGTCTGTTCTCAACTACATTTTTTGCATTATTGTGTAATTTTGCAGGGTTGTGGTGAGTGACTAAATGAACAAGACAGGCAAGAGGGAAGAACTCTGGGAGATCAAACATGAAGTTGTATGTGTTCCAGGTCAACAATGGCAGCACACTGACATTTGATACTGACCTTGCTGTCCAAACGTAAGAAGCTGGCATTGTAATATTAATCTGAAACAGTGGTCAGTACGCCTTGCTTAGTGTGACCTAAAAAGTGTTTTCCCTCTTCTCAGTGTACAGGAGCTCAAACATGCCATCCAAGCCAAATATAAAATTGCAATTCCACATCAAGTCCTTGTTGTTAATGGAGGAGAATGTATGGCTGCAGAGAGACGGGTCTGCAGCTACAGTGCTGGCACTGTGAGTTTTTCAGTTTGTTAGGTGTTGATTTTATTTCCTTGAATATATATAATGCTCTAAACACTGTTATTTTTATCTATAGGAAACCAACCCTATATTCCTGTTCAACAAAGAGATGATCTTGTCTGACCGGGATCCAACGATCCCCAAAACCACCTTCTCAATTGAGAGTGAGATTCAGGTCAAGGTGGAGGAGTCTCTTTTGATGCCAGCTGTCTTTCACACTGTTGCCTCTCGAACACAACTTGCTCTGGTAGTTAACAACATTTTTTTAAACCTTGGCCTGAAAAAAGTTTTTGAATGTATTTGCCATGAAATGTTTTTCAACTGAATTTCTTTACAAGAAATAATAACTAATCAATCATCTGTAGAATACTCTGAAAATGTTCTAATGTTGAGTTAAATATTTGTTAATCCCTCCAGGAAATGTTTGAAGTTGCCAACAAACTTTGCTCTTTCTGTGAACGTTTGGTTCATGATGAACACCTTCAACACCAAGGCTGGGCTGCTATAATGGCGAATCTGGATGACTGCACCCTATCTTATCAGAAGTTGCTTATAAAATTCAACACAGCTTATACAAATTATCAGCATGATCTGGAGGAAATCAAAGTGAAACTTACAAAGTAAGTGTTACTGTGTAACTGTGTAATGTAAGTAAGTGTTGCTTTGCTGATCTTTTTCAATAAGTTTAAACCTAAAATGCAAAATATTGTGTTTTTATTGGTAAATAAGTCTACAGAGAATATGCTAGAGGAACCATTTTAAATAATGTAGTTATAATGTTATTTTTTTTAAAACAAATAAAATAGTAAAGAAATTGAACAAGTCTCAACTCACAAGAAGGTTGATTCTGATCATCTGGATGTAGTGTTTTCAGTCGGAGAAATGTTTCGTCACTCATACAAGTGCCTTCTTCAGTCTCAGCTGACTGCAGGTTTCTCCAACCTTATAAACAGTAAATTTGCACAAAGACTGAAACTAGAATCAACCTTTTGGGATTTACTTACCTGGATGAGCATGCATCAAGACAAGTCTCAACTCACCTTTTGTTATAATTGCAGGTTAGGGACAGCAGTTTCAGTAATGGCCAAGATACCTCTGCTGGAATGTTTAACACGTCAGAGTTACAGAGAGAGCATGGAGAAGTCCAGCTCAACCCCTGCAAAGGATTCAGATGAGACGGAAGAAGAAAAATCGACTGACTCTGTGCTCTGCACAACTGAAACACAGATGCCCTCTAAGTCATCAGCATCCTTCTCCGCTTCAGGGACAGCCACTTGTGAGCCAGCTGAGGACCAGGAATCAAATGAAATGACTGACAGTGGTGGCCTGAGAGCTGCACTATTAGATGATGACACACCAGAGCTCACCAACCCGTCCGTGTTCAATGTTACATTATTAGATTGGATCAACGTCCAGGACAGGCCCAATGATGTGGAATCGGTTGTAAGGAAATGTTTTGACTCCATCAATAGGGTAAGTCATTGATCTATTTTTAAAAAGGTCTTGGTGGATTTTTAAATGTGCTGTGTTAAATTGGAATAAGAGGTTTGACTTTGATTTTGTGTCTTTCAGCTTGACCCGCGGACCATTCAGCCTTTCCTAACAGAATGTCATGACACAATTTCCAAGCTAGATAATCAAAACATGAAATCCATCAAAGGGCTTGAAGACAGGTTGTATGCTCTAGACCAAATGCTTGCAAGCTGCAAGAAGTTGGTGAATGAACAGAAAGAACTTGCTCAGGTATGCAAAGAAAAGCAGTATTAAATAGTTTTCTCTGCTTTTTGTTGTGTTATGAATTGTGCTCACATGTTTTTGCTTCCAGGGATTTTTGGCCAATCAGAAGCGGGCTGAAAACCTGAAGGATACATCTGTTCTGCCTGATTTGTGTATGAGTCACACCAACCAGCTGATGATCATGCTGAACAACCACAGAAAGCTGCTGGAAATTAAAAAGAAGTGCACCACTGCCAAACAAGAGCTAGCAAACAACCTTCAAGTCAGACTTAAGTAAAACCGGAAACCATTTCTTCTTCCATATTAATTGCTGATCCTGACTAGGGCTGTGCGATATGACCAAAATCTCATATAAGACATCTATCGTCTGATAACAACATAAATTACAAAAATTTTACATTTTCTGTAAATTCTGTGAATCTCGGGCAGCTCGACTTCCGTGAAGTGTTTCCAGCTGGGTGTCGCGTACCTGGAGTCAAGTGTTTTAATTTTAGACATAAGTTGTAGCGGCTGCCGTTTTCTTTGTGTTTATTACACAGCGTGCTGCGGGGAAAAGCCTGCTCTAACGTTTGAGTCTAAGGTTTATTTTTTTAGCACCTGACGGCTCTTTTTTTACTTCTCATCTGTGAATACTCTGCATACTCTTTCACGTGATTCAGTTTATTTTGAAAAGTCTCAACAGGAGCTTGAGCTTTATTGTGAAAGGTTGTGGAAAATAAACAAGCGGACACGCGATGGTTTTACTGTTGCTGTTGCTAATGACAGCGCATAAAAACAGGCACTTGTCCGTCTGTAGTGTGATTATATTAAATATAAGAGAAAGAGAGAACTTTAAGAAATTAATATAGCCACTACAGTGACCATCAAAATAATGAAAAAATATTGCCGTAAACAGTGTATTTTGCGACACCATGAAACAAACGATAGCATAAAATGAAATGATAGACGTTTTAATATCGTCATCCGATATATATCGTTATATCGTACAGCCCTAATCCTATGTTTAATAAATTGTACCTTGCTGTATTTAATATATGTTTAAAAAAATGTGATTATGAGAATTATGTTTTCAAATTCTAATGATTGGAATAATTTTAGATGGTGCTGCTACGTGATGCTTCATGCAGACCAGGATGCAGAGAAGCTTCAGGCTCTATTCAGACTTCTAACCGAGCTAATGGAAAGAGTGAGGGTGGTGGAGGCCCTCAGTACCGTGCCCCAGATGTACTGCTTGGCAGTCGTAGAGGTAGTCAGGAGAAAAATGTTCATGCGCCACTACAGAGAGGTCAGTACTGTTATTAGAAACTAATCATGCATTCAGATGTAGCAATTTAACAAAAACAGTCATCTCAATAAGATTTACAGAAATGACAATGTAGAGTATGAAATCATATAATGAAAAATAGTATAAAGTACATAAAACCACATATATAGCCTAAAGAAAGGGTTTCTTTTAAGAAGATTCTGTGTGGGTTCCATCTGGGTATTTACACTTCCTAAAAAGTTATCTCTTTATATTAATTGGTTATTCAAAATTATAAAGATGTGAATCGTGGTCTGTCACTGTGTGTTAGCCCTGCAATGGACTGATGACCCAATCCTGAATTAAATAAGATGAGGGAAATGAATGGATGGATGGTCTTTGGGGGTTTTGTTGTGAGAATTCAGCTCTGTTTCAAGTGTGTAAGAAATAACATTATCAACACAAAGCTGCAACCATTGGGTAGCCTGTGCTAACAGGGGGAATTAAGTTACTGTAATCAGCTATGAAGTGTCTAGATGTGTCCAATTTTCAAACATCTGGCCATTTGTGGTGTGCTGTGTTGGCAGCAGCAGAAAAGAAAATAATGCCTAATTTGTGATATGTTATGACAGCTAAAGATGTGTGACTTGTGTCCAAGCAATGTACTGTCTATGGTAAAGGTGCAAAAAGGGTGCTTAGCTCTGAGAAGGTTTGACTAATAAGACAGATTTTTGATGATTTTGATTAAACTTTCCTTTATTTGAGCTTAATTTTTTGGTCTTTATTATTTCACAGTCACAAGAAAGAATAGAAGTTAACACTTTGTGTTTTGGGAATTGCTTGAAAGATGGCTCCTCTGATTGATGTAGTTTTTGGCAAAAAATGTAACTGCTCGTTTTGACGGACACTGCATACATATTGGCTTTTTTTGAAGAGTGCCTGCAAGCCTTCCATTAAGTTATGTCTAAATGCTCAAATCTAAATAACATTAAAACGATGTTAAGGAATGTAATCTTCTTGTGAAAATGTTTTTGAAACACAATTATTAATTTATTGCATAATCTTAATTAAATTTTTGTTAAATCTTTTCAGTGGGCCAATGCACTTGTCAAGGATGGAAAACAACTGTATGAGGCAGAGAAATTTAAACGGGAATCCTTTGGGAAACTCTTTCGTAAGTGTTTTTGAGAAACTCTGATTAAATAACACACCAATTCCACGTAAGAACAGAATTTTGACCCAGTTACTGTTTTATTTATTATTTAGGAAAGTCTTTTCTCCGAAATCGGTTGTTTAGAGGACTTGATTCATGGCCTCCAACATCATTTTGTGTAAGTTTGATTGAATTATCGTGTGTATCACTTTTTCTTTGTTAGCACTATTGTTTCACACTGTTTGACAGTCTATTGTTTTCATGGTTCTTAATTGGCTATAGACACGAAGGCCAAGAAGGTTTGATGATGAACTTCCAGACATCTCACTTGAGGACCTGCAGTACTTGAAATCTTGTTGTCCTGTTGAGGTGCAGCCTTTCCTCATGTAAGTCACTGTCTTGAATCATTAGTGGTTTTAAATATCATTAAATGGGGTTTTTTGAGAAAAAATGGAAAAACTATTCGTTAACTACCAATAGTTAACATAACTGAATTTATGGTTTGTTATCAAAATAAGCTGTTTAGTGTTCAACCAGTTCCCTGGCACTGTTTGTTGGTTTATTTAAATACATTTATCTTTGGTTTATTTAAATAAATAAAACAATAAAGATATAAAAAGCTTTAGATATGTAAGAAACTGAATAATGAATAAATCATGGGACATGTTGTGGTTGGTCTTACTTGGGGACCAAGTATGTCATAGTTGGAGTTGTTTATAGTTCTTTATGATGGAGATTATGTGAATAATCTGAATATAGTCTGAATGTGGTCTTACAACATTTTATGCAGATTGCACTTTGAAATGCAGGCTCTCTAACGCTGTAGAGCAAAATATTTCAGTTTAAACTAGATATTAAAAGTTAATTTAAAAAGCAGCACGGTGGCACGGTGGTTAGCACTGTTGCCTCACAGCAAGAAGGTCCTGAGTTCAATTCCACCATCAGGCCAGGGTCCTTCTGTGTGGAGTTTGCATGTTCTCCCCGTGTTTGCGTGGGTTCTCACCGGGTACTCCGGCTTCCTCCCACCGTCCAAAGACATGCAGCTTATGGGGATAGGTTAATTGGATAATCCAAATTGCCACTAGGTGTGAATGTGAGTGTGAATGGTTGTCTGTCCCTATGTGTTAGCCCTGCGACAGACTGGCGACCTGTCCAGGGTGTACCCCGACAGCTGGGATAGGCTCCCGCGACCCTGAAAAAAGGATAAGCGGAAGCGAATGGATGGATGGAATTTAAAAATTCAGACTATAATTAAGTGCTGATAATCAGAATCATTATAACTTGGTAAGACTATAAAGTAAAGGTCCGATATGATCATCTATAAGTAAACGATCTAAAGTATTGTTTGAGCTTTATTTTTATTTTCAGTTGCCGTCAGTTGCATTTGTCACTGCAGTGATACATAGTTTCATGTATCGCATAGTTCACAGTTTTAATTCTACTGAATTAAGGCTTTGCTCTTTATTTACCTATTACTGTGGTGATCATGGTCTCAGAACTCTGTTAATTATGCCTTTTCTTTTTCATTCGCCATGTACTCTCTTAACTAAAAGGGAACATACTTGGAGTTGATCAGCCAAACTTTGTTAACAACTGTTTAATCCTTGATTAAGTTAATCAATTCAAGAAATAAGTTTCAGCTTTAGACTCAGTTTGCTTTCTTGAACAGATTCTTGGTGTGAAAAGTGGCCTAAATTTATTCTGTTATCTCTTAATTGCATCAAATTGAAGACCTTCTAAGCAATCTTTTTAAACTGAAGAAATTCACAACATAGTTTTTACCAATATGTCCGTGTTTGTTTAGTTTAAAAAAATCTTTTTCTGCAGGCTTCCCACAGTGTGCAACTTTGAGCCCTTAAATCACCACATAGAGACACTTCACCAGCTGGTCCAAGCTGCGCAGAGCGTGGACGAGATGTCGCAGACGATTACTGACCTGCTAAGTGAACAAAGGGTAATGATTTACCTTGGTTATATTACACATATATGTATTTGCTGTCCTAGTCTGAAATGAACACATAACTTAGAATAACTATCAAAAAGCAAACAATACTGAGGTGTAACTTTAGGTCAAGCATTTTCTAATTTTTTTCTTTCTTTTTTTGTAATACTGTTTAATTTCTCTTTTCGTATTAAGATTAAACTCCAACTTGAAGAATATATTTATTTATTCTTGGGTTTTTTGTTTTTTTCTCCCTAGGCATCTTGTAGTCAGAGTGCCCACAGATCAACTACATTGTCTCCTCAGTCTGAAATGCCTGCTACCACAACAGCGGTGTCGCCCAAAACTCCTTCCTCTCTCAGCCTTCAGGGCCCCAGCTGCCAACCCCTTCATGTTCCTGTCCCAGCTCCTCTAGAGGACTTATCGCCAGACAGCATTGATGCACAAACATTTGACTTTGAAACCATTGGCCATCCAAACATGGATCCAGTCCTACAGCAGGGATCCCTTGATTTAGATTCTCTGGCAGAAAGCCCTGAATCAGACTTCATGTCTGCTGTAAACGAGTTTGTGATTGAAGAGAACTTGACCTCTCCAAACCCTATCAGTGATCCTACTAGCCCTGAAATGATGGTGGAATCTTTGTATTCTTCAGTCATTAACGCTATTGATAACAAGCGAATGCAAGATACCACAATACTAGAGAGAGAGAACTCAAAGATCGCTGTTCTTCAGCAAGTTATTGAGAGGTATCGAAGTGCTGCAGAGGAGTCCCATTCCAGCTTAAGAAATGTAAAGGATGACCTGTGTCATTTACGAGGTCTAGTATTAAAAGAACAACATGACTTTGGCTTTGTTCTGCGTAGTATGAGCACAGAGGTGCACAATATTGTGGACAGCATCTGTCAGACCCATGAACAAGCGTTGAAGGAGCAGCATCAAAGTGAGCTTCTGGCCATACGGCAGGACTTTGAGAAGGAGGTAAAGACACTAACCAAGGAAAACCAAGTAAACCAGAATATTGTTAGAGATGTTCAGCGTGCAATGCTGGAGCTCGAAGGGCTTATGGAGCGCAAGGAGAAGGAACTGACTCAGCTTGAGAATGAGAGAGAGCGATGGATTCAAACGGATGGTATTCAGACTGATAAGATCACCAACCTGGAGCAGAATATCAGTGATCAAGCTGAAGAAAATAAGAAGCTTGCAGCCTCAAGAGACTCTTTGGCCACTCAGCTTGAGAATCTGCACTTTGAGATTGAACGCAGTCAGCAGAAGATCCGACAGGAGCTGGAAGTTGTTGCACAGAACAATTTAAAAGAGTTGGAGGACAGAATGAAGCATGAACACAAGGCAGAAATGGAGACACTGACCAAGGGTAACCACGAGGCTCTGGAAAATCTTGCTGTTGAAAATAGTGTTAAGTTAAGCGAGGCAGCTGATCACCATGCCACTGCTATAAAAGAGAAGGACAGTCAGGTCAAGGACTTGGAGGCTCGGATAGCTGAGCTTGCAGAACTCCGCTGCAAGTTAGAGGTGGAGTTAGCCCTCAAAGAATCAGAGACAGAAGAGTTAAAGCGCTTGTTTGAAGACTCCAGGATACAGCAGGAAGAGGCTGTCAAATCCCAAATAGAGGCTGAGACCAAAGTTCTTGGTGAAGAACTGGCAGTTGTCAAAAAAGAGCTTCAGCTAAAGAATGAAGAGTATGAAGTGGACCTAGCAGAGCTCAGGACTCTCATGAGGATTGAGAAGGACCACTGCATCTCAGAGCTTGTTGACAGACACGAAGAGGAGACTATTTTGTTGAGCAACAAGCTCTCTTCCCTGCAGCAGCAAGCCCAGGAGGCTGAGAGGAACCACGCTGAGCAGCATCGGAAACTTAAAGAGGAATTAGATCAGCAACTGGCTGCTGTCTGTGAAGAAAAAGAAAAGCAACTGAATAGTTTCCAAGAACAGGAGCAGGAGTTGAGGACTGTTATCAGCAGTTTGCAGCAAGAAAATGACCTGCTTTCGCAAAAAGTAGAGCAGGACAGACTTGCATTTGAGAAACATTTAGAGAAAGAAAAGGCCACTGAGGCTGCAGCACCAGATGTCTTTAAAGACTTAGAGCAGAAAGAGGAGATGGAGAAGAGACTCTTAGGCAAGATTAGACAACTTGAAAATGAGCTTCATGAGGTCCGGTCCTCAAAAAGGTAAATGTTTAATCCAAAACAAGTTTGCTCTTCATGTTTCTTCACATTATTTTCACAGTTACAGGTTCATCACTTGGCTGATTAATGTTTTTGTTAGAGGTATTATGATTTTGCATTTTCTGTAAGTTGTTTTTAGTTTTAAATTTGGGTTTTCAGTTTAGTTTCCACGGTTTCCTGTGCTTAGGTTAGTTTAACATTCCTTTTAGTATTAAGTTTAATATTATTATTATTATTATTATTATTATTATTATTATTACATGGGTCGTTTTTTTCAGAATTTAAGATGTAATAAGTTAGGAAAAGTACAGTAATAAAGTGTAATATTGAGGCCAGACATCGTAGGCTCTGGATTTCTATTATCTATTTTTATTTCAGTTAAAGTGTTTTTCATGGTTAGTTTTAAGTAGTTTAAGTTGATAACTTTGTTTGCTATGTGCCTTTCAGTGATGAAGGGTTGTCCCTGCATGCTGACGGACATGTAGATGCTGGAGCACCTCTGTCTCTAGACTCAGCACTACAAGAGCGTCTGCAACAGGAAAGGGCCTCTCTGCAGGCACAGATGGAGCTCATGGAGAAAAAGAAGAATGAGGAGATACAGAACATCAAAACATCACTTATTGCAGAGCAACAGGTTTGTATTTGCTCTTGTTAGCTTATTTTAGGGTTCTGCTTTTGTTGATATTTGTCTACACGGGGGGGAGTGCGGACCTATGCTAACATACTTGTGTGCAGTCTTCCAAAAACCCAACCGCATGTGACTGAACGTGGATGATGCTGTGCATAGGTTGAATGTCTGCTGGTTGAAAACAAGCTGGAACAGAAAAGAGAGCAACAGCGGAGTTCATAATAAACGGGGGAACTGTGGGGGAAAAAAAACATCAAAGATCATCACGCACCGACAGTCACTGCATTGGACACAGCAGAATTTATGTAACACAATTCGGCTCTCTTGTATTTTCTAACTTTGCTCCTCTCTATGTGGTCTTTAAGTCTGACGTTATTAGGCGTTTCTGGGTCCAAACTTGTCAGTGATTAAAGTCAAACAAACACTGCGGCATCACTAAGAGATGAAAAACTGTCTAAATTATTTCATCTGTAATAAAATGATTAGTGTGGCTGCTCTACCAGGTGTAACAATTAAGTTTAACATCCAGGCATCCATGAAAACAGAATTTCTGAAATTTAATGGAGTTAGAAGTTAGCAGGGAGTTAGCTCGCTAGTTTCCATCTAAATATAATATACCAGGTTCTGACTGAGAGATTTCTGAAACAAATTAAGATGTACAGCTCTGCTATCACTTCTGACATAAATGAAGACAGAAAACTGAAGTGTTACTGAAGTTGAACTAGCTTGTATATAATGATATGCTACGTGAATGCTAGCAACACAGCTATGTTAGCATAATATAAACACAGTGAATCCAGAGGATGAATGCTAACTTTTTTCCAGTCGATAAAAACTAACGCAATGGTTAGGGACAAATGTGATTGCATGGCAGGATGCTGTCAGAAGAACAACTGAGATAATCCATCCACAATATGAGGTTAGTTAATAATATACTGCTGCATGAGCTGGGCAGTAGTTACATTGTATGATTTTAAAAACTGAGCGTTAAAATGAATAGTGGTAATAAAACCTGAGAGAGAGGCCGACAGTGATCACTGCCCTTTTTTTTTAGGGGCTTGTCCAGATTAAATAGAAAAAGATACAAGGAATTAAAACATGTTAAAAACGCAACAGCCTTAATAAACGCAGAGTAGTTTGGACCTAGAAGCAGGGTTCATACGTCATCACTTAAAGACCAGATAGTTGGCTAAAGACCAGATAGTTGGCTGAAGACCAACAAGAGCATTACCAAGAGTAGCCCACAGACCGCTTGTTTGTGACACTGCCCCCAGGTGACAGCAAACAGCTATAACATGTAGCAAACGATCTGCAAAACTGTTCATAGACTCTGTGTATGTCGATGAATGGGAATAGTAGTAGTAGCACTAACGTGTTTCCTTGGCCATAGGAGAGTGAATGCAATTAGCAGTGGCCATCTTCATTTAGTCAGTCATAAAGTGTGTTGTAAATGGAAAAAGCCGTTTGTGAAGGGGATAAGACCTAAACTAACTCAGCTGGAAGCAGCATACACACAGGAAGAAACTAGCGGCAATTTGATTACCAGAGACTTGCAGCACTGACAGGCTAAATAACCTTTAGCTGTGCAAAGAGGGGTGGATGCCTATTTAAACTACTGTCAGTTTTGAGGAGAGCAATTATTGCTGCAAACAGTGGGAGCAAAGAGATACCATTGACTGACATGACAGTGCGGGGGATGTATAAGAGGGTTACCAGTGAACCTTAGCCTAAAATGTCCACTATAGTGTCCAGCTGTCAGCTACAAGTGATGCACGGTGACCCAATTTCTTTATATATGCACAACGCTTCTTGTTTGGCAGCAAAGATTTTAGCATGGCAGGCTGCCATGGAGAAATATTAGCAGTAGAAAAAGTGCTTGTCAGTATAGCATTATGGTAGTGTGAAATATTTTAAATACAGTTCATCCTCCCTATAGACAAAAGCCTTCAACATGCCATCAAAACTTTCAGTGTTGACCTTACAACCCTTGAGTACTGAGTATTCAGTACTTAAGGGTCAGATCTCATCCATTTTATAAAACCTACCTTTAGTTTTCTGTCTTTTTTCCCACCTTCCTAAGTAAAAGTAGGGATGACTAATACATTGGCAACTGGATGAATGACACTGTTTACATATTACAGGCCATAAAATATTTTTCAGGATCACCTAGGGAAAGAGAGTCTGGATTTTCCTCTAGGGACCAACTAGCTACAATGCTATGGACGATGAGCAGATCGCTTCATATGTGGACAGACATTTATTTTACTGTGCTATAGATTTTGTATTATTTCATTTACTGTTTACGAAAAAAAAATTGAGGACATCTCACCTTACTTTGCTACATCTCCCTTTGTAGTTGAACCTGATGAGACTGTTAGGAGCACATACAGTTTGATTTCTTTTGTTATTTATTGTCTGGTGTAATACATGGATGTACGATACAAAAATATCAAAATACTAGGAGTAAAAGCTAACAAAACAACTGTAACTCCCATGGCTGCATGCTGATCTGTGTCCTCAGAAATTGGCAATTAAAAATGAAATAATTAATGCTTTGATATAAATGCTCTGTTCTCACTAAAATGGTTGTTAAGCTTGTTAAAATTTTTAAAATGTTAATAATAATAATTATTAATCTTTTTATCCAGACAAATTTCAACACAGTTCTAACACGAGAGAAAATGAAAAAGGAGCAGATCATCAGTGATCTCACGGAGAAGCTGCATAAAGTTACCCAGCAGCAGGAGAAAGATAAAGGTGAGTGTGTACTGTCCACATTGAACACTGTTTTTCTTACAGTTTTGGAAATGAGACATCATGGTAGCACCTCATGAATATTCATTACTTGTGCTGTTCGCTTGTTCTCACTGCCATAATATTCACTTTTAGGCTTTTGTCAAAAATAATGTTATTTTGTGTTTGTCAGTGGTTTTTATTTATACTTTTATTCCAGCTCTGATAGAGAAACTGTCTGAGGACCGGGCTAGTGTGATGCAGGAAAAGAAACATTTGGAAGAGGAGCTCAACCGTTTGCGCAGCACTGCACTGGTGTCCTCTGCCTTCTTCAACCCTAACCCCTCAGCTCAAGATGCCTCAGAAGCCGGAGCAGCAGCAGCTAGAGCTCTGCCCGTTGCTGGGGCTTGTTCTTCTGAGCCCTTCACTGAAACTGACAGATTGGCCTCTGTGGCAGCCATTCGAGATGACGAACATGTTGATTCAGCAGTGGAAGCCAGCATGGTGACCGTCCAGTAAGCATCTACTCTAAAATAAACATTGTGTTTAGAGTCTGAAATACGTCCACGTGATTATGTGCCTGACACTATTACTGTTCATGGGGAAAGAAAAATCAGAGCAGCACATTAGCAGCACGGTTAGGACAGGTATCCTAACCAGTTATCCTATCCTAACCTCACCTGGTTAACAACTATGTGGGCTGCATTTGGACAATGTGTTTATCCTTACTCCACACTTTATATTTCAAACAACATTTGCAAAATATGTAAGAAACCTTCTCACCTGCGCATGATCTTGTAGCCACAGTTTATAGAGAGGTCCATGTAAAAGGAATGCACAGAATTTTGGTTATTCTATACATAATAGTTTTTGTGGAATCTGTGATGCACAATGTAATGTAAGTCCAAAAGTTTGGATAAACCATCACTGGTTAAAATTTTAACAGTATATCCCCTTCAAGGTCATCTCCTGGCGTAGTGATGCATAGCTTGCAGCTCCTGCTTCACTGAGATTGCTCCCTGGATGGCCGTTCTGACCACTTTTATGTGTGCATTTTTTATTTCATCATTGAGCTCACATTTACTTTGAAAGCAGACAGTAACGTCTGCATCAAACTGGCCATACCTCACAAGGCTCATTACTATTAATGACAACCGGGGCTCAAATGACATGACAGATGAATCTGCACTATCTAAACTCAAAAAAGTCCATAAAGTCAGGGGAATGACAGTATTCACAAGAATGTACACAGTAAAATCCTCCCATATTGTCAGGCGCAGTTGATCAGAGTAGCTCCTACAATGAACAATCCCTACAGGTGCAAGAGGGCAGGGAACAATGTAGAGCTTCACAAAAGGACCGTAATGGAACTTGAGGACAGTTTTTGCCTTTTTATAGGTTGGGTAGTGGGATCTCTTTGACTGCACCTTGGATTAAGATTTTAGTTACAGTTTAAGTTGGACAAGGAAACAACGAGAATCTGAGTGTGTTCATTTCTGTGCATTCGCAGTGCTGCAGTACGTGGATTTTATTGCGCCAACATGTTAATCTCAAAGAAATTCATAGTGAAACCTAAAAAGGTTTCCTTCATAAACAGTACGTTTTGTTTAGATGCCGTCAAATTGATTGCGAGCCAGAGAAACAGACTTTTGTGTTGTGTTTCGAGAGCCAACTGTATAAACTAGCCAAAAATGGACGAACAGAAGAGACATTTGACAGTCCAAGGAAGGGAGGCTAGGAACCGAGAGTGTAAGTTAAAATAAATAAATAATTTTTTAAATTCTTAATATTAAGAAGCGCCAAGTGGTCACAAGTCAAAAAATGTTATGATTTATTTATTTAGTTTTACCTTTTGTATACTGCATCTTGTTAATTTTTGTTTTTGTTGTTTTTGTAGTGATACTATGATGTCAGAGGAGAAACAGCGGATAATCTTACTTGAGAGGGTAATTAGACATGCTGCATCTTTATCATTGCATCTGACTGGATAAGAGTTTGTTTGTGTAGGCATGTCTGACTAATTCATTTACTATATGTTGCAGACTTTGCACATGAAGGAAGAAGAAAACAAGCGTCTCAGTCAAAGACTGGTCAGTTTATCATTTTCATTATAGGCTATGAAACAATTTCTCCACCAGGTGGCACTAGCATCAAAGAGTAGAATCCTGACCCAGGAGGCCAGCAAGCTCAGTGAATAAAAATGAGTCTTTAGGAAGAGGATCATTGAAATGTACAAGGGGGTGAATTTTAGTGAAGCACAAACTTGTATACTAATACAAATGTCAAAAATTTACTTTTCTGGTGTGAAAAGATTTAGTCAATACTAATATTGCGTAACCCGAAGACTGGTATAGTTTAGACTATGATATAATTCTGTCAGGTGGTAAAAGTATAAAGTTCAAAGCCTATGTCACAGACAAATGATTTAATAATCCCCAGTGGAAGTCAGTTCTTGTTAATATTATTAATTTTGCTTTGATAACGTGAGTAATGTTGCCCTTCTCTTCTGTGTAGATGTCTCAGAGCATGTCGTCTGTGTCATCACGGCATTCAGACAAAATCGCCATCAGAGAGTAAGTGAATTTAAAAAAACAAAGCACACAGGGCCTTAACATGTCCTTGCTGATGTGTGTGTGGTTTTTCTGTCATTATTGTGTACATTATTATGTATGTAGGTATAATTATACACATATGATTACCGTTAATGTATTTTCTTTTGTGTTTTCATTTTGCAATTCGGTTTCATCATCATTTGGTCTCTTTATTGGTCTTTTTTTATGTTTCAGTTTCCAGGTAGGCGATTTGGTTCTAATCATCTTGGATGAAAGGCATGACAACTACGTGCTCTTCACAGTTGGTCCCACCCTCTACTTCCTCCATTCTGAGTCTCTTACTGCACTGGACCTCAAACCAGGTCAGCTTCATCAAACCCTTTTGAGTTTAGCGTTGTGTCATTGAAATTTATTTTACACATTTCTTTTTTAATAATAAAATAAAAAGGCACGACTGATTGTTTTCTGATTTATATATATATATACTAGTATATATATATTGCAAATCTTATTATATATATATATATATATATATATATATATATATATATATATAGTAATCAAACATGAGAGCTTTGTGTGTTGTGTGTACATGGGTAAATAAAATGTAGTTTAATCTTTGTTCTTGCTACTGATGCTTGTTGGCTTTATTTTGCACATAGAATTGGTGAACATTTTCTTAAGTTTATTTAACAATGCGATTTGTTTTCTTGTTTAGCATCAGGGACCTCAAGACGGCCGTGGGTGCTTGGAAAGGTGATGGAGAAGGAGTATTGCCAGGCAAAAAAGGTACTTAAGTACTAAAAATACTTTATTTACATATTCGATTAACATTTAACCCTGTTTTACTTACAGTTTCAACTGTAGGCCTATAAGTGTCTTTTTTTTTATATATATATTTTTAAATCAGAGTTGGATTTTTTTTAAAGTCATGTCAGTAATGTTCTTACAATTAAGTACAAAGTTTGAACCTTCATTGTTTCTTGTAATGATCTCTCTCTCCTTCTCTTCCTCTCCTTTTTCAGGCCCAAAACAGATTCAAGGTTCCTTTAGGAACCAAGTTCTACAGAGTGAAAGCTGTTCCATGGAATAGAAAAGTATAATAGCCAAGTAATGAGCTAAAATGTATATTTATATAGTTTAATTTTTGAACAGAAACATCACATCATAACTCATAACTTGAAAATCGAAAGACCTAAAAAATGGAAAGAATTAAGATCGCCATCATATGGTTTTGCATTTTATTTTAAAATCCCACCTGCTATCACTTTTTTTGTTCTTTTAAACCCAGATTTGTTATTGTGGACCAAATGCTATTAAACTTATTAGGGCAATGCCCTATACACTGTGGCATAATGCCATCTGACCTGTATGTAAAATTAAACGAAATTTGGATGTTCAATATTAGTTCTCATTATCAGCATTTGTCCTTTTGTGGAAAATACTGTCATTATCAGCATAATTAAATGAAAAATATACATTTATTATAAATGTTTATGGAGGAATGTTCATGGCATGCATATTGATATATTTTCTTTGATTTACTTATCCAGATAAATGTTGTAGTTGGAAATGTAGTTAATGCTGTTTGTTACTCACAAAACAGTATGGCCCTGTGTCAATACTGAAATGTACATTATGACTGACTAATGGAAACAGTCGTCTTTGCAATCCTTGAAATGCACTTTCAAAACAATGCTTTTGTTGATTTGAAAAGGGAAGTTAATTGAGCTGTCAGAACTAAGTAAATATATCAGCACAAACTTCTCACTATCATAGAATATTGATATGTAGAAAGGAATACTTTGTGACTGTGTTTCATTATCGGGAGACATTGTATATTACCCATCAAATCACATGTAACAATAAATTACTGTATTGTAAAAGCTAGAGTTTTGAAACAATAAAGGACTGATCCCAAATGGATTCAATAGTTTTTTTTCTTTCCTTTTCATTCTTTCCTCTGATGCAGAAATGTAACAAATACTTATGTGCACATTAATATTACAGGTGAGATATTTTATGTTTCATTGGGGAGGAGAAAGCCGACAATTATTATTTTTCACTGACACGTCATTCTAACCATTTTGTATAAAACAAAAACAGCAGAAGCTTTTAAGGCATATATAGTAAATGGCACCTATAATGATGATTTTTAAAATTTTCCTGGGGGAAATTCAGGAGTCAATGTGGAATAGCATAGTATAGTGTATTCATTTGATTTAGCATTTTTGCTTTTGTGGAAACATTAATGTTGGCACGGTGCTGCAGGAAACAGACTTCAAAAAGGCTTCAAATCGGGGCCCAAGAACGATGCGGCCCTCATGGAGAAGGAAGCCCACCAACATCACTTTCCCAGTTCACAGCGGGGAGCATAGCAGCTCTCCGCCGAGCACTCTCTACCATGTGGGTCTAGGGGTGTTTTAACAATGTTTAGCTCTATTTTCTCCATTTAGCATAAGCCTGTTGTCACATTTGGATGGCTCCTTCATAAATTGATGGTGTGATTCCTACAATTTCGGGACAGGCCTGAATGACAAAATATGCAACACAACATTCGATACCGAGGTGCCTGGCAAGCACCAACCATGTGCACTGGACAGGCTCTTAGTGTAAATGTTTACAACCCCCCACTGAGCTCAGTGCTGCTGGGAGTCACTCTCATCAGGCTGAATGGGATTTAACACTGCCATGTGTAGTCTCAAGCTAGTCTAGTCTCAAGACTTTTTTTCGTAACATTTTTGAGTTCTTATCTTTAGTAATGAATGTGAAATTTGGCTGCATGCTTAGTAAGTCATAGTGTAGTGTCTGTATTTAAATGGCACCAGT